>NC_090382.1:39734851-40037872 GCF_036365525.1 Heterodontus francisci
CTTCCTTCATTTCTTGGGATTTCACGAGTGTTCTTTTGACCATCTGGACGTGTCTTTCTATAAATCCATATCCCCATGGGGATTGTGGTGATGAGGTGATGGTGTTGAACCCATACTGGTCAGCGAATTCTTTAAATTCTGTGCCATTGTCACATATTAACCTTGCTCAGCGAACAGAACCCGTACTGCTGAGATTGTTGTGACTCTCAAGTCTTTCACATTCCAGATAAAAGGGAACTTTGAATAGTAGTCTGTGACTATGAGATATCATTCTTGATTACATGTGAATAAATCAACTCCTACAGTATGCCAAGGTCTGGATGGTACTTTATTAGCTATCATCTCCTCTTTTTGCTGTGTGTTTCTGTACTTCTGGTGTACATTGCATGTAGACACCATATTTTTGATATCTTTGTATTTGCCTATCATGTACACAGCTGATCTGACTCTGAGCTTACTCTTCTCCAATCCCATGTAGCCTTCATGTATCTTTTGGAGAAGTTCTTCCTGCATTGTTTTGGGTATGATTATTCTGGATCCGGCCAGCAGACACCATCTTCTAGGGAGATGTCATCTTTGATAGACCAGTATTGCCGTATTGCTAGCTGTGTGTGCTGTATCTTATCAGGCCAACCCTGGATCACTTGCTGTAACTCCTCTTTGCTGTTCTCATCTCTAATTTGACTCAGTTTCGGTGGTGTTATGTTCACTTGGTGAGGAATCTTTATGCCTAGATCTTCTATCTCATGTTTCTCCTGTGTTGACAACCGAGATAGGGTGTCTGCCAGCACCATTTCTCTTCCTGGCTTATATTTCAGAGTGAAATCATAACTCTGAAGCCTCAGGAGTGACAGATGCAGTCTTGCTGGTGCTTTACGTAGATTTTTCTTGTAGATCTGCTCCAGTGGACGATAATCACTATCCACTATGAACTTATGTTGGCATATCTTGTCTCAGCTGATGTTAGAGCTTTGGATGCAAATGCTGTTGGCTTTCCCTCATGTACCAGGGCTGCTCCCTGTCCTTTTGTAGAAGCATCTACTTGCAGAGTGACAGGTTTCTTTCTATCATAGTATGACAGACTTGTCTCCTTGAATACTACCTTTTCGAGTCTGTTGAAACTCCTGTCATGTGACTCTGACCACTGGTACTCTACATCTTCTTTCATCAGCTCCCGCAGGTTCGCTGTGTGTTCCAACATGTGCGGAATAAAGGAGCTCATGTATTGTATCAGACCAAGGAAACTTTTCAAATCTCTCATTTCTTGGGGCTTCCATCCCAGAGATGACTGAGAATCTTTCAGGACTTGGCTTGACTCCGTCATTGTATACACCATTCCGAAGAACTGGCATTCTGTCACTTTTACAATGCATTTGTCTGCGTTTAGCTTAATCCCAGCTTTCCTGGTTCTCTCCATGGCTTCATGTAGATGGTTGTCATGATCTTTTCCATCTACACCATACATCTGGATATCATCTGCTATGCCGACTGCTCCTTTGCATCCTTTGTATGTCTCTCTACTTTCTGTTGGAACACATCATGGCTCAATCTGAGGCCAAAGGGTAGATGTAGGAATTTGTACTGTCCAAAGGGTGTGTTGAATGTTGTCAACAGTGAAAATTCTGCATCTAGCTTCACATTCCAGTAGCCATTTCTGGCATCAAGCTTGCTGAAAACCTTTGCCCCTGCCAGTGCTGGTGTGATTTCTTCCAATATTGGAATAGGGTAGTGATCGCTCTTTATTGCTTGGTTATGATCTTTGGGATCTAGGCAAATTCTTAGCCGTCCATTTGGCTTCTCTCTCACCACGATGGAATTTACCAAATCTGTAGGCTCTGTGACTCTGGCGATCACCTTCTTTTCTTCCATTTCTCGGAGCTCTCTTTCAAGCTTTCCTTTTAGTTCTTCTGGTACTTTATGTGGGGGATGAATCACTGGTTTCATTGCTGGGTCAATAGTGATGTGATACTCAAAATCTTCGAAGCATCCAACTATCTCATCAAAACACTTTGGGTACATTTGTATTGTTGTAGGGTATTCCCAAGCACAGAGTCACCTGCAGTAAATATCATACTGTTTAAATGTTATTTGAGTAACCAGTAACGTATAATCTTAGTGAACAATGAAGAGGTTGCAAGGCATCATGGGGCTCAGCCAACTTGACCACATTCCACACAGGAGCTGAATAACATAAATTCAAACAATGACTCATTAAGTGGAAAGCAGATGTCCTTGTGGAATGCTGACAAAGGTACCAGCCTGCAACGAGGTCAAGATAAGATGGTACGCGTATATGACAACCAAGGATAATGGATAAGAGGGAATGGAAAACAACATGAGTAATCCCCTATCTGTCTATGGGCCGGTTGTGCAGTCCCTCCATGCCTAGTAACCACTTCTATTGGCTCTAATAATCAATGTATATGATCTATAATCGTTGTGATTGGACCATGTCCAGCCAGGATGGGCTGAGTAACTGTTTGAAAATGTATAAGTATGGATGATTTTCCTTTGTTCGGTGGAGAGGCATCTGGACAGCCCAGTGACCTGCTCCCCGCTGGCGTAATAAACTGTTTGACATTGGAGCAGACCTGAGTGTCGAGTGATTCTTCTAGATTCATTCCCGCTAACAATTGGCATAGTCGGCAGGTTCAGGGGTAAGTCAATTCTTCTGCAACCCTGATATCCCAATCACCCAGCCTGAGCCGGAAATTAAGAGGACAACTGAGTCCCACGTGAAAGCCAGGAATTAAATGGGCGAAGGGAACAAAGGGGGCAAGGGAGAGTTGGCTGAAACCTGATCCCGAACTTGAGAACAGGATTCGGTGGTCGCTTGATGCCATCAGGAATACCGGGTGAGTATCTTTAAAGCTTATCCTGGGGCCGGGTGGTGTTTCACCACCAACGAATGCCAAGTTTGTGAACAGGATCTGAACAATGGTCAAATGGTGGTAGGTAGTTCGTTAAGAGACGTAGGCACTGTCAAGGAGGGTTTGGAATATATGTATGCGTATATATATCATAAGCTTGTTGTATGAAATACGGACAGACTTGTGACCCGACAGCTAGCCAGGAGACGGTCTACTACAAGTTGCGCTAGGTTATAAAGGGACCTCTGAGAGTAGATTCTAACGGTTCTACCCAAGTATGGCCAGTGAAAAGATGAAGCTCGAGTGGGGACCGGAGGGGTCCATTACCTGCCAACTGGCAGAGAAACAAAAAGGAAAAAAAGCATTCACTAAGTTTATGGCAGAGTGACACAAAAGACTATGTTTTAGAGTAAAAACACGTTACTGTGTCTTTGATTCGCCTGTGAGAATGTTGGAAGCGTCCACGAATGAATTGAATGTCTGGGATGTGCAGCTTGTGTTCTGTGGAACTTGTGTTCTGTAGAACTGACTGTCGTTAACTCTTTCTTGTCTGTCTTTAATGTTGAAAGTATGAGTCCATTAAGTTGTTTGGAATTGAATGAGTGTGAAAAGTGATTGTTGAGTGTGTTCATTTCGATTTAAGATTGTGCACCCGGGAATAGGATATAAAATTGAATTATATTTTTAAGTTAAAATTTTATTTTGATTTTAAAAGTTGGTTTTGTAACTGTGAAAAGGCAATGAACAATTTTCTAAGAGATAAGCTTCAGCCTTGAAGGTCTGAATATATTTGGCAGAAATCCAATTTGGAGTTTACAACTCCTGCTTTAATTGGAGTTCCAGTTTAAAATCTGTTCTTGTTTTTTTGGAGTTTAAATTAAAGACATGTTTTACTGACTGTTTTAAGTAGCAAATGTCAGGAATTGGTTTTAAGGGAGAGAAGAATAAGCAAAGGAGATAATGGGAAAGATTAAAGTTTGTGTAAGGAGCTGGTGTTAAGTCTTTTGTTGTAAGAATGTTAAATAACTTTTTCTTTAGTTTTTGGTTTTATTACAGTCATTTGAAAAGGCGCCCGAAGAACAAGAAAAAAATGACGTAACTTACCTATCTTTAAAAAAAAAGCACGTGCTATTCTGTTCTGTGTGTAGTTAATAAGTATTATAAGTTAATAAGTCTGAATTAAATTAATACTGTTAAGGTTAATTGACCTGTTTAGTTGGGAAAAAAAACGGGAAATGTCATTTGCAACCACAATGAACTTTCAAGTTTAGCATGTCGAGTTTTGGGGGAGTCTTAAGTTCTGGACATAGGACTCACTCATATAACATCAGCAGTTTTGATTTTTAAATATTTATTGCAGTGAATTGGAATTTGGAATCATCTTTGTTATATAAAAAATCCTTGGACTAGAAACCTCTTACAAAAGATGCTAAAAGTTTGGAAACAATTGGAATTTAATCTAAAATGCTGTCTTTCCTGATGGAGATGGTTCCCTTTGAAGTTGATAATGTTACTAAAGATTTTGTTGTTTGAAAATCCGAAGGATACCAAAAAACATTTAAAATGGAGTTTAGTTCTTTTCGATAAAAAAAGGGTTACGTAAAGCGACGCAGCGGAGAATGCTTTGCTCCGCCCCCTTGGAGACAAGCAAAGAAATTAACCTTGCTGCAGCTATCTTTATCAATGAGATAAAGTGCATGAGAAGGCGAAATAGTTGCAAGCACTTCTGTCTTTAAAAAAAATGCAATATCACCAAGTCTGGGCATAAGAAATTGGAATCGATAAACAAAATTAAATTGATATGAGTGGTTATTTAAAGCATTCAAAGGGAAATTTACTGTTATTTGAATTTGGAATAATCTGAGATGTCGAAAATCCAGTTTAATTTGGCAAGTTATTTAAGGAATTAAAATATCATCTAAGGTTAAAAAAAAAACACAAACAATATACACTAATGCCTGGAATCAAACGGAAATGTTTGATTTCTGTTTTAAGGAATTATGAATATTAATTGTAAAGGTTCTTCAGGGTTCAAAATGAAATAGAATTATAATTAATGGAAATTAGCAATCAGATCTGGCTGATGCAAGAGCTAATAAAGGAATTCTGAGGATAAACAAATGGTGAAATTAGAATTCAAACAGCTAATTTCCAAGAAGCCTCGAATTTTCCTAGTGAAAGTCAGGAAAGTATAGATAAGACTGGTAATTGATAGTTTTTTCTTGGAGATATGAGTTTTTAAGAGAGCTACATTTGAAAGTCTGGCCATAACCTGAGACATCAGGACCCTGCAGGGGGAGGTAAGCACAATTCTCAGACAGACTCCACCGCTGATATTTGATCTTTTGATAATATCACCTGAGAGTTGCGAATATGTGGCATGACATTGAAATACCAGTGTAAGTGTGCAGATGTGATTTGTTACATGTAGAGCAACTGAACTAATGACAGGAAGGGTGATGAGACTGCCAAGGTATGGCGTAGCAGGTAGTGAGGAAGTAGGACCCACGAGAGAAAGGGTTAAAAGATTTGTGAAGGAGCTGTGCAGACAACTGCATGAACTGAGGCAGGAGATTCTATAGACACAGACATGAAAGAGGAACAGACAAAGGTGCCTGTTGTGGGAGACAAAGTAATGGTAAAAGGAAGGGCCGATGGAAATACATGGTCCCAACTGAAAAAAATATATAATCAAGGGAATGATGGCTGAGCCTGAGATAGTGCCAATCATGGAGACCACCTGGTATGCCATATAATACCAGGAGTGGCAAAACACATTAGAGAATGGATTGTTCGGGGGACTGGGAGTGGTGATGATGTTAACCGGAGTCTGGGTGGTATTCAAATGGATCAACACTCAGGCACGAGCGCAGCGTGCTCAGATGCAAATCCAACGGCGGTACAGACACGGACTTGATGAGATAGAAATGGTACGATTATAAAAGACACAGCTATTAGCCCTTAAACAATAGAACGTTTTCGGCCCATACAGGTGAGGAAATGAGTAGACCAGGAACTAACACCTGGTGACGACCAGGTCATTTTGTTTAAATCCCCAGATTAAAACACCTGAAGCGATGAAACCACAGGTGGCACTTTGACTCTGGGAACTCGTGATACTGGGAACTCTGAGATTAATACAAGCACAAGAGAATGCTGATGCACCACTGAAGCTACAACAAACACAGGAGGAACGTAACTACATGAACTATGGGGCTTTGTATTATTTCACTGATGGTATATGTATCCCAACAGCCAAGGACTGGAGTAGAGATAAAGCTTATTTTAATGCATGGTTACAAGTCCACTCGGGAAAGATAAAGTATGCATACAGTGCTCCACTGATGCAACAAGAGTCAGCTGCATCCAACGAAGTGAAACAAAAAAAAAACCTGATGGGTGCACATTCGGAATATTGTGTGCACCACCTGTTGGACCTCAGCCCATGACTACCTATAGAAAGGGGGTGGGATTATGAGGGTATTATGAGGAGGTGGGTGATGTTTTCCTCCCCCTCCGACACAAACGCCCCGTATTAAACACCACCCAACCCGAGAAATTGCCATGTCCTACAATCACTAAAGGACCAGAGAATGGAATTGTACTTTTTAACGAAGGTGAAATATTATATGATAATGTTAAACATGAAATTGTGCCTGTCCTGATCAATATCTCAGGAATACAGATGCCAGAATATTGTACAGAACAGGTGAGAAATATGTATAGTGTATTAAGTAAGGTTGTAATTCAGCAGGCTGCCGATGCCATGGGTGCCACTAGATTTAGAGGCCAGGATCAGCTTTATAGAACGAAAAGGAGGGTAGTTAACGATGTTGCTACCGGAGTCAATACTGGTACTTCCGTCATGAACTCACTGGACATACAAGGTCTAAATGAAAAGGTAGAACGACTTAAAAGAGTAATGAAGGAACTCTCTAAGAGAAGAGGGCATGGGAATACAATTAGCCCATGCCAAGACTATCAATCACCTCATAGATAGAGAAAAGGAAGATGCCGGAAAGCTAAGGCAGGGACAACTCTGCCACACTTATGGCTTATGGATGGTGGGACAGATACGACACAATCTCAATCAGATCCAAAGGGGGGAGGTGCCCGATTGGAGAGACAGCCCACATTTAGCTCGATTAGCAGAGAGGAAAGGGACACTGGACAATTGTACACTGAAAGGGCTCACCAGAGTATATCCAGTAATCCCAGACTGCGAGCTGGGCAAAGATATGGGAATGGGAATAGTCCTGATGATCCCAATAGTGACATGGGACTCAGGGCCATTTCCCCACTACCAATTGGAAAATATTGGGGTCATATGGGGTAACACCTCCCTCCGTTACTATTTAACTGAAACCTCTGCCATACTCAGGAACAATACACTATATGGAATTTCCCTTTTGGGATGCAAGCAGAGGGGAGACATTACAGTATGTCCACAGCCACTGGGACAGGGAGAATTGGATGAATGTGAGTTTAATCGAACAAACGGTTGTGTCGTAGAAATCATACCTGCCCCCATGCATTTCGCAAGAACAGGATACGGAAGTAAAGGGAAATATTGCGTCTCCACTACAGAAAGTTCCTACCTCTACAATATCCTAATTTCTGTTTTATGCCTCTACGACCTGTCAGGATAGGGCAAGCCCGAATCATTCAAGTTCGGCTTAGAGGTACCGAAACCATCTACGTCACTGATTACCTCCATGACCACCTGCAGGATTACGAGGAACCAGAACCAGTCCCCATCCCACACCTGGCCGAGGTACTAAGGGAATTAAGGCTCAGGGTGGGCCAATCCGTAAAACTCTACCACCAACTGCAGACAAAAATCAAATAGCTAGAGAAAGATATGGACACAGAACTGCAGAACCAGAGCTGGTGGAAGAAGATTTGGGATTGGGGAATGAATGTGAACATCCACCCCTGGATTCGGATAATTTCTCATGTGCTAGTTGGGGTACAGTTAATACTGGCTATAACGTGGGGCATACTGGCCTGCCGATCATGCAGGTGATATGTGCAGCGAAGGAGGATAAAACCTAGAGTAAAGGCAAGGGAGACAATTCGTCTATCTAGGGGAATAAGTCATTTGGATCACATTAATGTGATATAGTACGACCGGAATTCCTGAAATCACGTGACTGGCCAGCACGTCCGAGGCAGGGAATACCGGGCGAGTTTAAAGGGTTAAAAAAAAACAATAAATGGTGTCGGTTAAGGAGATTGGGGTTAGTCTCCCTACCGAAAGGGGGGATTGTTGTAGGGTATTCCCAAGCGCAGAGTCACCTGCAGTAAATATCATACTGTTTAAATGTTATTTGAGTAACCAGTAACGTATAATCTTAGTGAACAATGAAGAGGTTGCAAGGCATCATGGGGCTTAGCCAACTTGACCACATTCCACACAGGAGCTGAATAACATAAATTCAAACAATGACTCATTAAATGGAAAGCAGATGTCCTTGTGGAATGCTGACAAAGGTACCAGCCTGCAACGAGGTCAAGATAAGATGGTACGCGTACATGAGAACCAAGGATAATGGATAAGAGGGAATGGAAAACATCATGAGTAATCCCCTATGTGTCTATGGGCTGGTTGTGCAGTCCCTCCATGCCTAGTAACCACTTCTATTGGCTCTAATAATCAATGTATATGATCTATAATCGTTGTGATTGGACCATGTCCAGCCAGGATGGGCTGAGTAACTGTTTGAAAATGTATAAGTATGGATGATTTTCCTTTGTTCGGTGGAGAGGCATCTGGACAGACCAGTGACCTGCTCCTCGCTGGCGTAATAAACTGTTTGACATTGGAGCAGACCTGAGTGTCGAGTGATTCTTCTAGATTCATTCCCGCTAACAGTACCAAATATTCTTTGCTTCTCTGATTGGAGGGTGCTTTTCAATGGGTATACTGTCTTCAACCCTCAGTGTCGCCTCCTTCACCCCATAGTTTACTGAGATAATCTGCAGCTCTTTACAACTGCTCAACTCCAGGCTAGCTGGACCATCTGTTTCTGTGACATAGAACATACAGTTAAAATCTTTTCCTTTCTGTGTCCCTCTGAATGGGTTGTTCCTAACTGTCAAATCTCAGTTCCCCCATATGCTGTTAGAATGACATTGTTTGGTTTCAGAGCACCTTCCCTTGGATAACCATTATCCTCCAAATTCTCAGGAAAGATCTTCTGGTCTGAGCGGGATGATGGTACTCTGCGCTCCAGTATCAATCTTCACCTTCAGATTTATCATTGTGGGCTTGTTTCTCAGCCTCTTCCTGATCTGAATGGTTGTGTGAATTTCTTTTCTCTGGGAACTGTCACATCCAGACAATTTGTGCAATTCTATGGTTCCTAAGTCTATCATGTTCTCAAACTCATCGTCACCTTCCAGGGTATGGATATTTTGGTTTCTTTCACTACTCATTCGCTCTGTTACTCTGGCTCTGGTGACTCATCTACCACCTTCTTGCCTTGTTCCGCACATCTTTTCCCAGTAATTGGTCTTTCCGCAAGGTCTGCAGATTGATCCATATGCGAGACATTTCCTTCTGTCTGTCGATTCGTGTGGTCGTCCACAGCTCCTGCATGTCTTTCTCTCTGTCTGGTGTGCATTCTTTTGTTGCACTTTCACTGCATAAACCCTGCTGCCTTTCTCTTGGCTTAACTAAAGGCTAGCCGTTTGGATTGTCAGTGCCTTCATCTGTCTGCTCGTGGCTTCATGTGCTCTGGCAGTGTCTACAGCCTGCGACATTGTGAGCTTGTCCTTTCCCATTAGAGCTTTCTGTATTTCAGATTGTGCAGAACCCCAAATGAGCTGATCTATCAGCTGTTCATCTGCGTCCTTAAATTTACATTTCCTGGCTGCATTTCTCAATGTTGTCACAAAATTGTCAATAGGCTTAGCTAGTTCCTGTCTGAGGCCTGGAAATTCATATCGGTATATCTGTTGATTTGATTTTGGCTGGAGATGGGTGCTGAATCTTTCAAAAATTTGTCTGGGTTTCTGTTGTCCTCTTCACTTAGGCCCAGCTGTTAAATAAATTTAATTCTTTATCTCCAGCCCACAGAAGGATATAGCTGACCCTCTCATCTTCACAAGTGCCTTTTAGGAAACTACTGAATGTCAATCTGCATTTTTGTTTAAACTCATCAATTGCCTCTACGACATCATCAGCTTCCCAATTCATTATGGGCTGTAGCTGTGCATTCATTCCTGTCCCAGCTGACATTTCATTTTTCGTTTTCACATGAGTCACCCAGTTTTTCTTTCTCTCTCTCTGGCACTAATTTGGGTCAATTTTCCCAATCTAATTCTTTTAAAATGTTCTAGGTTTACTCACAGACACTCGCTGCCACCATATTATGTCTTGTTGTTTTCTGGTTCCCAGATGTTAGAAATAACCACACTTTAGAGTTGAAATGACTGGAGCTCTTTGTGTTTAATACAGCTCACCATGCTGCCTGGTCAGACTGGTTACATATCATGTGACTCTCCAGTGCAGCTGTGAATGTGGCTCCACTGGAACACTTACACATAACAACTAGTTGCTTGCTAATTAGTTCCTAGCACTTTACAGATAGTGTAACAATATATAACACCATTGGCTTGCTCAAAATGCACCTCGGGTGCCTCGACAGCTCTGGAGGCGCTCTTCAGTATGCCTCACCAAGGGTCTCCAGAATGGTTGTGGTCTGCTGTGCCCTTCACAAAATCACACTGCAGAGAGGAGTGGAGCTGCAGGAAGAGGAAGGTGCAAAATGACCATCATCATCCAAGGAGGAGGAGCCTGATGTGGCTATGGTGCCTGCAGCTACACACCTGGCTGCCAGAGAAGCTCGCGATGGACATATCCAGTCACGGTTCACTTAATATGTGTACGTGAGGCCATCTGACAGCGGCATCAGAAACCCTGTTCTCCCTCCCACTCTGCCACACCCCGCAGACACAATGAATTCCAACAATCAACCAGCCAACCATCACATTCAAACCCTGTCCTTCTCATAAAAGCTGGTCATACCATTCACTTGAACGCTACTCTCCAGGGTGAATGGGGTATGCAACAAAGTAGAGGCCAGGAGAATGAGGAGTTCAAGTAAAGTGTTTCATTCATTGAAATAAACATCAGTATAACACTATTAACATTGCTATACACACCCAAATGAATCCACTTGTACATTTATAATGTCTTTCTCATACGCTTCCTCTTTCTCCTATGAGGTGCAACCCTTATGGCTTCAGCAGAGCTGGAGGTAGGCTGCTCGTTCTCCTGCTCTGATACATAAGACGCCCATGGCAGATGTTCTCTGCATTTGGGAGCCTGTGAGGGTCCCATCAAAGACTGTCCCACTTGCACCTTTGCAGGGGCAGACTCAGTCATCGGGATAGGAGGCAGTTTATGCGGCTCTGTCTGAGAAGCGGGAGCAAGGCATGAGAAGTGACATGTTCCCTTTCTCCATCTTCCTTCTCATGACTCACCTGTACTTCCTTGCTAGCCAAGAGGTGGAGATCATTTGGCTGCCTCTCAATGAGGCGTTGAGCCAACAAGGCAATGTTTTGTCAATTCTGTGTAATGTGGCAGCCAGAGTGTGCAGGCCATTGGTCTGGGCCAGCCTGCATTCAGTCACCTGCTGCATTTGACTCACCATGTAGCTAACGACCATCTCCATGAAGATGAACAGTAGTGCAAATGCCTGAGACGCTGATGGCACTCCTGCTGGAGATGGACACCTCCAATCTCTCTCCAAGGGTGCGCACTGTCTCTGGAAATGCTGACAGAAGCACATTTATTTCCCATTGCTACTCCACAAATTCCCTTTTAATGGATGACCCCCGAGGCTCAGCATCTAGTCTAGCTGAGCTGAGCTTGCAGTGTCCTGTGCCTTCCAACGAGGACTCTGCACTGCTGTTCAGGGGGGAATTTTATGCTCTCCCCCGCAGTGGGTTTGGATGCGGGGAGCATAAAATTGGGTGGGATGGTGGCAGGGGTTCTTGCCACCATCCCACCTCTGCCAAAATTTAGTCTGGGTCAGGAAGGCCTGTGAATTGCCTTCCTGCCCGCCACCAACTGAGGCCCTTAACTGGGAAATTAACCCCCAGTTAAGGGCCTCTTCCTGCTGCAGCCACAATTAGCTGTGCAGTGGGCGGCCCTGTCACTGCATGGGAAGCACGGCATGGAAAACCTTGCAAGCTGCTTCCTGGCACCTGGGTTGGGGGGATGGGGGGGGGGGGGGTGGTGGGATTCCTTCATTAAAATACACAGTGCCTGAATGAGGACATGGCATTGGAAAGGAGGGAGGCCCGTTGAGAGCCATCCCCCCTGCCCTTGCTGCTGACCCCTACCCCGCAGGACCCCTCCTGCCCTGACCAACATGTGCCCTGGGTCCAGCAATGCTCCTTGGCCTCTTAAGTGCCTGATTGGCACTAGATTCGGCAGGCTTTCCAGAGAAGAGGCAACACAGGGATCTTGGTGTTGCCTTTTTCGGACCCCACCAGACACCACCAGGATATACCCCTCCCCATCCCCCGCATGCCTCTAACATCTGTTCCTGCTCACATGTGATGTGCTCATCACCATTTGACAACCTAGCTATCTCTACTGCAGTACCCACCGAGGTTTGACTATCAGTGTTGCTGGAGGGTGCGCATGAGTCATGTGAGGGTACGACCTCAGAGTACTCGCCGTCCTGAGGACTCCTCAGCCTGGTCCCTATCAGTTCCTCCATGACCCTTGCATCACAGAATCACAGAATATTACAGTGCAGAGGAGGCCCTTCGGCCCATCGAGTCTGCACCGATGCATTAAAGACACCTGACCTGTCTACCTAATCCCATTTGCCAGCACTTGGCCCATAGCCTTGAATGTTGTGACATGCCAAGTGCTCATCCAGGTACTTTTTAAAGGATGTGAGGCAACCTGCCTCTACCACCCTCTCAGGCAGTGCATTCCAGACCATCACCACCCTCTGGGTAAAAAAGTTCTTCCTCAAATCCCCCTTAAACCTCCTGCCCCGCACCTTAAACTTGTGTCGCCTCGTAACTAACCCTTCAACGAAGGGGAACAGCTGCTCCCTATCCACCGTGTCCATGACCCTCATAATCTTGTACACCTCGATCAGGTCATCCTTCAGTCTTCTCTGCTCCAGCGAAAACAACCCAAGCCTATCCAACCTCTCTTCATAGCTTAAATGTTCCATCCCAGGCAACATCCTGGTGAATCGCCTCTGCACCCCCGCCAGTGCAATCACATCCTTCCTATAATGTGGCGACCAGAATTGCACACAGTACTCCAGCTTTGGCCTTACCAAAGTTCTGTACAACTCCAACATGACCTCCCTGCTTTTGTAATCTATACATTGATTGATAAAGGCAAGTGTCCCACATGCCTTTTTCACCACCCTATTAACCTGCCCTTCTGCCTTCAGAGATCTATGGACAAACACGCCAAGGTCCCTTTGTTCCTCAGAACTTCCCAGTGTCAGGCCATTCATTGAATACTTTTGTGTCACATTACTCCTTCCAAAGTCACACCTCACACTTTTCAGCGTTAAATTCCATCTGCCACTTTTCTGCCCATTTGACCATCCCATCTCTCACTTCCTGTAACCCAAGACACTCAACCTCACTGTTAACCACTCGGCCAATCTTTGTGTCATTCGCGAACTTACTGATCCTACCCCTCACATAGTCATCTATGTCACTTATATAAATGACACACAATAGGGGACCCAGCACAGTTCCCTGTGGTACGCCACTGGACACTGGCTTCCAGTCACTAAAACAGCCGTCTGTCACCACTCTCTGTCTCCTACAGCTAAGCCAATTTTGAATCCACCTTATCAAGTTACCCTGTATCTCATGTGCATTTGCTTTCTTGATATGTCTCTCATGTGGGACCTTGTCAAAGGCTTTGCTGAAATCCATGTAAACTACATCAAATGCACTACCCTCATCTACACACCTGGTCACATGCTCAAAAAATTCAATCAAATTTGTTAGGCATAACCTCCCTCTGACAAAGCCATGCTGACTATTCCTAATCAAATTTTGCCCTCTCCAAGCAGACATAGATTCTCTCCTTCAGAATTTTCTCCAATAGTTTCCCTACCACTGACGTGAGACTCACTGGTCTGTAGTTCCCTGGCTTATCTCCACAACCTTTCTTAAATAGTGGGACCACATTAACTGTTCTCCAGTCCTCTGGCACCTCCCCCATGGCCAGAGAGGAATTAAAAATTTGAGTCAGAGCCCCTGCAATCTCCACCCTCACCTCCCACAGCATCCTGGGACACAAATCACCCGGACCTGGAGATTTGTCCACTTTTAAGGTTGCCAAAACCTCCAGTACCTTGTCACTCCCTATGACAATTTGCTCAAGAATCTCACAGTCTCTCTCTCTAAGTTCCATATCTACATCCTCATTCTCTTGGGGGAAGACAGATGTGAAGTATTTGTTCAACACCCTACCAATGTCCTCTGGCTCCACCCACAGATTTTCCCCTTAGTCCCTAATGGGTCCTACTTGTTCCCTGGTTATCCCTACATGACCTGTGGGAGATCAAAGACATTAATTTCATGCTGACATTCCAGACCTAGTGAGGTATGAAACCTTTTTTGAAACTGTAGCCAGGTCCTGGGCACCACATCCCTGCTGCTCACAGCCTCTTCTACTTCCAGCCATGCCTGCTTCATTTGAGGGGCTGGCCTTTTTCTCCTGTCCACATGGAAAAGGACTTCTCTTCTGGATCTCACCACCTCCAACATGACCTCCAGGGATAAGTCAGAGAACCGGGGTGGGGGTACAGCCTTCCCACATAATCCCTCCATCCTCTTGCCTTTAGATTTCTTCAGAAGCAAGCAACTGCTATCTGAAAAAATGGAAGCAGTGGTTATGATCTAAAATTGTTGAACTCAATGTTGAGTCTGGAAGACTGTAAAGCGCCTAATTAAAAGATGAGGTACATTTCCTTGAGCTTCATTGGAACAGTTTAGGACATTGAGGATAGAGAGGTCAGAGTGGGAGTGGGGTGGACGACTAAAGTGATAAGCGACAAGAAGCTCAAAGTCATGCTTGTGGACTGATTGGAGGTGTTCCACAAAGTGATCAATCAATCTTCATTTACACTCCCTAATGTAGAGGAGACTGCATTATGAGCAGTGAATGCAATACACTAATTGGAAGAAGTGCATGCAAATCCCTATTTGACCTGGAAGGTGTGTTTGGGCCCTGGATGGTGTGAAAGGAGGAGGTAAAAGAGGAGGTGTTAACCTCCTAAGGTTGCACGAGAAGGTGCCGTGGGAAGGGTGGGACGGATGGGGATGTTAGGGGTCATTGAAGAATGTACTAGCATGTCGCAGAGGGAATGGTCCTTTCAGAATGCTGAAAAAGGAGGGGAGGGGAAGATGTATATGGTGGTGGCATCCACAGTATTTTACTTTTGCATTATGATAGGCATACCAGTTCATTTGAAAAGCATGCAGAAGATAACTATGACTAATGGTCTCTGCATATGTTAAAGAGATGTGAAACATAATCCTGCAGAAACATGCAAGTTGTCATCTCGACTTGGTTGATACCAGTCTTACAGGACCTCCCCTTTGAAGCAGAAAGTTGTGGGTTCAAAGCTCACTCCAGGAGCTAAATTTTACTGGCCCCTTGATGCCGTGCATTGCACTGCGCGAGCCAGTAAAATGCTGCGGGGAGAGGCCCGCCTCAACCTGCAACATCGAGAAGGGCATGCCGCATATTACCGGCGGCGGTGGGACCTCAGTGTGGCCTCCCCGCCGCATGGCGGCAGCACCACAATTAGCATATGGTAATCGGTACTTACCTTTGCTGATTATGCAACCCTCCGCCTCTCCACTGACACTTCCGGATTTTTCGATGAACGGGCGGCCGTTACGTGCCGTCCTGTTCACGATTGGAAAAGCCTGCGGGCCCTCAGAGGCAGAAGGTTTCGCGGCAGAAGGTAAGTTTCTTTTCAGGGGTCTCACTCTGCATTCTTAAAGGGAGGGGGGGATACACAGGGGTCTAACTCTGCATTCTGAATGGGAAGGGGACTGGGATTACTGGTGGGAAAGCTCTACTGACATGAAGGGAGGTACTGTGTACCATCTCTCCATTAACAGTGCATGCTCTGTGTTTGTTCGTGTTTCTGAGTGAGCAATGGCACACTAGGCACCCTGTATGTAGGGAGGGTGCCAGAAAGGGCAGGAGCATTAAGGTTGTATGGATGGTGGGGGCAGTCAATTCAGCTGATAGGATCTTGATGTGGTCATGCTGTGCGACTCTGAGTGTTGGCCAAGATCTGCAATGCCATGGCAAGCCACATAGTTAATCCAGGAAAACAGCTGATGTACCCGTCAACAGCAATCCCTGCCCTGTTAGGAACCTTTGAATACATGAAGGGTTCAACTTTATTTATCACATGGAAATAGGTATGGCTCATCCTACATTGTGTGATCCTCTGCTCGTGAGGATCCGTATGCGCCAGAGGCAATATCAACAGGCAGGTGCGATCCACGTAGAGGCCCCCGGTCGTGAGCAGCAGCCCCCAAGGGGAGCCTGCCATTGCGGTTGCCGTGCATCTACAGGCCCCACATAACATGCCACCAGATGTTAGAACACCAGAGTCAGAGGCGATTGTGCATTTAGAGAGGGTGGTGACACATCTCTGGGCCCTGCTCGAGGATGACCTGCAGCCCATGGGCTCCGGTGGACATCCCATGCCTTTGTTCCTCATAGTGGCAGCAGTTCTCAAGCCTGACGCCTCTGCAGCCTTTTAGGTGCCCACCAGAGACCTTTGTGGGGTCACACAGTCAGCAGTGCACCGCTGTATCAGGGAAGTCACCAATGCCCTGCACCAGAGGGCCAGTGAGGATGTCCGCTTCAGGATGGACTCTCACAGCCAGGCCCAGAGGGCCATTGGTTCTGGCACCATTGCCGGAGAACCATAGGTTATAATGTTCATAGACTGCACTCATGTGGACATCAGGCCTCCCGCCAGGCTACCACCTGCAGACGTCACATTAAAGGAGCCGTCTCAATCTAGGTGAAGATGGTATGTGATCATTGCAGATGCTTGCTGCAAATGTGTGACCGCTTCTCAGGCAGCTGCCATGACAACTGGGTCTTGCACCAGTCCCAGCTGCCACCGCTGTTCATTGAACTGGCTCAACTGTAGGGGTGGCTTCTTGGAGATAAGGGCTATCCTTTGCAGACATGGCTCCCGACACCAGTGAGAGACCCCACCACTGCTGCAGAGGAGAGATACAATGCCAGCCACTGAGCTACATGAGCCACCATTGAGCAGGAGATCAGCATGCTGAAAGAGTGCCTCCAATGCCTGTATGGATAGGGTGATGCCCTGTACTACGGGCAGAAAAGGCCAGATCCTTTCTTTGCTGTTCTGCACAATTGCTCACACAATAGGGGCCAGGCCTGGCATGATGAGGAGAGACGGCAACAAGATTTCTCCTTGGACTTTGAGGGCGTGGATGACCTACAACATGAAAGATGCATGGGAGGGCAGATGGCACCCAGGCTCTGCACATAGGGCTAGCAGTGAGCTAGGGATGTACGGAAGTGGCTTATCAGACAAAGGCTCTCTGCACCATAGGAACTGACATGAGCTCTACAAGCCACACATCACCCTCACTCACCTGCTGTGCACCAGTTCACATCTGCAGCATCCCTGTGTAAACCATTAAAGGCAGCATCTGACTGAGCCAATGTCCATGTTACTGCATCCGTGGAGATGCTCATGAGTAATGGTGGCATGGCAATGATGTTATTGCATACGTTAGCTCTCCTGAAGGGTCAATGGTGCAAAGGGATGTGACATTGGCACTACATGCTGGCACACATCATTCGCAGAGAAAAGGACACACATGTTGGTGAGGAACATTTAGTGAAAGACGTATTTACATTGCTGTGAAACCCATGCATTCCCATTTGTTTCAGTGTGTTCTCTGTAAACCTCTGTAATACCTTTTATGGTCTATTTAAGTCTCACGTCCTGGAATGTGCAAATGTACGATTATTCACCCAGGTGCGGCACACCTCAGGAAGGAATGTTACACTTGAGTGGGAGAAGAGGATCACAACTTATAGGACACTGGGACACAGCAGGGTAAGTATGTGGCGGCAAAGTGGAAAGTGCTGGGGTCACTCAGTAGGTCAGGCAGCATCTGTGGAGAGAGAAGCAGAGTTAATTTTCAGGTCTGTGAACTTGGACAAGTTAACTCTGCTTCTCTCTTCACAGATGCTGCCTGACCTGCTGGATTTCTGCAGCACGTTCTGCTTTGCTGCCAGATTGACAGCAGCCCCACTCTTCAGCAGTCAGGGAAGTATTCTTTGACAGCTGTCAGGAAGTAGGTGCTGGGGGCTTAAAATAGAGCCTCAGCACCTGCTGCGCAACTGTCAAAGACTCTCACTGCGCCAAATGCCCCGCCTCTCCCCACATAATATGGGGAAGGTGGCATGCGGCCTCTATGAAAATGAGCCCCCACGATTAAAATCACAGGGGCTTGGCGACAGCTGGCGAATGCGGCTGTGCCGCCAAGTTTGGAGGGCACCACCGCGGACGCGGCGCCCCAATAAAATTCAGTTCCAGGTCTTACGCACATAGTCTAGGGTGATACTCCAGTGTAGTACTAAAGGGGTGCTAGATTGACAGAGGTGCCATCTTTTAAATGAGAATTTAAATTGAACCCCTGACCACAAGATGCCAGTGAATTTTGAAGATAGCATTGTTCTATTTGTTGAAGAGTTTGGAGTTCTAGCCAGAATATCTCTCTCATCCAATGTACGAGGAAGCATAGGTTACCTAGCTACTAATCTCATTGCTATCTGAATCTTGTAGTGCAGAGAATGGCTGCCCTATTTGCTGATATAAGACATCCCTCCAAGGCACACTGATGGCCAATGCCCATGTGTCTAGATTTCAAAATCCTCTCCATTATCTCACCCTACCCTATCTTCATTGCCTTCTCCTGTCTTTTGTGCTCACACATCCTTTTAAAAATGGCCTGCTCCTCACCCTCACACTCTCTGCCCTGCCAGTGGTATATACAGCAACAACAACAACAATCCTGCCATCTGGAATTCTCTACCCAATTTCTGCATTGCTACCTGTCTTGCTGATTTCAGAAACTTCTTCAAAGCCCTTCTTTGTGCTCTTGATCTCTAGCGTCCTAGCCTCACCAGTCACCTCTTCCCGATGCTTGATATCCACCACATTCTTTCCTTCCTATTGAAAAGCTTCTGCGTTTTCGTGCAAGCAATGAGTGCTACATAAACAGAAATGTTGTTATTGTATGAAGACAAAAAATAATTGCAAACGTAATCTCAACCAGTTATCTCTAGATTCCCAACAACACCAACAACTTGTCTTTAATGTAGTAAAACGCCCCAAGGCACCTCATAGGAGCATTATCAAACAAAATTGAAGACTAAGCCATATAAGGAAATATTAGGACAGATGACCAATAGCTTGGTCAGAAAGGCAGATTTTAAGGTGCTTCTTAAAGGAGGAAAGAGGGGTAGAGAGGTGAAGAGGTTTAGGGAGGGAGTTCCAGAGTTTAGGGCCCTGGCAGCTGAAGTCATGGCCGCCAATGATAGAGCAAGTAAAATCAGTGATGCTGAAGAGGCCAAAATTACAGAAGCACAGCTATCTCGGAGGGTTGTGGGGCTGGAGGAGATTACAGAGATAGGGCGATATGAGGCCATGGAGGGATTTGAAAACAAGGATGAGAATTTTAAAATTGAGGTAGTACTTAACCAGGAGACAATGTAGGTCAGTGAGGATTGGAGCGACGTATTGTAAGTTAGGACACAGGCAGAGTTTTGGGTGAGCCAAATGTATGTAGGGTGGAAGATGGGAGGTCGGCCAGGAATGCATTTTAATAGTCAAGTCTAAAGGTAACAAAGGCATGGATGAAGGTTTCAGCAGCAGTTGATCTGAGGCAGGGGCCGAGTCGGGTGTTGTTACAGAGGTGGGATTAGGTGCCTTGGAGTCAAATATGACATGTAGGTTAAAAAGGTCTCATTCAGCTTCAGACAATTGTCAGGGAGAGGGATGGAGCTCGTGGCTAGGGAACAGAGTTTGAAGTGGGGACCAAAGACAATGACTTCAGTCTTCCAAATATTTACTTGAAGGAAATTTCTGCTCATCCAATACTGAATATCCGACAAGCAGTCTGATAATTTAGAAACAGTGGAGGGGCCAAGCGAGACAGTGATGAGGTAGAGCTGGGTGTCAGCAGTGTACATGTGGCATTTGACGTGTTTTTGCATAATGTCACCTAGGGCAATATGTAGATGAAAAATAAGTGGAGAAGAAGGATAGATCTTTGGGGGACACCAGAGGTAACAGTGTAGGAGTGGAAAGAGAAATTATTTCAGGTGATGTCTGTGGCAGGACAGAAACCCGATTGGAGGAATTCAAACATAGAATTACAGAAAAGATGGGCACGGATTTGGAAGTGGCATGTTCAAGAACATTAGAGGGGAAAAAGAGGTTGGAGATGGGGCAGTAGTTTACAAGAACAAAGGGGCCAATGTTTTTTTTTTGACAAAATGAGCAATGACGCCAGATTTGTTGGGAGAGGAACAATACCCAAGGAGAGTGAACCATTAACAATATCACCTAATATGGGGCATGAAGGGAAGTTGGGTGCCCAGCCATTTAGTGGGAATAGCATCGAGAGCACAGGAGGTGGGTCTTATGGACAAGATGAGCTCAGAGAGGGTGTGAGGGGAGCTAGGAGAGAATCTGGAGAAAGATACTTGTTCAAGCTAGGGAAGAGGGGAAGTTTAGAGGAGTTGGCCTGGTGGGCTAGGGGAGGGGGGGAAAGTGGCAGGGACAGCAGAATGGATGGTCTCAAATTTTTTGACAAAGAAATCCATGAGCTCCTTGCATTTATCAGAAGTGAGAGTGCAGGAGGCAGGGAGAAGGGTTTAAGACATTGATTTGTAGTGGAGAAGAGAAACCTGGTGATATCTTTGCATTCCAGTATGCTCCTGAAATAGTGAACTGTTTTAGAAGAGGAGAGCAGGACCAACAGTGTTTTATTTGGTCCAACCAGATCAGGTGATGAATGCCATTGATATTTGAGTTTGCATTCCTTGGACATAAGGTGCAGAGATGAGGGCCATACCAGAGGCAGCAACCAAGATGAGAGAGAGTGATGATTTTAATGGGTCAAGGGCATCAAAGGTGGAGGTGAGGATGTGTGAGCAGATCAGTAGAAATGCAGAAATGCCGTGGTGGATGGAGGGCCAAAGGTTAGACAATCAGGAATTTGAAAGTGTGGTTGTAAGTGACTTTGTTTCCAGGGCAACCACAGAAGGATGTAGGGTTAGGAGGGGGAAGGGTGATATTGGTGGACAATGATACAAGGAAGTGATCAGAGACGGCCTTATCTGTGATTGACATGATGGCAATGGCTTGAGATGGTGAGATCAAGGAATGGTCGAGAATATAGGTAGTGGAGTTTATATGGAGAGATAAATTGATCAGGGATAGTAGGGCAGTGTACTCAGAAGAGATAAAGCGTGATGAGTTGAGATGCCCAAAATAACATCAACACCCACAAGTAATTACCAAATAATTTCCACCATCTTTCAATCAAATGGAGCAAAATCAAAAGTGTTTTCACTGGGAAAAATAAATCTGTTTTGCTGCTAAGTTCCTGAAAATGTTTGAAAGCAGAATTCAATATCAAAAGATACTGATATCCTGAGGCCCCTTTTTTCCCAAAACAAAAAATGCATAACTTGGCAGTTATTTTTATTCAGAGACATAAATGCACACACTACTGCTATAGTCAGCCATCAGAGCTGACATACAACCATTAAAAGAATTGAAAATAATCGCAAGCTGTACTCAGTGCTCATTACTCATGCTCTTAGGATGTAGAGGAATATATAGTACACAACCCAATATATTTAATTTTGTTTCTGTAGCCATAATGATACAATATTTCATGTTTGTCTTTTCTTTGCGTGAGTAATCTTTTCTAAACGTGTTTTGTTTTAGATTCATCTGCAGTGAATATTTATAGCTACCGCTATAATGCTCCCTCCTTTTTATACAGAAAAAAATCTCCTTTGCAAAGATCTGCATTCTGCAGCCTTTCAGTACCAACTATTGTGTGGGATGTCGTTTGAAGAGAGAGAGCTGAGGCCAACTAGGGATTCCTCCCAGCTCTAATAAGGATGCATTTCATGTCAGCAGACTTCTTTGGACATTCTTTTCTGTAGTGCATAAGAATAAATACATTATCTCAAACCTAGCCATTGACTGGGTTCTCAAAAGAGGATCTTGGGTTTATTCTGCCTACATCTCATACAGAACTGTCAACAATCAGAGACATGTTAGAATCATTAGAATTAAAAACCAGTTAGATTAATTATTTTAATGCACATCACACTTAGAAATACACACAGTGCTGATTTCCGATAAGATATGTTAGGAATAACATGTCTTATCGGAAATCAGCATTGTGTGTATTTCTAAGTGTGATGTGCATTAAAATAATTAATCTAACTGTTTTTTAATTCTAATGATTGGCCTTGGTGGATCTATCCATAAAAAGCTGTCTGATTCTAATCTGTAGGTAGTCAGTAGCCTGTATACACGAGTTCATATTTCCTATCCTTTCTTCTTCCCTTTGGAGAAGTTCCAAGCTCTAATTTCTATCTAATCTTTTCTTTTTAATAATGGACATCTCCCTTGGTGCATTCTACGCCACAATTTCTCATTTGAAGTGAGTGAGGTAAGAGGATCTGTAAGTTTCTCACAGCTCCAATAAGGATGAAACTTTGTGTTCTTTGAGCATGAGGAACTAAGAGTCTTGGAAACCTTGGGAGCAAACCCTCATCCCACATTGCTGTATGACAGTATATCCACACAACAACCCACAACATTACCAGGTAATCCACTAAAAAGAATTTTTATTGAATAAGATATTTCACAGGGTGCTTTACTCAGTGATTCCTTGTTAAAAGCAGATCATATATACTGTCAAAGCTGTTTATTGATCTCAGCTAGGTTGCAAACCCATAAGTTGTAATTACAAAGGTGTGAATGAGTACTATATGGCTCAGATGCTCCTAAATTCACAGCCACTAGACTCTCGGCATTTAGATCAGCTATGAAGGCAATCTTGTATATTTTCTAGAAGAGAAAAATGTTGTTGTTGTTATGCAGGTTACAGCCCTAACAACAGAGGCTAGAATATGGTCATCAAATATTAGGTTAACAGCCAGTGGGCTATTTGCAGACCAGTCGGATGAAGTGACCATTGAGTCAGTGGCAGTATTCCTGTCTCTAAGCCAGAAGTAATGTTGGATATACTCACCAGGTTAGGCAGAATCTGTGAAGAGAGAAACCCAGTTAACATTTCAAGTTGGTGACTCTATGTCAGAACAGCTAATTTCCAGCATTTCTGCTTTTTATTTCAGAGTTCCAGCAACTGCAGTACTTTGCTCTTGTCTGAGTCAGAAGTGTTGGGTTCAGGCCCCACTTCAAACATCCCCAGTGAAAGATGGCCAGAGCACTGGCTGTGGAAATACTGGGTTGACATTCAACGAGGATACTTGCGTCTGAAGGGTGTGGGTGGCTGCCCCAGAATAAAGGGCAGGTTTTACTCTTGGTTGCAGTCCATCTTGGAGAAGCTACTCCGACGATAAGAGCCATGTGGAAGGCAACGGAATGCCACTTCAGCTATGGTTCCCTGGTAAGTGGCTTAAAAATCTCATGTGTGAATCTTAAGTTAGGACTGGTTCTTGGGCAGAACATTACAGATGGGCAAATGTAGGTTATTGCTAGTGTTAGCACTATTTCTGTGTGCCATCTCACTATTTTTTTTTGTATTCAGTTGCCTTGAGCAGATTTTAATATTGCCAAATGGAATATTTTGGTTCTAAGCAAAATGCTTTGTGGTGCCATTCTATGTTGGAATCACTCAGAGTGAATGGGCACACATAATGATAGACATTAAAAGGCATTTCCTTATATGACATGAACTTCTTCCACTCCCTCAAGAAAGACAGCAACATTTGAATACAGCTTATTCCAATTGAGGTCATCCATGTGGCTTTCTGTCTGTCAGAAGAAGGGAACAGCAGTGTTGGTCTTTATCATAGTGCTCAGATGTGACTTTAATGTTGTTGCACACTACCAGCAAAATATAGATGTACCATAGGTAATGAAAGAAATCGCATTGAGGACATTATGGACAACCTCATCCTTTCCATAGCAGCATGTCTACTAGTGGGGACATGTTAAAATTCATGATGTTTGCTAAAATGATTGATTTTTTAAATTCTAGTGCAAGAGTAAGATAACTGTTGTGATTTTCATTGTCCGTTTGTCCAAAAATAAGTGGTATATTTTGTGATTGTTAGTAATTTATAGTTGGTTCAGTTGCTGAATCATTGCATCAGATTATGCCAGCTAGCGTATATCACTTTCAGTAGTTTAGATTATGGAGTTGATATAACATTTTAAGTACTGAAATTTTAGATATATCGAGAAAATAAATGATCTGAATTGGGTTAGAATGGAAATAGTTAAATAGGTGCCAATCAGTAATATAGAGTAAATATATACTTGCCAATCAATTATCTTGAGGATATTTTGCTGCAGAAAATAGAATATGAAAACCATGTAATTGATGTTTTGCTGCACTTCATAGAAAAGCTTGATGTGACACAAAGGTCGTGTCGGAATAATTTGCCCCATCTGGCAGACGCTCAGCACAAACTCGAGATAAGAATTTCGCAACTGCTATAAAATCAGTCATGTATGGAACAAAATAAATGGGACAGTGAGAAATGAAACAGTACCAAAACATGTCCCAGTTATGAAAGCTATAACTAACACTGCTTGAAAAATGGTAATAAGCTGAAAACTGTTGAACTATCAGAAATTCTTTAATTTTCCTAAGCCTTTTTTTATTTATATCAGATTTTTTTTTGCCAACTGTCAACTCAGCTCTTCGTGTAACACTTTAAGTATGTTTAAAAAGTATATTTTCTAAACAACGTCTGCATTCCTCATAGCTGTCTTCAAACGTATTACTGTATGAAGCTGTGCTGGTTAGTGTCATAATACTTTTAATAATGACCAATGCGAAAATTGTATAAAACGCAAATAAACCATAATGACTTATAATTTAAAGTTACAGTAGCACTGCTGAGGTGGTTGATTTCACAGTTAGTTGGGATTTGAGAAGAGTGGCCGTCAAACCAATTTGAGGAACCAAAGTTGAAGTTAAAGAGTGCATTTATATTCAGAAAAGTTTATCTATGAACATGATCAAGTTGTCTGTTCAGGCACGCAAGATATTTAGTTCTCTAAAGATTAGCATTTTTTAAATGGTTATTTAAAACATTACAGAACGTAAGCATAAATGATACTTTTACAACTTTGCTGTATGATTGTTCGTGCAGTTGTTTGAAATTATTTTTTCTGAAAGTTTAATGAAAATCTTAACTCATTTAAAATAACATCCCTTCAAGTAGTTAACAGAGCAACATTAAACAATTGTGCAATTATACTGCATGATGCAATTTCTAGCTATATTTAAATAAACACTTCTCATTACTAAAGTGGATAGAATGTGGGGGTAGAAAGATTTCTTGAGTGAATGCTTCTTTTGAGTAACTGATTTATGCTGAAGTATCACTATGCAAAAATTTCCTCAATCATTTTTGCCGTTTTTAAGACACATCTGACAAAGGGGAGGTGCTGGCATCATGGTAATGTCCCTAGACTAGTAATGTAGAAACCCAAGCAAGTGCTTGTGGGACATGGGTTCAAATCCCACTCTCAGTAGGTGATGAAGTTTGAATTCAATTAATAAATCTGGAATTAAAAAGCTAGTGTAATAGTGACTAAGAAACCATTTTTGATTGCTGTAAAAACCCATCTGGTCCCTTAGGAAAGGGAATGTGCTGTCCTTACCTAGTCTGGCCTACATGTGACTCCAGACCCACAGCAATGTGGTTGATTTGTAAATACTCTGAAATGGCCTAACAAGCCACTCAGTTCAAGGCAATAAATGCTGGCCTAGCCAGTGGTACCCACATCCCACAGATGAATTAAAAAACATCCTCTGCTCCTCATTAACATGGCGCTGCACCCCATGCAAAATATCAGCTCATATTAGTTTCTTAGATAATGCGCTTGGGTCGATCAATGTCCAAACATGTAGGCATAGTGCAGCTCAAAATTACCTGCATAACAGCTTTCTGGAGTTTGATTGTGATTTTATGCTGTTTGATTTTGCATTTTTTTTAACCGACACCGGCACTATATTTAACCAAGGTGTTGTCAATTTTGGACTTCCCTCTGCTCCATGCTGGAATAACCTTTCCAACTGGCATAAACCCTGTTCTGCACAATAATGGAAGAAGAAGAGAAGCAGCAGATGTAAAAAAGGCCCTAAAAGTCATTGCTGTCATCTTCTTCCCAGAAGGTTGACTGCCTTGGATCTCCACCTGTCTGTCCTGTGCTGCCCTTACACATTCTGCATAGGTCAACTGCACCAGTCCATTTTATTCACCATCCATTTTCTTCTCTGCTTCCCTCTCCTACATTTTCCATCAATCTTTCCTTCCAATAATTGTCTCTGTCTACCTTCTACTCTAATGATGTGATCGAAATATTGTATCTTTCTCTCTTTGATGTTATGCACTAATTTCCTCTTTTCTCCAGCCATTTCCAGCACTTAACATTAGTCTTTCTGTCTGTGTAGGATAAGTGGAACATCCTCCTATATGTCCACATCTCAAATGCATTCAGCTTATCAATGGTCTCTTTGTTTGTTGCTCATGTCTCCGAGGCATATAACATAGATGACAAAAATGCAGCATCTCAGCATATTCTTTTACTATGATTCAGTTTCAATTTCTTTGATATTAACAAGTCCTTCATTCTGACAAAGCTCGTCTTGGCTATCTCAATTCTCCTTCGAATCTCATAATCATATCTCCCATCATCTGTCATAATCTGCCGAAGGTAAATGAACTTTTTCACTTATTCCAGGACTTGTACATTTGCTTCAGTTTTCACTTACGGTGTTAGGTCTCTGCTTATCAGCATTGTCTTGGTTTCTTTACATTCATTTTTAATCTATGTTCAACAATTTCATTACAATTTCCTGTAGTGCCTCTTCTGACTCTGCAATTAGTGCAGATGAAAATGATTTTAATAATCATTTGGAAAGAAATGATCAATCTATAGAAGCAGCGATAGATGATAGTCAGGATTCAGACCAAAGAAAGGAGCAAGAGAGGGTATCTTTAACTTGGGAGTAGTGATCAAAAGATAGCTGGAAGTACAAAAACCGATGTTTGTATGTTTTATAGACTATGTACTCTGGGTGAGGGACTTCAATGTCCATCACCAAAAGTGGCTTGGTAGCACCACTACTGACCGAGCTGGCCGAGTCCGAAAGGACATATCTGCTAGACTGGTTATGCAGCAGGTGGTGAGGGAACCAACAAGAGGGGAAAACATACTTGACCTCGTCCTCACCAATCTGCCTGCCGCAGATGCTTCTGTCTATGATAGTATTGGTAGGAGTGACCACCGCACAGTCCTTGTGGAGACGAAGTCCCGCCTTCACATTGAGGATACCCTCCATCGTGTTGTGTGGCACTACCACCGTGCTAAATTGGATAGATTTCGAACAGATCTAGCAATGCAAAACTGGGCATCCATGAGGCGCTGTGGGCCATCAGCAGCAGCTGAATTGTACTCAACCACAATCTGTAACCTGATGGCATACCTCAAAATGAGGTGTCAACCTGGTGAAGCTACAACACAGGACTATTTGTGTGCCAAACTGCGTAAGCAGCATGCGATAGACAGAGCTAAGCGATCCCATAAGCAACGGATCAGATCTAAGCTCTGCAGTCCTGCCACATCCAGCTGTGAATGCTGGTGGACAATTAAACTACTAACTGGAGGAGGTGGCTCCACAAATATCCCCATCCTCAATGATGGGGGAAGCCCAGCACATCAGTGCGAAAGATAAGGCTGAAGCATTTGCAACAATCTTCAGCCAGGAGTGACGAGTTGATGATCCATCTCGGCCTCCTCGTGAAGTCCCCAGCATCAGCAGGGGGATGGGAACCTAAATTGTAGTTCCAGTGTGCAGGATGTTGAGAGTAATGAGGGCAGAGATAAGGTTATAAGGACACAAGAGGGCACTGGCAAGCAAGAGCTTGGTTTAAAATGTGTCTACTTCAATGCCAGGAGCATCCGGAATAAGGTGGGTGAGCTTGCAGCATGGGTTGGTACCTGGGATCTCGATGTTGTGGCCATTTCAGAGACATGGGTAGAGCAGGGACAGGAATGGATGTTGCGGGTTCCGGGATTTAGATGTTTCACTAAGAACAGAGAAGAGGGTAAAAGAGGGGGGGGTGTGGCATTGTTAATCAAGGAAAGTATTACAGCGGCAGAAAGGACGTTTGAGGACTCGTCTACTGAGGTAGTCTGGGCCGAGGTTAGAAACAGGAGAGGAGAGGTCACCCTGTTGGGAGTTTTCTATAGACCTCCAAATAGTTCCAGAGATGCAGAGGAAAGGATAGCAAAGATGATTCTTGACAGGAGCGAGAGTAACAGGGTAGTGGTTATGGGGGACTTTAACTTTCCAAATATTGACTGGAAATACTATAGTTCGAGTACTTTAGATGGGTCTGTTTTTGTCCAGTGTGTGCAGGAGGGTTTTCTGACACAGTATGTAGACAGGCCAACCAGGGGCGATGCCACATTGGATTTGGTACTGGGTAATGAACCCGGCCAGGTGTTAGATTTAGAAGTTGGTGAGCACTTTGGTGATAGTGATCACAATTCGGTTAGGTTTACCTTAGCGATGGGCAGGGACAGGCATATACAGCAGGGCAAGAATTATAGCTGGGGGAAAGGAAATTATGATGCGATTAGGCAAGATTTAGGATGCGTAGGATGGGGAAGGAAACTGCAAGGGATGGGCACAATCGAAATGTGGAGCTTATTCAAGGAGCAGCTACTGCGTGTCCTTGATAAGTATGTACCTGTCAGGCAGTGAGGAAGTTGTCGAGCGAGGGAGCCGTGGTTTACTAAAGAAGTTGAAGAGCTTGTCAAGAGGAAGAAGAAGGCTTATGTTAGGATGAGACGTGAAGGCTCAGTTAGGGCGCTTGAGAGTTACAAGCTAGCCAGGAAGGATCTAAAGGGAGAGGTAAGAAGAGCAAGGAGAGGACACGAGAAGTCATTGGCGGATAGGATCAAAGAAAGCCCTAAGGCTTTCTATAGGTATATCAGGAATAAAAGAATGACTAGAGATAGGTTAGGGCCAATCAACGATAGTAGTGGGAAGTTGTGTGTGGAATCGGAGGAGATAGGGGAAGTGTTAAATGAATATTTTTCGTCAGTATTTACAGTGGAGAAAGAAAATGTTGTCGAGGAGAATACTGAGATACAGACAACTAGGCTAGATGGGATTGAGGTTCACAAGGAGGAGGTGTTAGCAATTTTGGAAAGTGTGAAAATAGATAAGTCCCCTGGGCCAGATGGGATTTATCCTAGGATTCTCTGGGAAGCCAGGGAGGAGATTGCAGAGCCTTTGTCCTTGATTTTTATGTCGTCATTGTCGACAGGAATAGTGCCGGAAGACTGGAGGATAGCAAATGTTGTCCCCTTGTTCAAGAAGGGGAGTAGAGACAGCCCTGGTAATTATAGACCTGTGAGCCTTACTTCAGTTGTGGGTAAAATGTTGGAAAAGGTTATAAGAGATAGGATTTATAATCATCTTGAAAAGAATAAGTTCATTAGCGATAGTCAGCACGGTTTTGTGAAGGGTAGGTCGTGCCTCACAAACCTTATTGAGTTTTTTGACAAGGTGACCAAACAGGTGGATGAGGGTAAAGCCGTGGATGTGGTCTATATGGATTTCAGTAAGGCGTTTGATAAAGTTCCCCACGGTAGGCTATTGCAGAAAATACAGAAGTATGGGATTGAAGGTGAATTAGTGCTTTGGATCAGAAATTGGCTAGCTGAAAGAAGACAGAGGGTGGTGGTTGATGGTAAATGTTCATCCTGGAGTATAGTTTCTAGTGGTGTACCGCAAGGATCTGTTTTGGGGCCACTGCTGTTTGTCATTTTTATAAATGACCTGGATGAGGGTGTAGAAGGGTAGGTTAGTAAATTTGCGGATGACACGAAGGTCGGTGGAGTTGTGGATAGTGCCGAAGGATGTTGTAGGTTACAGAGGGACATAGATAGGCTGCAGAGCTGGGCTGAGAGTTGGCAAATGGAGTTTAATGCGGAAAAGTGTGAGGTGATTCACTTCGGAAGGAGTAACAGGATTGCAGAATACTGGGCTAATGGGAAGATTCTTGGTAGTGTAGATGAGCAGAGAGATCTTGGTGTCCAGGTACATAAATCCCTGAAAGTTGCCACCCAGGTTAATAGAGCTGTTAAGAAGGCATATGGTGTGTTAGCTTTTATTAGTAGGGGGATTGAGTTTCGGAGCCACGAGGTCATGCGGCAGCTGTACAGAACTCTGGTGCGGCCGCATCTGGAGTATTGCGTGCAGTTCTGGTCACCGCATTATAGGAAGGATGTGGAAGCTTTGGAAAAGGTGCAGAGGAGATTTACTAGGATGTTGCCTGGTATGGAGGGAAGGTCTTACGAGGAAAGGCTGAGAGACTTGAGGTTGTTTTCGTTAGAGAGAAGGAGGAGAAGAGGTGACTTAATAGAGACATATAAGATAATCAGAGGGTTGGACAGGGTGGATAGTGAGAGCCTTTTTCCTCGGATGGTGATGGCAAACACGAGAGGACATAGCTTTAAGTTGAGGGGTGATAGATATAGGACAGATGTCAGAGGTAGTTTCTTTACACAGAGAGTAGTAGGGGCGTGGAACGCCCTGCCTGCAACAGTAGTAGACTCGCCAACTTTAAGGGCATTTAAGTGGTCATTGGATAGACATATGGATGAAAATGGAATAGTGTAGGTCAGATGGTTTCACAGGTCAGCGCAACATTGAGGGCTGAAGGGCCTGTACTGCGCTGTAATGTTCTATCACAGATGCCAGACTTCAGCCAATTCGATTCCCTCCGCGTGATATCAAGAAACGACTGAAGGCACTGGATACTGCAAAAGCTATGAACCCTGACAATATTCCGGCAATAGTACTGAAGACCTGTGCTCCAGAACTTGCCGCGCCCCTAGCCAAGCTGTTCCAGTACAGCTACAACATTGGCATCTACCCTGCAATGTGGAAAATTGCCCAGGTGTGTCCTGCACACAAAAAACAGGACAAGTCCAACCTGGTCAATTACTGCCCCATCAGCCCGCTTGATTGGCACCCCATCTACAAACATTCACTCCCTCCATCAACGACGCACAGTGGCAGCAGTGTGTACCATCCACAAGATGCACTGCAGCAATGCACCAAGGCTCCTTAGACAGCACCTTCCAAACCCGCGACCTCTACAAACTAGACGGACAAGGGCAGCAAATACATGGGAACACCACAACCTGCAAGTTCCCCTCCAAGTCACACACCATCCTGACTTGGAACTATAATGCCGTTCCTTCACTGTCGCTGGGTCAAAATCCTGGAACTTCCTTCCCAACAGCCCTATGGGTATACCTCCCCCAAATGGACTGCAGCGGTTCAAGAAGGCAGCTCACCACCACCTTCTCAAGGGCAATTTGGGATGGGCAATAAATGCTGGCCTGGCCAGCGACGCCCACATCCCATGAACGAATAAAAAAAAGCCTACTCTCAATCATCAGTAAAGTGATGGAAGGTGTCATCAACAGCGCCATCAAGCGGCACTTGCTTAGCAGTAACCTGCTCAGTGATGCTCAGTTTGGGTTCCACCAGGGCCACTCAGCTCCTGACCTCATTACAGCCTTGGTTCAAACATGGACAAAAGAGCTGAACTCAAGAGGTGAGGTGAGAGTGACTGCCCTTGATATCAAGGCAGCATTTGACTGAGTATGGCATCAAGGAGCCCTAGCAAAACTGAGGTCAATGGAAATCGGGGGAAAACCCTCCACTGGCTGCAGTCATACCTAGCGCAAAGGAAAATGGTTGTGGTTGTTGGAGGTCAATCATCTGAGCTCCAGGCCATCACTGTAGGAGTTCCTCAGGGTAGTGTCCTAGGCCCAACCATCTTCAGCTGCTTCATCAATGACATTCCTTCAATCATAAGGTCAGAAGTGGGGATGTTCGCTGATGATTGCACAATGTTCAGCACCATTCGTGACTCCTCAGATACTGAAGCAGTCCGTGTAGAAATGCAGCAAGACTTGGACAACATCCAGGCTTGTGCTGATAATTGGCAAGTAACATTTGCACCACACAAGTGCCAGGCAATGACCATCTCTAACAAGAGAGAATCTAACCATCTCCCCTTGACATTCAACGGCATTACCATCACTGAATCCCCCACTATCAACATCCTAGGGGCTACCATTGACCAGAAACTGAACTGGAGTAGCCATATAAATACCGTGGCTACAAGATCAGGTCAGAGGCTAGGAATTCTGAGGTGAGTAACTGACCTCCTAACTCCCCAAAGCCTGTCCTCCATTTACAAGGCACAAGTCAGGAGTGTGATGGAATACTCTCCACTTGCCTGGATGGGTGCAGCTCCAACACCACTCAAGAAGCTCGACACCATCCAGGACAAAGCAGCCAGCTTGATTGGCACCCCATGCACAAACATTCACTCCCTCCACCACCGATGCACAGTGGCAGCAGTGTGTACCATCTACAAGATGCACTGCAGCAATGCACCAAGGCTCCTTAGACAGCACCTTCCAAACCCGCAACCTCTACCAACTAGAAGGACAGGGGAACCAATGAATGGGAACACCACCACCTGCAAGTTCCCCTCCAAGTCACACACCATCCTGACTTGGAACTATATTGCCGTTCCCTCACTGTCGCTGGGTCAAAATCCTGGAACTTCCTTCCCAACAGCCCTATGGGTATACCAACCCAAATGAACTGCAGCGGTTCAAGAAGGCAGCTCACCACCACCTTCTCAAGGGCAATTAGGGATGGGCAATAAATGCTGGCCTGGCCAGCGACGCCCACATCCCATGAATGAATAAATAGTAGCAAGACATTTGATAGAGTCTACCATCAGAAAATAATGGAGTACTTAAACAAATTAGGAATTGACTGAAATAATAAAAGGATAATTCAGAATCTATATTGAAACCAATAAGCAGTGATGAGATTTGATAGCGGCTTGTTAGACAGTTTCCCAAACAAAAGAGGAGCGTGCCAGGGATGTGTTATGTCCCCAAAACTGTTCAACCTGTACACTGTCGCCACCTTCAGAGACATAGAACCTCTACCTGGTTGCAACATTGGTGGGGTGAAAGTCAACATCTTGAAATACACTCATTGTTACTAATTCTTTTTAAGCCAAATTTTATGTTTTGTTGTTGGCAAATGAGATCTCTAGGATATTTCCATCAAATTTCCCAATGGAAGATCGGCACAAAACTTGGGGTGAATTTTGGCATAAGGTCTATATAAAGGTGATCCAGGAAATTCTGGGCCAATTGTTTTTTGAAGACCAGGCCTCTCAGGTCTGAGTTCACTGCTGAGGGAAATATTTTCTTCCCCTTTGTGACAGAACAGCACTTTAGCTCTTTTCCAGTTCCAGGTTCTTATTCACACTGGTGCTCAGTGGCTCATCCAGTGACAGCCCTGTTAACTGTCTAATTCCTTGCAATGGCTTTCTGTCTGCTGGTTCTTGCACAGGCAAGATGCCAGGACAGAGTTACATAGAATTACTTAAAATTTATAGCACAGAAACAGGTCATTGTCAACTGGTCTGTACCAGTGTTTTTGCTCCATGCGAGCCTCCTCCCACCGTACTTCATCTAACCCTATCTGCATATCGTTCAATTCCTCTTTTTCCCTCATGTACCTATCTAGCTTCCCCTTAAAGGCATCTATGCTATTTGCTTCAACCACTCCATGTGATAGCAAGTTCCACATTCTGAGTTAGTGTGGACAGAACAACAACTGTGGATTTGGAATTGCCTAGAGGCTAATCATAATGCTCTCTTCTTCCAAGGTACTCTTTATGATGTAAAAGACAGAAGAGCTGATATACCTGTGCACACAGCAATACCTTCCCTTGAGAAAAAGGAAGCTCCTTACGATGCATCTCTATCCAGGCCATCCACTGCCATCCTTTGCCCTTCCTCCCCCTAATCTCCTCTCTTCCATTGTTCAAATTCCCCTGGCTCTAATTGTGGGTGCATCTTAGCCCCAACTACAAGTTAATTGCTAGTTTAAATTGCCATTGCCTATTCCAATACTGTGCTTGCTCTTTGCTTTCCTCAGTGAGTACTGGATCCTTACTCAAATTTGGCTTCTAAATTTCTGGACTACTCTGGGCATCAAGACTACGCTCTTGCACTGACCTACACCATCAGACTCAGCTGCTGTGTCTCTGATCTGTGCTCTGTTGCTTACATATTGAAATAACTTTGATCAGTTTACAGCCCTTCACCCATCACTGCTGTTCCCTGTTGAGCCTGTGACTGGCCTACTGGTTCTTCTGATTTTTCAGCTTCATCTGCAGTTTGGTTCCTGGCTGCAGATTCATTCTCTGGTGTTGAAGTACATTTCTCCACTGCTTCTGGATCTTAAGGTAACCTCCAATTTCACACCGTTTTATCTGCCTTGCCACCAATTCTGCACACTGCCTGGACCTTCATTTCCATGGGAAACACCTCCATCAGTGCATCCTCTGATACTCTACCCTTCAAATAGTCTGGACTTCACTTGCCTGCAATACCTGTCTCTCAACCTGAACAATAGTTTGTAGATGCTCCCTGCTGTTTACACCCTACCCTCATCAACTTTATTCCACCATGGGAGCTCTGACTTTAATTCCGGACTCCCTCCTATTGTCTCCTCCCTATTCTTTGTTTACTACAGGATATATGTATTTTAATCTTCCTACATAACCATACCTATGTGATTATCATCATGCCTTCTTTAATTTCTCCACACTCAGGTAGCCTCCCAAATCCCCACCCCACCCCTTCAGTACTCCTCATCCTTCATATTCCCCTGCTGCTATCCCAGGCTTGACTCCCTCTTAGACAAGGCCTGCAGCTTCCCTCTGTGCTTCATTTAGCATCCTCAGAAGGGCCCTTAGAAACAATCATCGCTATCTTCTTACGAGCATCAACTCCAACTGCCCATCTTACTCTCTCACCAATCTTCCCACTCAGTGCGGTCACATTGGGGTTAACGTTTCTACCTCATTCCTGTCCCATTCACCATTTCCAATGTTGACTCTGTGGATTCTGTCACTGCCTCAGTTATCACCACCCCTCTCTGCATTTCCTTCCAGAATATCCACTCACTTGTGAACACCGTCCTTTCTCTCTGTAATATTATTGTGGATGTTTGCATCAACATCATGGCCTTGTCAGAAATTTGGCTGAGAAGTGATGACACTTTCCTCCTAAATGAAGCCTCCCTGCTTAGCTATACCTTCCATCACTTGCTACCCCCAGGCCGTCGTGGCGGTAGTGTGGTTCTTCTCACCAAATCATGCTTTGATCTGTCCCACTATTTATCCAGCACCTTCTCCACCCCTCTCACCTCTCATTAAAAATTCTCATTTACTACTGCCCACCCAAGTACTATTAAAAATTTTCTCTTTATCTTCTTCACTTTCCTCCCTCAATCTTTGCACTGAGTGACTTCTCATGCCCGGAGATGTCAACCCCCATCTCAATTCGTTGTGTTCTCTCTCCTTTGAGTTTACTGACCTCTCATCCTCCATTAATTTCTCCCTCCATATAAACTCTCCAACTCAAATTCACGGCCAACCTCTTGATCTTGCCATATTACATGGCCTCACTATTCCCATCATGCCAATCATGGATATCATTTCTGATCACTTCCTTGTATCACTCTCCACCCACATCCACCTTCCCCATCCCAGCCCTAATTCCTTCTGTGTTTACCCCTGGAAAAAATGACCCCCAATTTACTTACGACTGGACTTTAGAATTTCCCAACCTTGACCCTCCATTAACCATGATATTTCTGCAGCAACCTATCTTTTGAACCACATCCTCACCTCCACCTTTTGATGCTCTAGTCCCATTACTCTCTCTCACTTTGGTCATTCCCTTTGGAATACCCTCATCTCCACTCCCTTAAGTCCCAGGGATGCAAACTTGATCGATATAAGATGGTTTAGCCATTCACTGCCACATCTGGCTGGACCACATAAAGCACTATTGGGTCTTGCCATCATCTGCCAAAATTGCTCACTATTCCAGGATCATTCTGGAATTTAAAAATAACTTCCAACTTCTTTTTTTCTACTGAAAACCATCTTCTTGAACCCCTCTCCTCTGTCTCATCCACCCTCATCTCCAACAATAAGTGTGAAGAGCTCATGGACTTCTTTGTCACTAAGATTGAGACCATATCTGTTCAGCTGCCTCTGCCACGTCCCTTCCTTCGTCTTCCCCACCTGTCCAAGGTTTGCCGCTGCCCTAACCCTGAACTCACATCCCTCTAGTTTCTCGCCTATATCCCCTCATTCCCTCTTTGAGCTCACCTTCTCCATGAGATGCAACTCCTCTTCCCTCGACCCTATTCCCAAAAAACTGCCAACCACTCAACTTCCCTTTCTGGTCTCCATGTTAGCTAACAGTATTAATGATTCTCTCTCCTCAGATTCTGTCCCCCCTCCTTCAAATCTGTCATCATCACACCTCGTAAAAAAAAAACTTAACCCCTCCGTCCTTGCAAATGACTGTCCCATCTCCAACCTCTCTTTCCTCTCCAAAGTCCTTGAACATGCTGTCACCTCCCAAATCTGTGCTCATCTTTCCTCGACTCCTTGTTTGAATCCCTCCAATCAGGTTTCCATCACTGCCACAGTACTGAATTGGCTCTTATCAAAGTCACAAATTGCGTTCGATGTGACTGTGACAAAAGTAGACTATCCCCCTTCGTCCTTCTTGACCTTTCTGTAGCCTTTGACATGGTTGACCACACCATCCTCCTCCATTGTCTCTCCACCACCATCCAGCTGGGTGGGACTGCACTCACTTCATTTCATTCTTACCTCTCCAGTTGCAGCCAGAGTTCACCTACAATGGCTTCTCTTCCTGCTCCTACATAGTTATCTCTGGTGTCCACCAAGGACATTCTGCCCTTCGGCAACGTCATCCAAAAACATAGCGGGGGGAATTTTATGCTGGCGGCAGGAGTCTTGATGTTGGGATCCCCGCATCGTCTCTTTTCCAGAAGGCCCGTCAAATTTAATGCCAATCAGGCACTTAAGTAGACAGCGGTGGGCCTTCCATAGGATTTAGGATCCCATCGCCAGCAGTCCCGCCCTTGGAGAGCTGCCAACAAATCAGAGGCTGGCAGCTTCTGTGCCCTCACGGAGGCGGTGGCTGCTGCTGGACGTGACTGTCCTGGAGGCCAAGGATCGTCGCTGGAGCTAGGCCGCAGGTAGGTCAGGACAGTAGGGGTCTCCCGGAGTGGGGGTCGCGGTTGGGGGGGGCTAGTGCATGTCTGCAGCAAGGGCAGGGGGGTGGCCCTCAGTGGGCCCCCCCTTCCTGATGGTAGGTGCCTTGTTCAGGCACTAAGTGCCATTGAATGAGGGACTACCACCCCCACCCCCTGGAACCGGGAAGCAGCCTGCACTGTTTTTCCTACCATACTTACTGTGTGGCGACAGGGCTACCCGCTGCATGGGTAATTGTGCCTGTTGTGGGAAGAGGCCCTTAATTGGTGGTTAATTACCCAGTTAAGGGCCTCAATTGGCGTCAGGGTTCTGATGAGAAGTCACAGACTTTTGTGTTTCCAGCATTTTGTTTTTATTTCAGATTTTCAGCATCCGCAGTATTTTGCTTTTCTCCCAGATCCAGGTGCCTGCCGAAGAGGCCTCTATGATCAGGCACGCCCCTAACAACATCACTCCCCCACCAGGATTGGCAGTCCACCTGATCAACCCCCCCCACCACCCGCCAACTCCATACCAAATAATTCCCCTCCATCACCTCTCTTCCCCACATGGCCCTGATCAATCCCTCTTCCTCCCCACCCCCATCACCCCCCTGTCCCCAGATGAATCCCCCATTTAGCCTTCAATAACTGGCTGCCCAACAGACTGAAGGCCCAGCTGTTAATCTGGTTGGCCTCAGGGCAGGGAAGCCTCTGTGGAGTTAAAACTTCACAGCGTTTTGAAGAATCCAGAATATCCCCAATGTGTGCAGTCCCTGCCACAAGCACTGTTCCCAAGCACCCACTCCATCTATCTCCCTGGCACCGATCTGAGACTGAATCAGACTATTCTCAACCTTGGTGATGTTATACTTGACCTCAAAATGAGCTTCCGACCACATATCCCCGCCATCACTAAGACCGCCCATTTCTACCTCCATTACATCACCCAACCTCAGTCCTACCTCAGCTTATCTGCTGCAGAAACCCTCATCCATGCCTTTGTTACCTTAAACTTCACTATTCCAATGCACTCCTGGCCATCCTCCCACATTCTAGCCTCCATAGACTTGAGGTCCCCCAAAACTTTGCTGCCCCATGTCCTAACTCACACCAAAACCATTTCGCCCTTCACTTCTGTGCACATTGGCCTGTGTTGGCTCTCAGTCCAGCAATGTGTCAATTTTAAAATTCTCATCCTTGCTTTCAGCTCCCTCCATGGTCCTGCCACTTCCTATCTCTATAATTTCCTCCAGACCCACAAGCCTCTGAGATACCTGCACTCCTCCAATGCTGGCCTCTTGAGGATTCACAATTTTATTTCTCCATCTTGAGCTGCTAAGGCCTTAAGCTCTGGAATTCCCTCCCTAAGCCCATGTAAATCCTATGTAAACCTCTCTACCTCTCATTCCTCATTTAAGACATTCGCTAAAACCTACCTTTGACCAAACTTTTTGCCATCTGTCCTTATACCTCCTTATATATTCTTTTTTCTTTTCTTTTGGGCCTCTTTATCTCGAGAGACAATGGATACGCGCCTGGAGGTGGTCAGTGGTTTGTGAAGCAGCGCCTGGAGTGGCTATAAAGGCCAATTCGAGAGTGACAGGCTCTTCCACAGGTGCTGCAGAGAAATTTGTTTGTCGGGGCTGTTACACAGTTGGCTCTCCCCTTGTGCCTCTGTCTTTTTTCCTGCCAACTACTAAGTCTCTTCGACTCGCCACACTTTAGCCCTGTCTTTATGGCTGCCCACCAGCTCTGGCGAACGCTGGCAACTGACTCCCACGACTTGTGATCAATGTCACAGGATTTCATGTCGCGTTTGCAGACGTCTTTAAAGCGGAGACGTGGACGGCCGATGGGTCTGATACCAGTGGCGAGCTCGCTGTACAGTGTGTCTTTGGGGATCCTGCCATCTTCTATGCGGCTCACATGGCCAAGCCATCTCAAGCGCCGCTGACTCAGTAGTGTGTACAAGCTGCGGATGTTGGCCGCCTCGAGGACTTCTGTGTTGGAGATACGGTCCTGCCACCTGATGCCAAGTATTCTCCGGAGGCAGCGAAGATGGAATTAATTGAGATGTTGCTCTTGGCTGGCATACGTTGTCCAGGCCTCGCTGCCGTAGAGCAAGGTACTGAGGACACAGGCCTGATACACTTGGACTTTTGTGTTCCGTGTCAGTGCGCCATTTTCCCACACTCTTTTGGCCAGTCTGGACATAGCAGTGGAAGCCCTACCCATGCGCTTGTTGATTTCTGCATTTAGAGACAGGTTACTGGTGATGGTTGAGCCTAGGTAGGTGAACTCTTGAACCACTTTCACAGCGTGGTCGCCAATATTGATGGATGGAGCATTACTGATGTCCTGCCCCATGATGTTCGTTTTCTTGAGGCTGATGGTTAGGCCAAATTCATTGCAGGCAGCCGCAAACCTGTCAATGAGACTCTGCAGGCACTCTTCAGTGTGAGATGTTAAAGCAACATCGTCAGCAAAGAGTAGTTCCCTGATGAGGACTTTCCGTACTTTGGACTTCGCTCTTAGACGGGCAAGGTTGAACAACCTGCCCCCTGATCTTGTGTGGAGGAAAATTCCTTCTTCAGAGGACTTGAACGCATGTGAAAGCAGCAGGGAGAAGAAAATCCCAAAAAGTGTGGGTGCGAGAACACAGCCCTGTTTCACGCCACTCAGGATAGGAAAGGGCTCTGATGAGGAGCCACCATGTTGAATTGTGCCTTTCATATTGTCATGGAATGAGGTGATGATATTTAGTAGCTTTGGTGGACATCCAATCTTTTCTAGTAGTCTGAAGAGACCACGTCTGCTGACGAGGTCAAAGGCTTTGGTGAGATCAATGAAAGCAATGTAGAGGGGCATCTGTTGTTCGCGGCATTTCTCCTGTATCTGACGAAGGGAGAACAGCATGTCAATGGTCGATCTCTCTGCACGAAAGCCACACTGTGCCTCAGGGTAGACGCGTTCGGCCAGCTTCTGGAGCCTGTTCAGAGCGACTCGAGCAAAGACTTTCCCCACTATGCTGAGCAGGGAGATTCCACGGTAGTTGTTGCAGTCACCACGGTCACCTTTGTTTTTATAGAGGGTGATGATATTGGCATCGCGCATGTCCTGAGGTACTGCTCCCTCGTCCCAGCACAGGCATAGCAGTTCATGTAGTGCTGAGAGTATAGCAGGCTTGGCACCCTTGATTATTTCAGGGGTAATGCTGTCCTTCCCAGGGGCTTTTCCACTGGCTAGAGAATCAATGGCATCACTGAGTTCCGATTTGGTTGGCTGTATGTCCAGCTCATCCATGACTGGTAGAGGCTGGGCTGCACTGAGGGCAGTCTCAGTGACAGCATTCTCCCTGGAGTACAGTTCTAGGTAGTGCTCAACCCAGCGGTCCATTTGTTTGTGTTGGTCAGTGATTATGTCCCCTGATTTAGATTTGAGGGGGGCGATCTTCTTGATGGTTGGCCCAAGAGCTCTCTTCATGCCATCATACATTCCTCTGATGTTTCCAGTGTCTGAGGCCAGCTGAATATGACTGCATAGGTGTTGCCAGTAGTCGTTTGCGCAGCGCCTGGCTGTTCTTTGTGCAGTGCTTCTGGCTGCTTTAAGTGCTGCGGATGTTAAATCGCTGGGGGCTTTCTTGTAGTTCAACAGTGCAATGTGCTTAGCGGCTACGACAGGTTCCAGCTCTTCATTATGAGATTGAAACCAGTCTGCATTTCTCTTCGCACTTTTGCCGTAGGTGGTCAAAGCTGACTCATAGATGGCGTCTCTGATGTGGGCCCACTTGGTCTCAGCATCCCCTGTGGGAGTGTTTTGAAGGGCTGTTACAAGTGAATTTAGAAATTTTTGTAACAGCTGTGGGTGAGAAATTCTGCTCGTGTTGATGCGCAGGTGGCCCTTCTACTTGGAATGATGCAACTTCTTTGGTCTGAGTCTAACCTTGCTGCACACCAGGGAGTGGTCGGTGTCGCAGTCCGCACTGTGGAAGCTGCGTGTGATTTGAACACTGTTTAAGGCGGCTCGCCTTGTGACAATGAGGTCTAGCTGGTGCCAACGACGCGATCTTGGGTGCCTCCATGAAACCTGGTGACAGGGTTTAGTGTGAAAGAACGAGTTGGTGATGCAGAGGTTATGATAGGTACACAACTCAAGCAGTCTCTGCCCGTTCTCATTCATCCTTCCAACGCCATAGCGCCCAAGGCAGGAGGGCCATGAGTCATGGTCGGCCCCAACCCTGGCATTAAAGTCCCCCAGCAGGAATAGGTGTTCGGTGTTGGGGATGCTGCTGATGATGTTATGGAGTTGCTCGTAGAACTGGTCTTTAGCTTCAGGTGGGGATCAGAGTGTTGGAGCCTAGATGCTGAGTAGGTGTATTGGACCAGAGGTGGTGAGCAGTCGGATGGACAGTATGCGTTCCAAGCCATTTGAGGGAGACTCTATCATGCTGAGCAAGGGGTTTCTGATGGCGAAGCCCACTCCATGCTGTCTTGGTTCTTCGGATCCCTGCCCTGCCAGAAGAAGGTGTAGTCTTGCTCTGCTAGAGATCCATTCGCGGGGTGGTGAGTCTCCTGAAGTGCTGCAATGTCTACATTGAGTCTACTGAGCTCGTTATTAATGATGGCGGTCTTCCGAGAATCGTTGATTTGTGTAAGGTCTTCCGACAGGCCAGGACACATAGTTCTGACGTTCCAGCTTGCAAAGCGAAGGGCTGGTACCTTCTTTCCTTTTTTCATGTTGTTTGGTGCGGTGTTTCAGTCCACCTTTCGGGCAATGACCCTGAGCTCCAAGCACCCATTGAAGCAGGTAGACTGTGGCGGGACAGAACCTTATTGACCGGGGGCTGCCCGGTTTGAGGCGGGCGGTAGCTGTCCAGTGAGGCGCAATGACCTCTCCCACCGACAAAGGCAACCCGTGGCGCCCAGTTTCTACGCCAATTTATCTGGACTTATAACCTGTAACTGCTGCCTTCTGTGTTGTTTCAGTCGCTGTGAGGCAACTATGGAGTGACCTCTCCATGGTGCATGCCTGGGCGAATTTATGGAGGTTGAGAGTTGCCCAGTCGTCAAAACCCCCCTCTCGGCCTTTCTGGTGGGGTCCAAAGGAGTGCAGCACACGACATTTGACAGCAGTATGGCTGCAGGAACTGCCGGAAACATGCCAAAGGTGACAGATGAACGCCTATGGGGTTCCGCTCCGGATTATCTGTTAGGGTTTACTCCCTTAGCCTTGGTCTCTCCTGAGACGCCCACAAGGCAGTGGGGTTGTTGGGGCCCCTACACAGGTGTAGGATGGTGCCGGTGGGAGGAGGGGATGCGAGGGGGAGGGGTAGAGGGAGGGGGGGTGCTTGGGGGAGCTGGGAAGGGGGCTGTAAGGGGGTGGGGGGTGCAGGGGAAGGGGATGCGGGGGGAAGATGGTGCAAGGGGGGGCAGGCTGGGACGGGGTTGTGAGGGGGTGAGCTGAGAGGGTGGAGCAGGGAAGGGGACGGGGGGTGGAAGGAGGGAAAGGGGGCGGGAAAGGGGGGGAAAGGGGGGTAAAGGGGGGGGGAAGGGGAGGGAGGGGGGGGGAAAGCGGGTGCAGGTAATAAGCCATTTCCTCAGTGCCCACAATCGACGTCCGGAAAGCTCACCCACATCCTTCGGGAGGTGAAGCATCTTTTGGCATCTTGTAGCTTGGTGTTAAATTATGTTTAATAACATTCCTGTGAAGCATTTGGGATCTTTTACTATGTTGAAGGCATTATATAAATACAAGTTATTGTTGTTGAGTGTAAGGCCATTGCCATATTTTAAAAAGCACATGAAGTTGAAACTACATATGATGACCCTTGTTCAGCTTTTACCAACCTTTGCTTGCCAGCACATATCCCATTTTGATCTGTCCTTCAACATTTGTTTTTACATCTGTCAATTATTCAAATTTCTTCCTCACCTCAGTGATGTTAATCTTCCCCGAGTTGTCCGTCTGTAATGCTGGTTTCATGCCATTTTTCTTTTCTTTTGCTCAGCAAGTTACAGTCCTTTGTGTGTTATGGAGATGGAGACTTCCCCGTTATGAGTTCCTGTATTCCACAATGTTAGAATGGGGAGGTGTATTGAGCTTTTAAATTAAGTGTCCTTGAAGACTAGCTGAAACCCATTTGGCAAGGATAGTGAGTGGATCAAGTGGTTTACAGAAAAAAAAGAAGGTAACTGAGTGTTTAGAAATGTTGGCTTTTGTAGAAATGAGTTTTTCTGACACTGTAGAACTTTTTGTCTATTTATTCTGGTTCAGACACCAGAATTCCAGGAATAATAGAATACACTCAACACACTGAGTAAAGTATCAACCTTTATTGAGTTACTCCATATATCTAAAAATCATTCAATGCACTGCCCTACCCTACAATGGACCTCTTAGCATTTATAATTATTTATTCCAGAAATATGAAGCTCGTGAAATATGTACAATCACCCAAGAGCGGTCAACTTCACATTGATTGTAGATTCCTAGTGACTGACTAGGTAACTCCTTCTCCTATGGTTGCAGAACCGAAGTTTCTGTAAAAGCTCTTTTTATACCTTTATTTCAGGGAGCGGCAAGATATCATACTGACAGTGGCTTATTGTCCAATTGGTATTTGGACAATGTCCAACCACAAGCTGAGCCCTTTGAGAAAACACGCCCTGATGCTATTCATCTTCCGTGAACTTCCTTCAGTAGTTTTCAATCATATGAAGGCCTGCTCCTCCAGTTGGATGTCATAGATTGATTGCAAGAGTCAGCCGTTGAGCTAGCCAACTTCCAGATAAAGGTGTTTGCAGAAGAAATCAACAGATCATTAAGTTCTGTGTTATCTCACTCCTTTCGGACTTCTCAAGGCCATGTTGCTCATTAATTTGGACAGATACCTCCTGTAATTGGAATGTCTTTGTGCATTCCTGATTACCAGATAATGCTTCCTTGCTGTTTTTGCCACAGCTCCGCAAGTTTAATTTTAAAAGGCTGAAAAACAAACATTTCTTCCATCAGCACTGCCTCCCGTTCTTCGCAGGGCATGTTGGTTAAAAGGGGCAAGCTTTAGCAAATTTCTCAGTAAAGCCATTACTGCCTTACAACACCCAGGTGTTAAGGGAAAAAGAGCACGATGAACAAGGAGGTGAGTTAATGCTGTGCTGACTGTATCTGCCAACTCCCTACAGCAGGGTTGTCCAGCATACGGTCCATGCGTCAGGATCTGGCCCGCCAAACATTTTTATCCAGCCTGTGGATGTAAACTGTTCCCTGGGCCATTCCTCATCCTCACTGTGACTGGAGATGAGAAATTTCCCTTTGTCAGTCTGGCTTTTAAACAATTGTGCTGTCAGTTTCACAACCGATAGCTGCTGACATTGGGAACAGCTGTTTCCCAACAGACTCTGGGTTTTCCAGCGGGTTCTGACATTTTTAAAAAAAGCTGACTGGAAAACCCCAAGTCTGTTGGGAAACGGCTGTTTCCGATGTCAGCAGCTGTCAGCCTTGAAACTGACAACGATCTTTTTTAAAAGAACTGACTTTGAAAAGAACTTTAAAAGAGCATTCCACTCTCTGCAACAGTGTGAGGGAGAGTGGAGAGAGACAGACAGAGAGGGGGGAACAGAGAGAGCGAGAGGGGGAGAGAGAGAGAGGGGGCAGAGAGGCAGAGGGGGGACAGAGAGAGCGGAGAATACTGAGCGGGGAACACTGGAGGGCGGAGAGAGTGGGGGGCTGAGATACACGGGGGGGGGGGTGGAGAGGGACAGAAAGAGGGGGGAGAAGGAGACAGAGATGGGGGGGGAGAGGGAGACAGAAAGACAGACAGAGAGGGGGCGAGAGAGAGAGAAAGACAGACAGAGAGGGGGAGAGAGCGAGAGATAGAGAGGGGGGAGAGAGAATCAAAGAGTCATTTATTTATGGCACAGAAGGAGGCCATTCTGTCCAGCAAACCCAAACAGCTCTCCATGGAGCTATGCAGTCAGTCCCACTCCCTGGCTCAATCCCTGTTGTCCTGCAAGTCTATTTCTCTCAGGTGGCCATCCAACTTCCTCTACATTAACCGTCTCCACTTCCACCACCCTTGTGAGCAGCAAGTTTCAGGCCATTGCCACCCGCTGCGTAAAAAAGTGTTCCTCAAATTCCCCTTGTATCTTTAGCACATAGTCCTGGGATGGAGGGGGAGGGGGTGGTTGGTGGGGAAGAGAGAATGAGACAAACACAGTGTGGGGAGAGGGGGAAGAGAGATCAAGGTGTCTCCTGAAAGGTGGACATCTACCCAGAATACTCTGCATCACTCATGTGTGCGGGCAGAGATTGACTACTTAATAAAGCAGAAACAATACCGGGTATGTCACTGAATCATTTTTCAATATAGTGACAAGAAAGTAAGTCAATAAATTAGTCCTGTCATTTAAAGCTTCTTCACAAAAATGCACATTTGTTGTTGTTTTTATTCATAAGATAAATTTTTTAATGCCTTTATCTTTCAAAATTTGCTCACTGGCCCCCTGGGCTGAGCAAAAATTGCAATGTGGGCCTCTGCCCGAAAAGGTTGGACAACCCTTCCCTGCAGCAATCTTGCTCCACTCTCTTCTGGGGTCTCCTGCTCTCAGTGCACATCAGGAAGCTCATCCCCACCTTCACTTCAGCCAGTAGCACCTCCATTGGTCCATCAGAAAATCTAGGGGACCTTCCAGCTGCTGACACTCACGAGGCTACAGTTCCTCTGGCATTTTGCTGAAAATGATGTTTTCCATTAACTGGCTGCAGTCTTTTACAAACTATATATCCCTCACTCTCAGAGGCAGTAAACCAATGAATGGTAGTATTCTGGACCCGAAACTGTGTGGCTAATGAGGGTCCTGGAAGAAAGTATTTGCAGTAGGTTAGCAGTGGTTTAACTTTGGTGGATGCCAATGGGAGGAGAATCCAAGCCGAGAAATCAAGTCTGGAGGCCAGAGGAAGTGAAATCAGAAAGATACAAAATTAAACTGTAATGGAAGAGAGCTGAAATGTTTTCAGAGGAAATAGTTGTTGGATGAGACAGAATGTTTCAATGCACCATTAACAGCCCTCTATGGTTGCCTACTGTAAACTTCAATGGGATAAAGCTTTAATGATTCAATGGTTAGAGGAACAGACAGGAGATTCTGTGGTCGCGAACAAGACTCCCGGATGGTATGTTGCCTCCCGGGTGCCAGGGTCAGGGATGTCTCGGATCGAGTCCACAGGATTCTTAAGGGGGAGGGGGAGCAGCCAGAGGTCGTGGTACATATCGGTACCAATGACATAGCTAGGAAAAGGGATGAGGACCTGAAAAGCAAATATAGGGAGTTAGGTTGGAAGCAGAAAGGCAGGGCGAGCAGAGTAGTAATCTCAGGATTGTTACCGGTGCCACGTGCTAGTGAGGCTGGCTAGAAACAGGGAGTGAGTGCAGCTGAACATGTGGCTACAGAACTGGTGTAGGAGGGAGGGATTCATATATGTAGATCATTGGGATACCTTCTGGGGAAGGTGAGACCTGTACTAGAAGGACGGATTGCATCTGAACTGGAGGGGCACCAACATCCTGGGCGGGAGGTTTGCTAGAGCTCTTCGGGAGGGTTTAAACTAGTTTGGCAGGGGGAGGGGAACCGGAGCCACGGATCAGTGGATGGGGTAGCTGTTGAACAGGCAGATACCAAGTGCAAAGAGTCTGTGAGCAAGGTTAGACAGTTGACAGGGCAAAGTTGCAGCCAGTATGATGGGTTGAAGTGTGTCTATTTTAACGCAAGAAGTGTCAGGAATAAGGGTGATGAACTTAGAGCATGGATCAGTACTTGGAGCTACGATGTTGTGGCCATTACGGAGACGTGGATATCGCAGGGGCAGGAATGGATGTTGGATGTTCCGGGGTTTAGATGTTTCAAAAGGAATAGGGAGGGAGGTAAAAGAGGTGGGGGAGTGGCATTGTTAATCAGGGATAGTATCACAGCTGCAGAAAGGGAGGTCGTCGAGGAGGGTTTGTCTACTGAGTCATTATGAGTGGAAGTCATAAACAGGAAAGGAGCAGTCACTTTGTTGGGAGTTTTCTATAGACCCCCCAATAGCAACAGAGACATGGAGGAACTGATTGGGAGGCAGATTTTGGAAAGGTGCAGAAGTAACAAGGTTGTTGTCATGGGTGACTTCAACTTCCCTAATATTGATTGGAACCTCCTTAGTGCAAATAGTTTGGATGGAGCAGTTTTTGTCAGGTGTGTCCAGGAAGGTTTCCTGACTCAATATGTAGATAGGCCGACTAGAGGGGAGACTATGTTGGACTTGGTGCTTGGCAACGAACCAGGCCAGGTGGCAGATCTCTCGGTGGAAGAGCATTTCGGTGATAGTGATCACAACTCCCTGACCTTTACTATAGTCATGGAGAGGGACAGGAGCAGACGGGATGGGAAAATATTTAATTGGGGAAGGGGGAATTACAATGCTATTAGGCAGGAACTGGGGAGCATAAATTGGGAACAGATGTTCTCAGGGAAATGCACGACAGAAATGTGGAAGTTGTTTAAGGAGCACTTGCTGCAACTGCTGGATAGGTTTGTCCCGATGAGGCAGGGAAGGGATGGTAGGGTGAAGGAACCTTGGATGACAAGAGATGTGGAACAGCTAGTCAAGAGGAAGAAGGAAGCTTACTTAAGATTGAGGAAGCAAGGATCAGACAGGGCTCTAGAGGGTTACAAGGTAGCCAGGAAGGAACTGAAGAATGGACTTAGGAGAGCTAGAAGGGGACATGAAAAAGTCTTGGCGGGTAGGATTAAGGAAAATCCCAAGGCATTCTACACTTATGTGAGGAACAAGAGGATGGCCAGAGTGAGAGTAGGGCCGATCAGGGATAGTGGAGGGAACTTGTGCCTGGAGTCGGAGGAGGTAGGGGAGGTCCTAAATGAATACTTTGCTTCAGTATTCACTAGTGAGAGGGACCTGGTCGTTTGTGAGGACAGCGTGGAACAGGCTGATATGCTCGAACAGGTTGAGGTTAAGAGGGAGGATGTGCTGAAAATTTTGAATGATATGAGGACAGATAAGTCCCCGGGGCCAGACGGGATATACCCAAGGATATTACTGGGAGCGAGGGAAGAGATTGCAGCGCCTTTGGCAATGATCTTCGCGTCTTCACTGTCTACTGGAGTAGTACCAGATGATTGGAGGGTGGCAAATGTTGTTCCCTTGTTCAAGAAAGGGAGTAGGGATAACCTGGGAATTATAGGCCAGTCAGTCTTACGTCGGTAGTGGGCAAATTATTGGAGAGGATTCTGAGAGACAGGATTTATGATTATTTGGAAAAGCATGGTTTGATTAGAAACAGTCAGCATGGCCTTGTGAGGGGCAGGTCATGCCTCACAAGCCTTATTGAATTCTTTGAAGATGTGACAAAACACATTGATGAAGGAAGTGCAGTGGATGTGGTGTATATGGATTTTAGCAAGGCGTTTGATAAGGTTCCCCATGGTAGGCTCATTCAGAAAGTAAGGAGGCATGGGATACAGGGAACGTTGGCTGTCTGGATACAAAATTGGCTGGCCCATAGAAGTCAGAGGGTGGTAGTAGATGGAAAGTATTCAGCATGGAGCTCGGTGACCAGTGGTGTTCCACAAGGATCTGTTCTAGGACCTCTGCTCTTTGTGATTTTTATAAATGACTTGGATGAGGAAGTGGAAGGCTGGGTTAGCAAGTTTGCTGATGACACGAAGGTTGCTGGAGTTGTGGATAGTGTGGAAGGCTGTTGTAGGTTGCAACGGGACATTGACAGGATGCAGAGCTGGGCTGAGAAGTGGCAGATGGAGTTCAACCTGGAAAAGTGTGAAGTGATTCATTTTGGAAGGTCGAATTTGAATGCAGAATACAGGCTTAAAGACAGGATTCTTGGTAGTGTGGAGGAACAGAGGGATCTTGGGGTCCATGTCCATAGATTGCTCAAAGTTGCCACCCAAGTTGATAGGGTTGTTAAGAAGGCATATGGTGTGGTGGCTTCCATTAACAGGGGGATTGAGTTTAAGAGCCACGAGGTTATGCTGCAGCTCTATAAGGCCCTGGTTTGACCACACTTGGAATATTGTGTTCAGTTCTGGTCGCCTCATTATAGGAAGGATGTGGAAGCTTTAGAGAGGGTGCAGAGGAGATTTACCAGGATGTTGCCTGGACTGGAGGGCATGTCCTACGAAGAAAGATTAAGGGAGCTAGGGCTTTTCTCATTGGAGCGAATAAGGATGAGAGGTGACTTGATAGAGGGGTACAAGATGATGAGAGGCATAGTAGAGTGGATAGTCAGAGACTTTTTCTCAGGGTGGAAAGGGCTATCACCAGGGGGCATAATTTTAAGGTGATTGGAGGAAGGTTTCGGAGATGTCAGAGGTAGGTTCTTTACACAGAGAGTGGTGGGTGCGTGGAATGCGCTGCCAGCGGTGGTAGTAGAAGCAGATACATTAGGGGCATTTAAGCAACTCTTGGATAGGTACATGGATGATAGTAGAATGAAGGGTATGTAGTTAGTTTGATCTTAGAGTAGGTTAAAGGTTCGGCACAACATCGTGGGCCGAAGGGCCTGTACTGTGCTGTACTGTTCTATGTTCTATAAAGCTTTGTTATAGATCATGAGAAAAAGATTGTCTAGGTTTTGGGGAGTTTAAGTTGTCAACAGGCTGAGAAGTGTGGCTGGTGTGATAGCCACTGGATACCATTAATATGTAGAGCAGCCATGATCTCATTATTGAATGGCAGAACAGACCTGAAGGGCTGAATAGACTCGAAGGGCTGAATGATCTATTCCTCCTCTTCTGTTCTTATTACGTCAATAAATTGAAGCAAAGTTTGGCTTTGTAAACCACAAGTTATGTTATTTCTAGTCTGAGTTACTGATGATTCATCCCATCTTAGAAAAGGAATAAATACTGGGCTGGATTTAACAGGCTCGCCACCGAGATATCAGCAGTGAGTTTCAAAAAATGGTGGTCCATCTGTGTGGACCGTACATTGCACAGCCGCCGTGATATTTAGCACAGCAGCTCACTTAAATGGCTGGGGCGGACCCCCCCCTCCCCCCACGATGACCTGGAGGGGGCGGGCAGTCCATCCCTGGCAATGGCATCAGGTGCTATTGCTCAGGCACCGATGCCATTTTTAAAGGGCTTCGAGCCCTTCCAATTCATTTAAATATTGAGAGATATAGTTCATTAAAAGGGAATCAGCAAAATGAAATAAATGTTTCTAGCCTCTCTCCCACAGAATCATCCCTTGCCCTCTTCCCCCCCACCAAATACTTACCTTGTGCACCTGACCTTCCCCTCCCCCCACAATTCACAAACTTCAATCTTTATCCTTTCCCACCAACCCCTACAACAATCGGGGGAGTTTGACCCTAATCCCCACTCTCCTGTACTGAGATACATACCTGCTCCTCCCTCCCCACCAGTGTCCCACATTGGATCCCCGGATGGGTATCTGAAGGCGTGGAAGTGTTAGCTACCGGCACCGATATGGCACCAGAATGCAGTGGGAGTGGTTAAGTACTTAAATCATTGAGTTAAATAAATTTCCCTATGCTAATTTGGTTCCAGTTGCCGAGTGGCAGAGGGGCTACCACTAGGCCTCACTGCCGCCGACAATATTGGGCCAGGCCTTCCCATCATCAAGGTCCGTGTCGGGCCTCTGCCGGAGGCATTTTCCGGCCATCAACACCCCCCCAGGCGCCACAACTCCTGATGTCGGTGGGGCTGTGAAATTACAGCACTTTTCTATGCCAGGTTATTGCAATTGGAGAAACTCATGGTCCGTTTATTAATTAGTGAATATGTTGAGGTAAGGGACCGCAGAAAGAAGGCTTGTTTGTGAAAGAGCTAGATGAAAAAATAGGCAAAGAAGTTACAGTTTGTTTCTGGATGTGAAGTAAACCTCATGGGTTCTTCACTTGGATGTTATTGCTGGGGGACTTTTGGATGATTGGAGAAATGTTTTAAAATGGCATTTACAATCGTGAATGTACCACAGTTGCTGTTTATCGAGCCTAGCTCTGTGGTGATCATACAAGAACAAAAAGAAGATTCCTTGAGAGTGAATAAAAGCAGGGGATAAGAGAGGCTAGATGGGGTATAATGGAAGGGAAGTGGCTAAAACTTCAGCTTTAAATATGATGCATAAATCAAGCAACTGTTACTGCCAATTGTAGGAATGTGTACAGAAAATACAATTATATTGTACACAGTACAATAAGTATTGTTTTTTTAAGAAAAGCTATCTATTTTTTTATAATTTCCTTGATTTTTGACTGACTCCAGGGACTTCAGGTTCAAGCCTATGCAAATTGCACAAAAAGATGTGTAAGTCTCTACTCATGGAGAAAATGATTGAAGAGTAATCTCACAAGCAGGCACCGACCTTGAGGCACTGATACTGTTATTGGTGGAACGACAAATTCACAATTGAAGCTTAAAAAGTCCATTTGCCACTTAGGGGAGTGTTACTGTCCAGTTAGAGCTGATAAGGAAACAAATACTTTCACCAACTTGCAAAGAAAAACATTGCATTTATCCCTAAAGTACTGTGGATGCTGGAAATTAAAAAACAACAACAGGAAGTGCTGGAAATACTCAGCAGGTCTGGCAGCATCTGTGGAGAGAGAAACAGAGTTACCATTTCAGGTCTGTGACCTTTCATCAGAATCTGGCAAAGGTGAGAAATGTAATAGGTTTTAAGCAAGTAAAGCAGGGGTGGGTGGGGGGGGGGGGGCGGTGGGTGGAAAGAGAACAAAAGTTGTGTGATAGGATAGAGGGCAGGAAAGAATGACTGACAAGGAGGTCATGGGGCAAAGGCAAAGAGAGTGTGCTAATGATGTGGTGAGAAACAAAGCATTAGTGCAGAGAGAGTGTTAATGACCGAATAATGAACAACCCTAGCCAAAAGGACAAACATGAAAAATCCAGTTTAAGGCAAGAACATGGTAAAAAAAAATTATAAAACAAAACAAAATAAAATAATAAAATAGAGCCAGTCATGCTTTGAAATTATTGAACTCAATGTTCAATTCAGAAGGCTGCAGAGTGCCTAATCGTAAAATGCAGTGCTGTTCCTCAAGCTTACGTTGATGTTCACTGGAACACTACGCAAGCCAAAGACAGAAATGTGGGCATGAGAGCAGGGGTGGGGGTTGAGATGGCAAGCAACCAGAAGCTCGGGGTCATTTCTGTCTTTGGCCTGCTGCAGTGTTTCTGTGAACATCAACGCAAAATCGAGGAACAGCACCTCATTTTCCAATTAAGCACTCAGCAGCCTTCTGGACTGAGCATGCGTTCAATAATACAGAGCATAACTGACCCTTTTTTGTATAATTTATTTTATTTTGTTTTATCACTTTTTTTTACCTTGTGCCTGCCTACTGGGTTTTTCATGTTTGTGCTTTTGGCTGGAGTTGTTCATTATTCTGTCATTAACATTCTCTCTGCACTAATGCTTTGTCTTTCACCACACTATTAGCACACTCTTTGCCTTTGCCCCATGACATCCTTGTCAGTTATTCTCTCCTGCCCTGTCCTATCACACACATTTTGTTCTCTTTCCTCCCCCACCCCTGCTTTACTTGCTTAAAACCTATTACATTTCCAACCTTAGCCAGTTCTGATGTAAGGTCACAGACCTGAAACGTTAACTCTGCTTCTCTATCCACAGGTGCTGCCAGACCTGCTGAGTATTTCCAGCACTTTCTGTTTTTATTGCATTTATCCCTCCAGGTCGAACTGATGGTTACTTCTTTGAGTGTTGCATTCATCCTCTGTGGCCTGTTGAAACTCTTTACCCCATTGGCATTTCGCTTCTCTGTATCAAAAGAATATTTTATTCCATTTCTAGTAATAAAGGCCCCTGAAAAATTGTTTTAAGAAGTAAAGGTGAGGTTGGGAAAGTTGAGAAAATGAGTTTTACCTCACAAAGAAATTTAGTCTTCCTGTCTATTTAAGCTCATTGGGCTAAATTTTATTAACGCGCCGCACTTCATGGCGGCAAACTTTGAAGTAGGCGGCCTTCCGACACGGAAGCGCTGCCGCTGAGCCCCCGAGATATTTCACGAGGGGGCTCATTTAAATGGAGGGGCGGAGCAGCCACCCCCAATGATGTAGAGGGGTAGGCCACTCCGTTCCCGGCAATGTTGTCCAGCGCCACCACGCAGGCGCAGCGCCATTTCTAAAGGGCTTCAAGCCACCAATTGTTGTTTTATATGCCAATATGACAGACATTAATTTTATTCCCACCCTGAACTTTCCTCCCAACCCCGTCACTTTTGCCTTTCAACCCCTTCCCACCATCCCCACAGCCAATAAAAAATGTTTTCCCCACTCCCACCCACCCTGATTATTTCTGTCCTTCCCCCCCTCCCCACCAATGTCTCGCCTTGGAACTCCATATGCCGTTCCAAAGGCGTGAGAGTTGCAGACAGCAGCCGTAAAATCACCGTGGGATGGCCGCTGGGACCAGGTAAGTTCATTTCAATATTTATTCTGTTAATTTTAATATTGAAATGAAGGAATGGCGGCGGGGAGGCCACACCGAGGCCTCCCCGCTGCCGGCAATATGCGGTGAGGCCTTCTCAGCATCGTGGGTCGTGGCGGACCGCTCACGGAAGTATTTTATGGGCCTCCCCGCCCTGATCCACCGATGTTGAGGGGCTGGTAAAATTCATCCCATTTGCTTTCATTGGATGAGTTTCTGCTAAAGTGCTGATTGATGGACCACTGTATAACTCAATGGAAAAAGAAATATTAGGATCGAGTGACACTGTGTATTGATCATAACACAGTGCTGATAGGCACTTCATGGACTTCTTGTACTGCTGTTTGATGGCAGGAGGTAACAGTGGAGGATCAGGTGGAAGGAAGCAGTGTGGCCCCATCTGTTAGCACAGTGTGTGCCTTCAACTTTTATGGATACCTTGTTCGACAGACTCCATTCATGCTTACTTTGTTACATGATGAAATGGAGTTCTTTCTCATTTGAAGCAGAACTTCTAGCCTAAAGCTATAGAAGGAGATACTTTGGGTGCTCTATTTTAACTTGACTTATACGATACAACATCAATCATTTCTAACCAGAAGACAATTCTCCTTGAGCATTTAATTAACACCTTCAGTACTTTTTCATACAATGTCAGTGTTGCCTGTGAGGCATCTACAGTTAGCAAACATGCTGAGTGCTGAGATTCTGGTCGTTACTGTGTCAGACTCAGGGCAATAAACCTACAACCCTACGCGTGATAGTTAAAGTCAGGCTGCATTAGTGAGTGGTTTCTTGGGCATTACTACACAGTTTTCGGTGGGTTCGTTTGTAAAGAATAGTCACTCTAAAAGTCATTTGAAGAGAAAAGATGGTAGGTTTGATTTTTTTTTTACAAAATCTGTCTTTACACATACAAGCTAATTTTGTTTTTACTTTGCCCGTGGGTAGTCTGAATTCTAAAGTGTGTTTCTGATTGCACATCTAAGATGGAGATGTATTTAAACTGTCTTATCACTTTAAGGCCACTGCTACGGTAAGTTGAAAGAATCTCTGTTTTATAAGGACATGACCATTATATCACATAATACACCTTGCATTATAATGCTGTTAAAAGTGGAATTGGGCCCTTTTAAGGCCACAAGTTCTCATTGCTGTAAATAGCTACATTGTTAGGTCAACTAAAGAGCAATTCTTCTTTGAATGTTATGGTCAATTTGCAGGCAATTGTTTCTTTGGAGTTTGGTAACTGATTGTAGATCCATGGCTCCTCCCAGCATTAAAAATAACCCCAGAGGAAATGAATGTTTTGCACGTGTTACTAAATCTGACATCCCAAATGTCATGGTATTATTCATAGTGCATTCTAAAGTTCTGCTTCTATATGTTGGTAGGGGGTTACTGGAGTTTGGAACTAAGAAAGGGGTATACATTTTCAGTGAAAGAATTTAAGAAGATGTTTGACATACATAGGGCCTTGATTCAATTTTGATGTTTAAACACAAGGAACCCACACTGCATGAGCCTCACCCACAGGCACTGAGCAGAACACAGTCAAGCATCCATTAAAGGGATCAGCGAAGATATCACAAACAAGGGCAATAGAAAAAGATTTGTGGTTGGATTTTCTGTTCATCCATAAATATCCTACCAGCCATTGCCTGACCTTCTGCCACTTGCCGCCAATCATCCTGGGCCTCTCTTTAAGAGGGAACAAAAATAACAACAATAACTTGTATTTATATAGTGCCTTTAACATAGTAAAACATCCCATGGTGCTTCACAGGAATGTTATTAGGCAGAATTTGACATTGAGCCATGTAAGGCAATCTTAGGACCGATGGCCAAAAGCTTGATCAAAGAGGTAGTTTTTATGGAATGTTTTATGGGAGGAATGAAAGATAGAGAGGCAGAGAGACTTAGGGCCTTGGCAGCAGAAGCCGTGGCCACCAATGGTGGAGCAATTACAATCTGGGATGCTCAAGAAACCAGAAGTAGAGGAGTGCAGATATGGGGCTGGAGGGACGGGTGAAGCCATGGATTGATTTGAAAATAAGGATGCGAATTTTAAAATCAAGGTATTGCTTGACCGTGAGCCAATGTAGGTCAGCGAGCAGAGGGGTGATGAGTGAGTGGGATTTAGTGCAAGTAAGGACACAGGCAGCAGAGTTTTGGATGACCTCAAGTTTATGGAGGGTAGAATAGTCAAATCTGAAATAGTCAAATCTAGAGGTAACAAAGGCATGAATGAGGGTTTCAGCAGCAGATGAGCTGAGGCAGAGGCAGTTGTGCGATGTTATGGACATGGAAATAGGCAGTGTTATTGATGGTACAAATATGTGGTTGGAAGCTCATCTCAGGGTCAAATATGACACCAAGGATGCAAACAATCTGGTCCAGCCTCAGACAGCTGTCAGGGAGAGGGATGGAATCGCTGGCTAGGAACCAGAGTTTGTGCCAGCGACCACAGACAATGCCTTCGGTCTTCCCAATATTTATTTGGAGGAAATTTCTGCTCATCCTGTACTGGGTGTCGAACAAGCAGGCAATAATTTAGCAATATTGGAGGAGTCAGAGAGGTGATGGTGAGATAGAGCTGCATCCCTGAAATAAAAACAGAAAATGCTGGAAATACTCAGCAGGTCTGGCAGCATCTGTGGAGAAAGAGTTAATGGGCTGGATTTTATTTCAGTGACGAGGGTCAAGGCAACAGGCCATAAGGTGAAAGGGTGACCCCAGCTCCTCCCTTTATCAAATCTCTGGTCGAATTCAACAGCGGGCAGGTAATTAACTGCCTGCCGTAGAGGATGCCGTCTCCTTTAAGGGACGAGATTCCACCCCAAGAGCTGCTGGCCAATCAGAGGGATGGCAGCTCAGCAGTACCAGCAGCACCATCAGGAGCGGTAGCCATTGCTGCCACTGCAGGAGGCCTGGAGCAGCGAAGATGGCGGAGACCCTGGGATCAAGCTAACAGAGGTTGGAGTCATGGGGTCAGTCAGACAGACCCGATGAGGAGGTGGGGCAGTGGTTGGTGAGGGCAGGGGGGTTTTGTTGTGGGGTGCCCATCACCTCCATGGACCATGGATTGCCCCTAGAGGAGGCTCCCCCACTCAGCACACTAGGAGGCTGCCAGTCTCACCTGGCACTGTCCCCATATGGTGGCAGGCCCCTCCGACATTAGCGAGCTGGCAACAGAAGTGGGAGGCTGTCACTTAAGTGTCTTAATTGATCTTCTTGTAGACTTCCCTTCCACAATGATGCCTGCCACAGGCAAAATGGCATAGGGGCAGGACAATGTCGGGCACACCACCTGATGCCCCCCCCACCCCCATCCTCTGCCTCCCGCCTCCCAGCCCATCTCTGAGGGCTGACTAAAATCTAGCCCAATGTTTCAGGTCAATGACGCTTGGAGCCTTTTTGTGTGGTGTTGCATCACATGTTTTTAAAGAAGGTTTTCTTCTGTGACACTCTCAGCTTTTGATAAATGTGTTTCCCATATATTTCATTGCAAATTGCATCCTTTGGGTTATATCTGAATAGAATTATCTGTAATGTCATTGCACCTTCCAAAACTTAACATTGGATAGTCCAATTTTCTCTTCTATTGCCTTCAATACTTGGGTGCTCGGGTGTGCTGTCTAATGGGCAGCTAATTTGATAATGTCCATCTTACACCATCATTTAAAGTTAAAATTACTCCTCCACACACTTGTTTTGTTGTAATCCCCGATTTAGTTATTTCTAAAACTTTTCAAGAATTCATTGACCATGATGATTTCAGTTAGACAGAAGAGTTATTCCTTCTCATTACCGTACAAGTGGTTGGAAATAGAAGTAGTGTTTGTCAAATGGCTGAAATAGTAAAAACAACTGATTATACAGTCTCCCATCTCTTGCCAGCTCTCCTTTCTGAGGTCTTTGAAGTTAAAGACTGTAACGTGGCCATTGTATCACTTCATCCCTTCAGTGTTTTGCTGGCCCAATGGAATCCAGAGAAATGCTAGAGGTCACAAACTTTATTTGATTCTTCAAACTGATTGGAAGTGACATGGTTGCTCTCAGAAATGCCAGTGGATACAACTACAAATTCACAAGGCAAGTTCAACCAAACAACAAAAGGGTCAATCAAAGCACAAGGACATGCCATTGATCAAAGTTTTCAGTGTGGCCTTCTTCTCAAATGTTTCCCATTGGCTCGGAGTTCAATACTGATTTTGCATTCCATTTAAAGAAAAATCAAATTATCAAGTGACCCCGGAAGTGTTTGCTAACAAAGCAAAAAATTATTTCACTTTCTTTTCTGTTAACTTACTTTGGTTTCTTATTGTCAAACACACAGAGTATGCCACTGAAAGACAGCAACTGTACAGCACCATAGATCTGGATAGACCAGACCTCAAAATGAAACCTACACCTTTCTGCTTGGAATGGCACTGGTATTGTGTAATGAGATAGGATTAATTAATGAGCTCATAGTTAAGGTGCCCCTGGGTAGCAGCGATCATAATATGATTGAATTTTACATTCAGTTTGAGGGAGTGAAGAGTGGGTCCAAGACTAGTATTTTAAACTTAAATAAGGGCAATTATGAGGGCATAAAAGCAGAGCTAGGTAAAGTGAACTGGCAAATTGGGTTAAGGTCAATTGAAGGGGATATTTCAGAATACACAGAATAGATACATTTCAACGAGAAATAAAAATTCCAAGGGTGGGAACCGTCATCCGTGGTTAACTAAAACAGTTAAAGATAGTATCAAACTTAAAGAAAAAGCCTATAATTGCACAAAGATGGGAGGCAGGTCAGAAGATTGGACAGAATATAAAAAACAGCAAAGAATGACTAAAAGATTGATAAGGAAGGTAACATTAGAGTATGAGAGAAAGCTAACTAGAAATATAAAGACAGATAGAGTTTCTATAGATATTTAACAAAGTGAACGTTGGTTCTATAAAAAGTGAGTCTGGGGAATTAATAATGGATAATAAGGAGATGGCAGATGAATTGAACAGATATTTTGCATCGGTCTTCATTATTGAGGATACAAATAACACCCCAGTATTAGCTATAAGTCAGGAAATGGAAGGGAGGGAGGAACTCAAGAAAGTTACAATCACCAGGGAAGTGATACTGAACAAATTGTTGGAACTGTGGGCTGCCAAGTCCCCGGGTCCTGATGGACTTCATCCTAGGATGTTAAAAGAAGTTTTTAGTGAGATAGTTGATGCGTTAGTTTTAATTTTCCAAACTTCCCTAGATTCGGAGACGGTTCTGTTAAATTGGAAAATAATGAATGTACTCCTTTATTCAAAAAGGGAGGGAGACAGGAAGCAAGAAACTACAGGCCAGTTAGCTTAACATCTGTCTTAGGGAAAATGTTAGAAGCTATTATTAAAGACATTTTAGTAGGCATTTAAAAAAATTCAAGGCAATCAGGCAGAGTCAACATAGTTTTGTAAAAGGTAAATCGTGTTTAACCAATTCATTGGAGTTCTTTAAGGGAGTTACATGTGCTGTGGATAAAGGGGAACCGGTGGAGGTACTGCAATTAGATTTCCAGAAGGCAGTTGATAAGGTGTCACATCAAAGGTTATTGCAGAAAATAAAAGCTCATGGTGTAGGGGATATCATATTGGCATGGATTGACGATTAGTTAGCTAACAGGAAACAGAGAGTAGGCATAAATGGGTCATTTTCTGGTTGGCAAGATGTAACGAGTGGTGTGCCACAGGGATCCCTGCTGGGGCCTCAACTTTTTACAATTTATATAAATGACTTAGATGAAGGGACCGAAGGTATGGTTGCTAAATTTGCTGATGACACAAAGATTGATAGGAATGTAAGTTGCGAAGAGGACAAAAGGAGGCTATAAAGGGATATAGATAGGTTAAGTGAGTGGGCAAAGATCTGGCAAATGGAGTATAATGTGGGAAAGTGGGATATTGTCCAATTTGGCAGGAAGAATAAAAATGAAGCATATTATCTAAATGGTGAGAGATTACAGAGCTCTGAGATGCAGAGGGATCTGGGTGTCCTAGTGCATGAATCACAAGAGGTTAGTATGCAGGTACAGCATGTAATTAGGAAAGCTAATTGAATGTTATCGTTTACTGTGAGGGGAATTGAATACAAAATTAGGGGGGGTTATGCTTCAGCTATACAGGGCATTGGTGAGACTACATCTGAAATACTGTGTACAGTGCCATTCTTCTCATTTAAGGAAGGATGTAAATGTGTTGGAGACGGTACATAGAAGGTTTACTTGACTAATACCTGGAATTGGGGGACTGTCTCATGAGGAAAGATTGGACAGGCTAGGCTTGTATCCGCTGGAATTTAGAAGAGTAAGAGGTGACTTGATTGAAACATATAAGATCCTGAGGGGTCTTGAAAGGGTGGATGTGGAAAGGATATTTCCCCTTGTGGGAGAAGCTAGAACCAGGAGTCACTGTTTAAAAATAAGGGGTCGCCCATTTAAGACAGAGTTGAGGAGAAAATTTTTTCTCTCAGAGGGTCGTGAGTCTTCGAACTTCTCTTCCTCAAAAGGAGGTGGAAGCAGAGTCTTGGAATATTTTTAAGGCAGAAGTCGATAGTTTCTTGATAAGCAAGGGGGTGGAAGATTATCAGGGGTATTTGGAAATGTGCAGTAATCAGTTCAGCATAAACTTATTGAATGATGGAGCAGGCTTGAAGGGTAGAGTGGCCTACTCCTGCTCCTAATTCGTATGTTCGTATGTTCTAGGGCCAGAGTTGCTCAAGATCGTCCTGCAAGGCCATCTGCAGGCTCCCCTAATGAAAGTCAGCAACTTTTCACCATCCATGCTGCAGGCTAACATTGTTTAGAAGCACTGGGACCTGCAAAGGTACGTGGAATACAGGCACTTTGGGAATGTGCATGGGTGATTCGTTGATTTTTCTAAGGAATATGGCATGGTTTGATTTATAAATTTGGTTTGGAATGTTTCTTTTGTGGTGGCTTTTATTTCAGCATTGTGATCAAGAGGACGCTGTGATGGTCCATAGCAGAATTCATAAGGAGTGGGAATTGGGTTGCATTCATTGCTACTGCAGTCAGGTGAATCGATCATGGAGAGCCTGGCCAGAAAGGGGATGTGTTGGTTGCCTCCTCCCTTTCTCCTCCTCCTCAGCTGCTCACTGTATGCCTGATGGCCAGGGCTGTGCTGTCACGATGACAAGGTTGTGCAGCATACAGCAGACCACGACAAATTTTGATGTGCACTCTGCCAAGTGCTGCAGGGTTGCTCCAGAGTGGTCAAGGCAGTGGAAGCATTGTTTCAACACACCAATGGTCTACTCGATGATATTTCACGTAGGCAGCTTGACTTTCATTATATGCATGTTACCTACATGTCCATGGATCATGCGCTGGAGTTATGAGCCATGTGGTCAGTTGATAGCCCTTATCATACAGTAGCCACCCTCTGGTTTGCCATGGTGGCTCAAAATGCTGATTGTACAGAGGATTGGTGCAGAATAAACACAATCATGATTCTCTCAGAATACTGGGCATTCACCTGCATGATGATTGCTCACCAGCTCGACATTGAAAGAATGGAATCCTTACCATCGTGGTACATTTAAGAATTGACATGGGCGCCTGCAAAGTGACGTGTGTGCAGTCAGTGGCACCCTGCACCTGGGGAAGCCTGAAATCCTGGTGAAGCCACATGCTCATTCCACCTGTTTCTCTCTGATAAGAGAGAATGAAATGTATTCAGCTCTCCTTTGCATACAGAGGATCAGTGACATCCCTTACATTACAGTCGATGGCTCCAGTCTGAAAAAAGCCAGGTGCATAAGGTTCATGGCCATGCTTACCTTCACAGGATGGCAATACCATCCTCCCCCTGCTCTGAGTTAGCAACTTGGGCTGCAACTGTTAGCAGCTTTCAGTGTGATGCAATGTTCCTCACTGAGGTTGCAGTAGGAGAATTGCTCCCTAATGACCATGGGTGGATATGGCCTCCCACTGAGAGCCCTTTTCCACCTCCTCGTCCTCCTCTAGGTCACCTCTGCTCATTTCCCTTGTCATGCTGTAGCCCAAGAGGGATGCAAACTACTGTACCCATAATCTAGGGAGGAAATGTTCTGAGCAGAAGTCTTGAAGTCAGAAACAAGGCCTTCAGCATGTGTCACCACTCCCTATAGACTTCAGCAACTTTAAGTTGCAGTACAAACCTCCAAGCACTTCCACAAAATAAACAACAGCCAGTAGAAATCAGTCAGTAACTAATCTGAAAGTAGTCAAATCAGGGTTCCATGCTGACTGATGTCACAATCTGTCTACTTTGCATACTTCCACTGCATGTTCCCTGCACCCATGCTAACACCCTCATCAAAATGGCTTCTGGTGTAACCAGCAGCAGAAGTGTAAGCACGGACAACGGATGCCATTTTGGACCCAAAATGGCAACTGTAGTTCTGAGAATACAGGCAACTGAATTTTGCAGCAAGGTTGGGTGAATATTCTTGGATATTAAATGTGCAGCTTTAAAAGCAGAGGCATCCAGTCCTCAGAATGAAACATTGATTCAATAGACTGTAGCCCTGCCATATTCAAATGTCCAATCATGAATTTACAAAAAGTGTTATCTTATCACCAAAAGGTTTATGTTAATGTCTAGTTTATGACAAACCTTCCGCGCTCATGAAATGCTCCATTTGCAGTTTACAACGTTTGTGCATTCTCAGTTCCTTATTAAAAACCAAAGCAGATCTCAAAATGTAATACTGTGCAGCAAAGAAGGAGAAAAGCTCTGTCGCCCTGAGCCACTTTGCACATTTCAAAAAAAACATCATGGATTATTGCACTCATTTGGAAAATGGGAAGAACATACTTTCGACCATAATGAATCTAACATTGCTGCTTAGAGCAGTAGAGGGAAATGATCAAGCCATTCATTAAAAATTTAGATCGTTGCCAACTAAGCTTTGAAATGTCACTTCAATCATCCCAGCTTTTTGATAATATTTGTTATGTAAATGCATTCACCAGTTTTCAGTTTACTTCTATCTGGAGCACCCCACCTGACTTATTGCCTTTGTGTAATTGTTCAGAATTCATTTAAACTTGCATCCCTGAAATCCATACAGAATTCCAATGGCAAAACTTCAGACACCACATCCCCTAACTCTAACATCATTGGCTGGAACTTTCCTGTGCAGTAACTTAAATGCAAAGTTCCCCACCATTATATCTGCTACATTTGCTGTTGCATGCGTTAGATTGCAGGGAAAATTCAGCAAACCCATGTTCCCAGCAGAGTGCCATGCTGAAACTGAGTGGGTGATAGGTCTACAATACTGTCGCATTGATTCTCTGATGCATGCTTCGTTCAAACACTGTTTCCCACTGAGAGCACAGGATAATTGGACTTCTCAGTATGTGTTTATCATTACCTGTTGTCCGTTGTAGCCCAATATATGTTTGCCAGATTTCATGAACTACCTCTCTTTGATGTCTTCAACTGTACCCTTTCGGCCAGATTTTATTCCAACGATGGGAGTCTCTGCGGTAGGCTAGAAGGCATTGGGGGAGGCCCCACCTCGGTCCTCCATTGGACCCTGTAGATATTTAACAGCGGGCAGCCACTTAACTGCCCTCCATCGGGGACAAGCTCCTCCCCTCCAGAGCTGCTGGCCAATTGGAAGTCCAGCAGCTCTGCAGTACCAGAAATGCCACCAGGAGTGGTGGCCACTGCCAGTATTGCAGGAGGCCCTGCAGTACTGAAAAATGGAGGAGACCCTGGGAGAAGTAAGTGGGGTCAGGGTCACTAGAGCCATTCAGGCAGGACCAGGTGACGGGGTGGGGTGGGGGGGGGGGGTGGTGTTAGCGAGGGTAGGGGGGGGGGGGGTGATCTTCTCGGAGGGGGGGGTGGTGCGGTGGTGCGGGATGGACATCACTGCCAGTGGGGGGGGACCCTTCTGGAGGCCCGGATAGCCCTCAAAGGAGGAACCCCACCACCCCTCCCCAAACCCTGCTAGGAGGCCACCAGGTTTTATCTGGTGGCATCTTCCTGTGCTGGCAAGCCCCTCTGCCTTCAACAAAATTGAGGTGGAGGTGGGAAGAGGCCCTTAAGTGGCCAGTTAATTGGCCACTTAAGGGCCTCAATTGGCATGTGGTGGGAAGGCCGTCCTCGGCCTCGGCCTTCCCTGCTACAGGCAAAATGGCATGAGGCCCAGGCAATGTCAGGAATGGTTCCCCCTGCCTTTTGTTTGCCCCCCACCTCCGTGCCCGCCACCAAGGGCAGAACAAAATCCTGCCCTTTAATTTTCCATCCAAGGGTATTAAGGTTTACAGAGTCAAGATGGGTCAATGAAGTGAAGATAAAGATCAGCCATGTTCGAATTGAATGGTGGAAAAGGCTTGAAAGGCTGAATAGCCTATTTCTGTTCTGTGTTCCCAAGGGTTGAGAGGGCTCCGTGTGGGACAGTCCTCTTTCTATGCATTGTATTTCCCTCCCGTTTGGGCCAGTCCTCCCTTACAAGAAAAGTGGAAAGGAATAAATAATTGATACAGGCAGAAGTGCTTTTAGCCTTCCCTGTCTTTCTTTCAGCCTGCTGCCGATAGTATGTACAATGAAAATGAACAAGCATCATGCTTTTGCAATCAATGGAATGTGCTGTCAGAGGGAGTACCTTTTCAAGCTGTGAGGGAAACGAAAGGGATGTGTAACAAGGTCTTCCTTAGTGGCCAACATGAGAAGCTTGCAAGGTAATGACTGACTAGAGGGAGGTGAGAGACAGGTCAACCTCTGCATTGTTAAAACAATATGTGTTGCATTTCCTGTCATACCATCCCTGTTAAGGTCATTCAATTTATTTCTGCACTACAACCAAATTCTGGGCATATGTTGTTGGTGCTGACATGGTTGGTGACCACCTGCCAAATCTCTTCTCCAAATCCTTGTTTCCCCAGGAACCATCTGTGCAACAACAACATAACTCTTTCAAAACAATCTCTCGACTCCCAGCAGCAGCAGAACACTGACTGACAGCAAGGTAAGCAACTGATAAGTGGTTTCACTGGCAATTTCCACCAAATCACTTGCCGGCATCTCTCACCCACAGCATCTGGCCAGATTGGCAACATAATGCCCATTTGGTGCCAGCTGTGTTCACTGGACACCATCCCAGGGCAGCAAGCAGAAGAAGCAGAATTTGCTTCTCGGATGAAGATTTCCAAGTCCTCCAAAAGATACAAGATAGGGACCCTATACTCCTTGCATCTTCCTGTCGTTAAGCCAGTCAATCATGTTGCCTGCAGGGAGCTAGTGACACATACTGGTTAGGGGAATGCATCCGGAAAGTGTTGTGTGCTGGGATCATGGAGACACAGTAAGGTTGCCGTGCTATGGTGCCAGTACACCATCTACCTTGTGGAATACTGAAAGGTAAGTAAAATTATGTTTATATGCCTTAATAATGCACAAATGTGTTGAAATAGTGTGACAGCCAAATGGTGACACAAGAAGTTAGAGTGGCACCAACAAGAAGTTTTAAACTTTAAATATATTATAGACTATGAATCATTTAAAAATAATCACAAGCCCTCTAATTTTACCAGTTCCACAATTCCTTTACTTGCTGAAGTATTGATGAATATGTCACAACGGCAAGATTTTCCTTCGTTCTCTAAGAGTAAAAATGCTAATTTGTGATGGTAATTTATTACCCCCTAATGAAATCACACTGTTTCTTTGTGTGCAATTCTTCAGAATGTGATTTCATCAGCAATAACAAAAAAAGCAACAAATCACAATGCACTTACAATAATGGTCCTTTAATGCCTTTCAAGCAGCTGACAAGCCAGTTAACAGGTATAAATGTCCAAGCTTATTAAGGGCATATAATACTCATGTAGGATAGCTTAACAAGAGGAAAGCTCAATTTTCTGACCAGGAGCTGCATACACTTTAACATTTGTAATGGGATGTTATGGTGAGACTTTTAATGTGTGGGAACAGCCTATAAATACACTCATCAATGAGCATATTAATTTATCACTCAAAGAGTGAAATCCATGTCAGCTTCTTGAAGATCCTCGCAGCAGGTTTGGAAGAAGTTATTTCATTTAAAGATGAGGAATAATCTCAGACATGAATATTATGCAAATCATATTATACATGCCACAGTGGGAGAGACAATGCAATGCTGGAAAGAATTACCAAATGATGTAGCATAGAATCAGAAACAGCTCACTGTTTATCTGATTACTTTTTTTTTACATAGATGCATTTAAGGGAAGTGAGATAAGTATATCAGGGAGAAAGGAATGGAAGGTTGTGTTGATAGGGTGCAATGAATTAAGGCAGGAGAAAGCTCATGTGGACCATAATCACCAGCGTATTGGGATGAATGGCCTGTTTCTGTGCTGTTAAATTCTATGTAATATGGCAGCAGGCAATATTTGATTTACTCAAGAGGTGGAGTCTATAAGGTGTTGCTACTGCAGGGATTGAAGATGTGTTCATAACTATTGGTGTGTACCATACTAAGCACGTAATATATGAATCGCACAAGATCTTGCATCAATGTGTTCTTCATTCTGCTTTGGACAGCAGCAAAATAATGCCTATAATTTCAGTAAAGTACCTGAGTGCCTTATATGCTCATAATGTTTTATCTTCTGTCTTCACAGAGCAAGGCAATTATGCTAGGATCATGCCCTCTGCACTTTCCAGCAGTGACACCACCAGAGTTCACAGAGTCAGTGGGAGGACATCTCAGTTGCAGGTGGCAGGTGGGTGTCAGCACCACTTCAGTTACATCTCTGGCACCGGTCTTCACTTGTTAGAAAATTTGGCACTTGCCTGCCAGAAGAGAGGGAAATGCCCAGGCATCATTTTGACCCTGGCCAGTTCCATCTTCGCATCTGGAGCCACTCAGTAAAAATGTTTGTTGAAAGAATTAGTATGCTTTGGGGCTCCAAACCTCTTTCCCCACCCTCACAATATTGGTACTGGGCAGGCAGATGTTAACCCTTATAAAGCAAGTCAAAAACTCCTGGAAACCTGGCACAACTCAATACCTGCAGTTTTCTGGAGATTCCACAAGTTTCCCAGCAGGAGGTCAGTAGAACTCCTGAAAAAATGTTGGACTCTTTGCTTCCTGTCAGTCAAACAACTTTCTGTGCATATCCTTCTACACCATATGACCAGATTTTTCTAAGAGGCCTCACCTTATTGAATGCCTTCTCAAAATCCATATATACGGGCTGGGATTCTTCTACCACTGCAGAAGAACGAGCTTCGATTACAGAAGGACCACAGGTGAAAGAATCAGAATATGAGTAAAATAGCCCTTTATGATTTAATTTATTTCTCTGTCTTTCCTTCTCATTACAGCCTCAGCACAATGGCTTTGATATTTTCTAGTTCTGAAACATCCATTATGTCAACATTTACAGTTTCTAACTAGCAAGGACAACTGCGTACCAATTTGAAAAGACATTAAAATATGTATTTCATTGCTAGCTTAAGCTCAGGATAGTAGATGCTGTGATTGTATTGGCAGATTAAAGAAGGTAACATTGTATTGCATGTCACTGAGGCGGCAGAAACTTTTCTATCAATTTACAATGCATCTGGTACAATGAGTATACTTGTCAGAAAAATTGTCCTTATCTCTATACAATCCTTTTTTTTCAGCTGCATCTTTTATAATTCAAAGATAGCTTTTAAATTGTGATTATCAATATGTCAAGTTACAAATTAATTCAAATGCAGACTAACAATAAGCTGAATCTGTAAAATTTTCGAATATATTTCAATTACATAGCACTGGCATATTAAAATATTCTAGAATCTTTACACAGATGTCAGGGTCATCTTCACTTGGGTGCAAATCTTCCAGAAATTTTGATATAGTGTCATAGAATGGTTACAACACATCAGGAGGCCCATAGTGTCCATGCTGGCTCCACCACATTTTCAGGCAGTGCATTCCAGATCCTAACCGAGCTGCATAAAAAAAGTTTTTCTCGTGTCACTGTCGGTTCTTTTGCCAATCACCTTAAATCAGTGTCCTTTGGTTCTCGACCCTTCCACCAATGGGAGCAGTTTCTCTCTATCTACTCTGTCTAGACAGCTCATGATTTTGAACACTTCTACCAAAACTCCTCTCAACCTTCTCTTCTCGAAGGAGAACAGCCCCAGCTTCTCCAATCTATCCATGTAACTGAAGTCCCTCATCCATGGATCCATTCTCGTAAATCTTTTCTGCACCTTCACGTTCTTCCTGAAGTGCGGTGTCCAAAATTGAACACAATGCTCCAGTTGAGGATGAACCAGTGTTTTATACAGGTTTATCTTAACTTTCTTTCTTTTGTACTTTATGCATCTATTTATAAAGCCCAGGATTCCCTATGCCTTTTTTAACCACTTTCTCAACCTGCCCTGCCACCTTCAATGATTTGTACTGTTACGATCAGGTGAGGAGGGGTCATAAGGCTCCCCTCTTGTCCTTCCTCTTATTTGACCGCAACAGGGTTCATTCCTTTTTTAAACAGTGGATGTGCTTACCACTTCAGTGAGTGTTTTACCTTTTACCTTTGTTGTGATCATAAAAGAATGAATTGGATAGGTTTTCTTGAATTTAAATAAGAAAGTGATGAGTTTATTATACTTAACAATCTAAACACAATCTAAATAATATATATTATATTAATTTCATGGGATGTGGGCGACACTGGCCAGGCCAACATTAATTGCCCATCCCTAATTGCCCTTGAGAAGGTGGTGGTGAGCTGCCTCCTTGAACCGCTGCAGTCCATGTAGAGTAGGTACACCCACATGGCTGTTGGGAAGGGAATTCCAGGATTTTGAACCAGCGGCAGTGAAGGAATGGCGATATAGTTCCAAGTCAGGATGGTGTGTGGCTTGGAAGGGAACCTGCAGGTGGTGGTCTTCCCATACATCTGCTACCCTTGTTCTTCTAGGTGGTAGAAGTCGCAGGTTTGGAAGGTGCTGCCTGAGTAGCCTTGTTAAGTTGCTGCAGTGCATCTTGTAGATGGTACACACTGCTGCCACTGTGCGTCGGTGGTGGAGGGAGTGAATGTTGTCCTGGATGGTGTCGAGCCTCTTGAGTTTTGTTGGAGCTGCACCCATCCAGGCAAGTGGAGAGTATTGCATCACACTCCTGACTTGTGCCTTGTAGATGATGGACAGGCTTTGGGAAGTCAGGAGGTGAGTTACTCGCCACAGGATTCCTAACCTCTGACCTGCTCTTGTAGACCGGTATTTATATGGCTACTCCAGTTCAGTTTCTGGTCAATTGTAACCCCCAGGATGTTGATAGTGGGGAATTCAGCAATCCTAATGCCATTGAATATCAAGGAGAGATAGCTAGATTCTCTGTTGTTGGAGATGGTCATTGCCAGGCACTTGTGTGGCGTGAATGTTACTTGCCACTTAACAGCCCAAGCCTGGATATTGTCCAAGTCTTGCTGCATTTCTGCACAGATTGCTTCAGTATCTGAGGAGTCGCAAATGGTGCTGAACAATGTGCAATCATCAGCGAACATCCCCACTTCTGACCTTATGATTGAAGGAAGGTCATTGATGAAGCAACTGAAGATGGTTGGACCTAGAACACTACCCTGAGGAACTCTTGCAGTGATGTCCTGGAGCTCAGATGATTGACCTCCAATCACCACAACCATCTTCCTCTGTGCTAGGTACGATTCCAACTAGTGGAGAGATTTCCCCCTGACTCCCATTGACTCCAGTTTTGTTAGGGTTCCTTGATGCCATACTCGATCAAATGCTGCCTTGATGTCAAGGATAGTCACTCTCACCTCACCTCTTGAGTTCAGCTCTTTTGTCCATGTTTGAACCAAGGCTGTAAAGAGGTCAGGAGCTGAGTGGCCCTGGCGGAACCCAAACTGAGCATCACTGAGCAGGTTATTGCTCAGCAAGTGTCGCGTTAAAGCACTGTCAATGACACCTTCCATCACTTTACTGATGATCAAGGGTAGACTGATGGGGTGGTAATTGGCCAAATTAAAGTGTTAAACTTATACTACACACACACTCACACAAGAATTACACAAACACAAATAGATTACAGTGTGATGAGAAGTAGGTTTGTAGTTGGATTAGAATCCAGAAAAAAAAAATTATTAAACAGTCTGTGGGGTTGAATGATTCCATTGTCTTCCAGCTGAAGTTATGTTATTGAAGCCTTTGACTAGTAAATATGCAGTTTGTGGCTGGACAACCTGGTTCAGGCTTTTCTTGTGGGCAGAATTGTAGGTGTCTTTCTTACCCTGGTGTCTTTGTCTTGGATCCAGCAACCAGCAGCTAGGCTTTGCACGCCCCACCAAGCCTTCTGGAGAGAGAGAGCGAGAGAGAAAGACACCTTCTGGCTTCTGCACACTGGCTTGTCTGCTTTGTCCAAGCGAAACTACAAGCTTTCACAGAGATGGACAGACAGTCATATGACTGCCTCAGTGTATTGCCTGGAACCTTCTAATGTGATTCAAGTTTAGGAATTTCAGTCCCTCAGGTCTCAGGATATTAATGTTTATACCCTGGAAGGGTTGGACCTTTCAAGGTTAATGTTTGAGGATGGCTTTTAATGTCCAGCTAATGAAAGCAATCTTCTGTGGTTCACTTAATAGAGCAAGCCTTTTTTTGGGTGCAGGCTCATCAGACATGTGTCTCCTCTTTGAGGCCTTGGAATGCGCAAGGTGTTCAAATGCAAATTGTGGTGGCCATCTTGGCAGCCAGCTTCTTTTAAAAGTTAACTGCAGAATTCTAGCTTTTTCTGTTACATTAAAAGTTTAACATAGATTTCCAATAAATGAATTAAAAAATCCTCCTTTGGCATCACAGGTTTTCATGACACCTCCACCCACGCAGAATGAAATGTGACCACAGGAACATTTCATTTCAAGCTTGCAGGAAGAAAAAGATCATACACATTCATTCTCAAGCATTCACTTCTCAAGTTCACACATTAATCTTAGAATTGCTGCAGTTGCCATTGTCTGCACAGCTTTTCTAGTTTAATTTTTGTCTGGGATGGTTCTGTATTGGGTTATGTGTTGTCAAATGGGGTTAAAGTTTGTCTAGCGTCAATTTGTTATACCCTGGCAATGTGCATCTCGATAAACATGTGATTGTTGGTGAGGCTTGGGTATTCAAATTTCCATTACTGCTTGTGGCGAGTCCTTCAGTATGTACAAGCTTTAACACTTCCACTACTGTTTCTGCAACACATGGCTTTAACCATTCAGGTTCTAGCATCGTGATAATTTTCCTCTCTTTGGTGACAGTAGGTAATAAATTGTTTTTTAGCCCCTGTGAGGTGTCTGAAATTTCCTCTGGGCCCCTGTTCAGGTGAGCTCTGAATTGGAAATTGTTGGGTTTGATTAGTTTTGGATTTGGGAGCTGATCATTGGGTTCTTTCAGTGAGTAGATCCACACTGACCTCACTTTTAGTTTTCTGGTGAGTTACACAAAAGCTGTTTTTTTTTAGGGCATTCTCCCTTCCCTTTTCCCTTTACTGTGGAGAGGGTCTCTTTTCCAAACTGCCCTATGTCCTCTGGGACATTACTGCTTGTACAGCTTTCACTGCACTCCCCTGCGGCACTTCAACTAGGTGAGTTATCTCCCTCACTGTTGGCTTTCATTTTTGGGAGCCTTCCTTGTCCCTGCAGATTTCTGTAAAGGTTGTTAGCAGCCTTGCTAGGGCTTCTCTTTGTCCTACATTTAAATAGGGGAGTGTGGGGCAAATTTTCCTAAAATTTCAAGGTTGGCTCCCCGGACAGTAGGGGGTTCAATTTGGGAATTTTCCCAGCCCTCCTCTAACATGTCCTCACTGCCCTTTTCCGCCCTTTTGATCCTGACTGTCTGACAGACCTGTGTTTCTCTGTCCCCTTCCCAACTGTGATACTGTTTCAACACGTTAATGTCATGCAGCCTTTGTTTTTTTTCCCTCAGCCTGGGGTATCAATCAAATAATTTACCTGGCTAACCCTTTATGTCACTTGGTATGGGCCACTGAACTGGGCTTTCAGGAGTTCACCCTGATTTGGGAGTAGTACTAATACATGGTCTCCAGGCCGAAATGTTCTGGCCTTGGCATGTTTGTCTGCCTGCCTCTTCATAGCTGCTTATGAGGCTTTTAAGTGCTCCTGAGCCACTGCGCAGGCTTTTGTGAGCTGCTCCCAGAACATGGAAATTTAGTCCCAAAATCTCTCCTTGAATAGTTTAAGTGGACCTATCACCTCATGTCCATAAACTAATTCAAGGGATTGGGTCAGTCCTGAGAGGCAAACAGGAGAAATCCCAGCCCTTTTCCCCAGTCATGGGGGTGCTCGTAGTAGTATGCTCTGATCATTGTCTTTAGGGTCTGGTGGTACTGTTCCAAAGCCCCTTGTGACTGTGGGTGGTAGGCTGAGGACTTTAGCTGGGTTATGCCCAGATTACCCATGACTTTTTGAAAGATTCCAGATGTTAAAGTCATGCCCTGATCCATCTGGATCTCAGCAGGCAGCCCATATCAGGTAAAGAATTGGATTAGTCCCTCCACCACTACCAAGGCACAGATAGTTCTTAGGGGAATGGCCTCTGGGAATTGGGTAGCCACTTTCATAATGGCGAGAAGATACTGGTAGCCCCTTTTGTTTTCGGCAGGGGTCCCACACAATCCACCAGCACTATGCTGAAGGGTTCTCCAAAAGCCAGTATGGGAATTAGGGGTGTAGGTTTTATTGCAGGTTGGGGCTTCCCCACAACCTGGCACATGTGGCAAGTTTTACAGAACTCCGCCACATCTTTGTGGAGTTTTGGTTAGTCAAGATGCAGTCTTATGCAGCTTCGGTTTTTCGTACACCGGCATGTCCAGCCAGTGAAAGTTCGTGAGTTATTCTTAATATTTCTTTACGGTACTTCGGCGGCACCACTATCTGGTGGACCACTGTCCACTCTTCATCTGCAGGTCTTTGAGGAGGTCTGCACTTCCTCATCAACACCTCATTCTTTAGATAGTAGCACTCTGGGACTCCCTCTGCTTCAGCTTCGGTTTGGACAGTCCATGCCAATTTTTTAAATATGGGATCGGCTTGCTGAGCTTCGACCAAGGAAGACCTGTTTAACCCATTCCCAAAGAAGGTTTCAGTTAACCAGACAGTAGGGTCATCTGTCTACAGTGCCAGTTCAGCCTCCTCTAATGGAGCATGTTTGGCCATGGACCGAGACACCATACAGTCAGGGAAAATGCTGGGGACCTTTTTCTGCAACCACTCTGACTCTCTGACCTCTTTCGCTCTCTCTAAAACTACTGGGGAATCTCCCATCTTTACCCCTGCCAGATCATTACTGAGGAGCAAGTTGACCCCATCTACAGGTTGGCTAGAGACAATCCCCACAGTTACTGGTTGAAGAAAGGTCGCACTCTAGGTGCACCAGATATAAAGGTATGGGCATATACCACCCTCTGATACCATTTTCTAACACCCTAGCATTCAATGAACTCTCTGGAGGAAAGGACGTGCCTTTTCCCAGCAGAAGGGATTGTGTGGCCCCTGTATCCTTAAGTATGACTATGGGCTTGCTTGCCTCACTCAAGGGGTATGGTGTCACTTTTCTTTGGGATACAAAATTCTGGTAACTTTCAGGGGTTTTGCTAAATTTTCCCACACTCACAGTGGTAGGTTTACTGGTCTTACTGCCACAGTTAAAGCCACAGCCTGTTCTGCTGTGCTTTCCATTATAGCCCCTTGTCCTGCATTGGCCCAGTGTGGCCCTGATTAATCCTATAGGTTTTCCCCATAATTTCCAGCATTCAGCTTGAAGGTGACCTGCCTTGTTACAATGGAAACACACAGGTCTTCAGGTGTCATTCTTGCTCTCAGTACCGTCTTTCTTGGCCTGAGTAAGGTCGCCTGTGTGTCCAGCTTTCCCTTCTCATCCATGGCTGTTCAGGCTCCTATCACCCTCCCACCTTTTATCCTTTTCGGGTTTTTGGAGGTGACCATTGGGTATGCACTTGTGCACAAGTGTAAATTCATCATCCTGCCTGGCTCTTGGAAACTTTTGTTCCTCTTTTTGTTTTTAATGGGAAGGGAGAGTGAGTTTTTGAAATCCTCAAGAAGGATCACCTCTCTGAGATTTTCATATGTGGGTTGTATCCTGAGTGCCGTATCCATTGGTCAAAAGCAAGCTACTTAACTCTTTCAAATTCGAGATAAGTTTGTTCAGGTTGCTTTCAGAGGGTTTGGAATTTTTACTGATAAGTCTTTGATACTAGCTCATATGCACCCAGGATAACATTTTTAGTCATCTCACAGTCTGGTGAACTCTCATCTGGCAACAGTGAATAAACCTCATGAGCTTTTCCTGTTAGTTTGCTATGTAATAACAGTGTCCAGCTCTCTGACGGCCATTTCAGCTGTTTTGCAAGCTTTTCAAAAGTGTCAAAAAATGCTTCCACATCCCCCTCCTTGAACTTTTGAATCAACTGGGAGAACTTTAAGAGCTCAGCACTCAATCCTGAGCTAGGCGTAGCTACCTCACTAGCTGTGCCTTCAATGGGTGTATTGGCTCTTCCCCTAGTTAGTTCGAGCTGCTTATCTTCCTTTCCTCCTTCTCCTTCTGGAAAGCTCTTTTTCCATTTCCTCCCTTTCTTTTTCCCTTTCTTCACTTCCTTTTTCCCTTTCTTGACACTCTCTCTGTTCTTTTTGCTCTGGAATTCTAATTCTAGTCTCCTCTGATCTAGCTGTATCTTAGCTAACATTACCCCGTCTGTTTCTGATTCTAAGCCTGTGTCCCGTTCTTCAGTTTCAAGTGCAAAATAGTTGGCCACAAGTTTTCAGATTTTGGGTTTCCTAGCTTTTGGACGAATAGCAAACCCTAACTGCCCAGCTACATTCCTCAGCTCTTCAATAGATAGGACATTTAACCTCTCCCCAAGTTACTTCACTCTGGCTTAGGAAGGTACTGGCCTTGAATGTGGACATATTAGTACTCTAGCAGCGACAACCACAAGAAAACCTGTACTGAAGTGTTTTAAATGTTTATAGGGATCAATCTGATTTCCTACTTCCAATTTCTCATTTCTCATTGAGTTACAATCACAGACTCGATCAGGTGAGGAGCGTGTCACAAGGCTCCCCTCTTGTCCTTCCTCTTATTTGACTGCAACAGGCGTTATTCATTTTTTAAACAGTTAATGTGCTTCCCACCTCAGTGAGTGTTTTATCTTTTACCTCTGTTGTGATCGTAAAAGAACCAATCAGACAGGTTTTCTTGAGTTTAAACAAGAACAAGGTAAGTTTATTAAAATTAACAATCTAAATCCAATCTAAATAAAATAATAAACTTTTGCTACACATACACACACACTCACACAAGAATCAAATAGATTAAAGAGTGATAAGAAGTAGATTTGTGGTTGGATTAGAGTCCAGAAGAAATAAAAATTAATACACAGTCTGTGGGGTTGGATGATTCTGTTGTCTTCCAGCTGAAGTTGTCTTCTTGAAGTCTTTGACTGGTAAGTGTGAGGTTTGTGGCTGGCCCACTTGGTTCAGGGTTTTCTTATAGGCAGAATTAGAGGTGTCTTTCTTCTTCTGGTGTCTTTGTCCTGGATCCAGCTCTTTCTGTTTCATTAAAAGTTTAATGTAGGTTTCCAATCGATGAATTAAAAAATCCTCCTTTGGCATAGCAGGTTTTCATGACAGTACATATACACCCTCTGGTGTCTCTGTTCCTTCAGCCCCATTAGAATTGTTTGCTTTAATATATATTGCTTCTCCTTATTCCTCCAATTAAAATGTATCACTTCACACTTCTCTGCATTACATTTCATTTGTTACATGTCTACCCATTCCACCAGCCTGTCTTGTCCTCTTGAAGTAATCTTCCTCACAATTCACAATACTTCCAAGTTTTGCAATTTGCATCCGAAAATTTTGAAATTGTTCCCCATGCACCCAAGTCTGGGTCATTAATATATATCAAGAAAAGCAGTGGTCCTAGTACTGTCTCCTGGGGAGCCCCATTGTATACCTTCCTCCTGTCTGAAAAACAGCTGTTCACCACTATCAGCTAACATCGTATCTGTGTTGTGGCTTTACATTTTATTCCATGGGCTTCAACTTTGCTGGCAAGTCTATTATGTGGCACCTAATCAAATGCCTTTTGGAAGTCCATATACACCACATCAACCACATTACCCTCATCAACCCTCTCTCATGTCATTGTGATGGATAAATCCAATTTCAGAAATAAATCTCTGTCCGAATTCCAACAATTTGATGTTAATCATTAAACAAATGTGTAATGTCAAGATATATAGTTGCTCTGTATATTAAAAATGTCTTCAATAAAATAGCTTATTTTTGAAGTATCTTGGGGGAGGCTGAAGGTAGACTATTTGGTTAAAAAGCAAAAGGAAATGTTATACAAGGAAGATATATTTGCTTTGATACATTTTTCATTCAGTTCAACATTGTGAAGCAAGTTTAGAAATATGTATCACTAATATAAGAAACACATGCATCATAATAGTGGAGGTGTTCTGAATAAATTGTGTATTTAGAATATTTTATTTTCCATGTTTTTGTCAGAGAATTGCATTATTCTTATTTCCAATTGTAAAAAGTTGGATATCTGGGTTTACAAGACACGTGCTACACTTTTTGGCTTTCCATGTAGAGGAGACACTGTATACTACATCTAGAAATGTTCTCTGAATGAGGTGACACAATCCATCTTCAATTAACTATCAGGAGAAGGGATGCACTGTCTTACAGTAACCATTTCTGAGAGAAGTGCAGGAGAAATAAAATTCAGCATCTTCACCACCTCACCACCCCCCCCCCCCCCGCCCCCAACTACCCCATAGCTGAGTCTACGTGAAGCTGACTGCTGACAACAGTTTGATCTGGACCACAAGCAAGTAAATAAGAGGCAACAGATCAGCAATTACCATTGAGGCACATCAGATAGTTTTGTCACAAACTCTGGTCACCAACACCATCCCTCCCCTGGGAACTGTTTGATGCTGAACCAGACTGTTTGCAATTTTGGTATCGTGTTTGACCCGGAGATGAGCTTCTGGCCATGTATACGTACCATCACTAAGACCGCCTATTTCTACCTTTGTAACATTGCCCAATTCCATGCCTGCATCAGCTCATCTGCCCATCCATGCTTTCATTACCTCTAGACTTCACTATTCCAAGGAACTCCTAACTGGCTGCCCACATTCTACCCTCTGTAAATTTGAGGTCATCTAAAACTCTACTGCCCATGTCCTTTATCATACCAATTGCCATTCACCCATCACCTCTGTGCTTGCTGACCTACATTGGCTCCTGGTTAAGCAATGCTTTGATATTAAAATTTTCATCCTTGTTCTTAGATCCCTTCATGTCCTTGCCCCTCCTTATCTTTGTAATCTCCTCCAGCCCCACAAACTTCTGAAATAGCTGTGCTGCTCAAATTCTGGCCACTTGAGCATCCCCGACTTTCCATTGACAACTGTGCCTTCAGCTTCCAAGAACCAAAGCTTTGGAATTCCCTTCCCAAACCTCTCCATCTCTCTACCTCTCGTTCCTCCTTTTAAAACACTCCTTAAAACCTATCTCTTTGACCAATCTTTTGGTCATCTGCCCTGATATCTCCTTATGTGGCTTGGTTTCAATTTTTGTTTGATAATGCGCCTGTGAAGCACCTTGAGATGGGTTTCTATGTTAAAGGTGCTATATGAATAAAAGTTGATTTTTTTTTTCATTTTGAAGGCATAGCATTTCCTGTGCATATTTCAGACCTCCTACACCTGCAGGCTTTTCTTTCAACTTCCCGCATTCTATTGTATATCTCTTGTGTGACCTTTGCTACTGGCTTTTTATTGCCTCAGCTACTTGCATGTTCATTCAATTTTTGCTATCCTTTTACAGTTACATTGAAATGCTTTATTAATATTATTTAGTGATATTGTGCTTTTCTATTAAGTAGTTTGCAGATCATTCAGCCCACTAACTATCTTTCTGTGATTGGTGTACCAATTGTGGACCTACATTGGCTCCTGGTTGAGCAGCACCCTAATTTTAAAATTCTCATCCTTGCTTTCAAATCCCTCCATGGCCTCACTCCTCTACATCTCTGTAACCTCCTCCAGCCCATAACCCGCCGAAAAATCTGCGCTTCTCCAATTCTGGCTACTTCTTCATCCCCAATTTTAATTGCCCCATCATTGGTGGCCATGCCTTCAGCTGCCTAGGCCCTAAACTCTGGAATTCTCTCCCTACACCTCTCTACCTCACTTTCCTCCTTTAGGACACTCCTTAAAACCTACCTCTTTGACCATCTGACCTAATATGTGACAGTGTCAAATTTTGCTCGGGAATGTTCCTGTGAAGCACCTTGGGACGTTTTACTATGGGCTGAATTTTACAGACTCCCGACATCGGGGTCATGGTGAGGGGGGCCTAGAAATGCCTCCAGGGTGGCCCGCCACAGACCTCGACGCCAGGAAGGCCTGGCCTGATATTGTCAATGGTGGTGAGGCCTCGCGGTGGCCCCCTGGCTGCTCGGCGATGGGAACCCATTTTAAATATTTAAATTAATTTAAATAAACAAATTAAGTACCTTCTCACTCCCGCCGTCTGACCCAGTGCAATATTGGTGCCGGTGGCCAACACTCCTGCATCTTCGGATCCCCATCTGGGGATCCGAGGTGGAATGGGGGGATGAGGGAGGGGAGAGGGCAGGGGGATCAAAGTGTTCTCATTGGTGTAGGGGATGGTGGGAGGGGGTAAAGTGTAAAGTTGATGCACTTTGGGGGGGAAGGTCAGGTGCACAAGGTTAGTGTTTTAGGGGGGATAGGGGAGGTAATTAATCAAGGTTATTGAGGGGGTTGGAGAGGAGCAAGATCAATTTGTTTATTTTTTTAAATCAATTTTTCTTTAAATATTTAAATTGAAAGTTTAGGGCTCATAGCCCTTTAAAAATGATGTCAGCAGGGAATATGGGATTAATGTAGGATTAGTATAAGTGGGTGGTTGTTGGACGGCACAGACTCGGTGGGCCGAAGGGCCTGTTTCAGTGCTGTATCTCTCTATGACTCTATGACCTGCGGACAGGCAGCTGACGCCATTGCTGGGGACGGACAGCCCACCCCCTCCACGCCCCTGGGGGGGGGGGGGGTGCCGGTCTGCCCCGGCTATTTAAATGAGGCAGCGCGCTTAATATCACGGCGGCTCCGCAACGTATGGCCCGCTCGGGCGGAGTGCCATTGTTTTTGTCCGCTGCCAAAGTATAAATTCCAGCTCTATGTTAAAGAGCTATATAAATACAAGTTGTTGTTGTTTCTGTTCCCAATACTATCATTTTTTAAACCTTGCCAAATTTCTGTCTTCTCTTTAGTTTCCAATCTTGTTGAATAATTTTACTCTCTAACCTTTTCTGCTTTGCTAGCCGCCAATATTTGATATATGAACATCATCACTCCCATCAAATTTTGCTCCTCCCCCATCTCCCCACCAGAAAGTTCTCAGTTAATTGTTTGACTTGACCGCACCACTCATATCAGATCAGGATTACTCATGACAAAATTGTCTCTTTTGCTTTCTCTCAACACAGTGAGAAGATTATTTCAAATTGCAAGGTCACCACTATGACAAACACATGCCTCTATTGTTCCACATTATTCTCAACCAATAAATAATTAGCAGTTGCCCAGATTAACTAAATTAGCAGAGGCCAGAAACAATTCATTCTGCTTTGCTGGGATAGTTTCCTGGAAGAATCTGTCAATGTGGAAAATTAAAATGTCATAAAATCGAATTATCAATGGGAAAATGGGAAATTCTGTTCTACCCCATGAATAAATCTTCATGAAGGTGAAGTCATGATTATGGGTTTTGAAATCATCAGATTATTGATAGGAGATACTTAATGATCATTTAAGTATTCATTGCAAGTTTTGAAATATTGATAAAGGTACTTTGAATTACATTTTGTAGGGAACAATTAGAAGTGCTTAAACTAGTGTAATATTAGCCACATTCATAAACAGCAGCTTTCACCAATACTCATTGATGTTTCTCTACCCCTGAATACCCTGAAAGAGGGTGCATTGGATGGCTAGCACACTACCCTTTCATTCTGGCGGGTTTGTGTTTGAATTCAGTCCAGACTAATGAGACGGAAGCTTCCTATTCCTACTAGCTACAATAATCTTTCACAAAGTATGTTGTGGATATATCAACCCAGGTCTCAGTGGACATGCAGGCCTCAGTGGACATGGCCTACAACACTAAACTATAGTCCAATTCAGCACTAAGTTGTCAATTTTCACAAGAATAATTGGTATCAGAGGAATAAAGAAATATCATATTAGTGCAATAGGAGTTTTTGCTCTGTTATTTGGATGATAGGGCTGATTCCTCAAATCAGGCACCTGCACAGAAAGCTGTTCAAGAAGATGCTGACCTATGGTGCCTGATTTTCCACTTATGCATCACCTCACATATATCTTTGTTAAAGATGTTTCAACCAGGTGGTAAGGGGTGTGGGTGGTTCCCACTATTCAACTTCCAACTGACCGCAGCAAATGTTTTTGTTATTAAGGTTTTAAGCCGCTTGTGTTTTATTTGTAAAATAAACAGACAGCGACGGGCTTTCTTGTAGGTTTAAAACAGAAATTTAACAATTTATTGAGAAATATTCATTCCTGAAATGGTTGCAACCACACCCATACACACATTCACTTGCGCACACACCACAAGACTAGATAGATAGAGAGGAAAAGGGTAAGTGGTTTGAAGTGGGGTAGGTCTTCAGTGTTCACGGTAAACCTGTTGAAACATCTCAGAGGTCAAGTTCTCTTTTAAATTTGAAGGCCTGGTTTGTTTGTAGATTTTGCTGGTGGTTGAGACTTCAGTCTGGAGATGGTGATCACTTTCAGTTCTCTGCTGCAACAAGTTCAAGTGTATAATTCACGGCAGGGCTCCTTTTTTTGGCTTTTGCTTTGTCTCTCATAGCTCTTGGCTGGATGGACTTTTGTGATGTTTGTTCTGATCCCTCTCTCTCTCTCCAGACAGCTATTTTTAAGGTCAAAATTCTCTTACATGTTGCCTCTGTTGGGAGACACAGAGCCCCTTACTTGTAGTGACCAACAATAGACCAGGATTTGGCTACTTCAAACCTTTTCTTCAGAAGAACCCATTCAACTCAAAAATGGGTTCAGAATGGATGTAATTAACACCTCTAGCTTGGAATATCTTCTTTTGTCCTTAACAGATAATAAGGCAGTTTGAATATACAGGGCCAGGTCATTTGACCTCCGGTGGCCATTTTGCAGTACATTGTCCACTTTTTTTAAGGAAATGTCAGTTGTTATAACTCTTCAGTTTGGGTTCTGTATTTTCAATCAATGCAATTCACGTGAGCATAACAAAGATTATTTGCCACTTTTGCTAATTTTCTATCCATTCGGCTACTTGTTCCCTGACTCCATATGTCCTTATTTTGTTCTCAAAGGTCTTTTGAAAATCTTAGTATATGGCAGCTACTGATTTGTCCATGTTTCCTTTCAGTTGCCTCTTTAAAGCATTTTATCAAGTAAGTTAAAAATTACTTAGCTTTTCAGAATTCATGCAGCCTAATTTTTGTTATATATTCTGTTTCTAGATACTCTTCTATCACTTCTTTGAGTATAGATTCCTGTATCTTTCCTATCAATAATGTGAAGATGACTGGTCTATGGTTCCCAGATTTAGTTCTATCTTCCTTTTTTTGTGTGCAGGAACAAGATTGGTGGTCCGCCAGTTCTCAGGCACTAATGAGCCCCCACTATCAACATCCTGGGAGTTACCATTGACCAGAAGCTGAACTGGAGTAGCCATATAAATACCATGGCTACAAGAACAGGTCAGAGACTAGGAATCCTGCAGCGAGTAACTCACCTCCTGACTCCCCAAAGCCTGTCCATCATCTACAAGGCACAAGTCAGGAGTGTGATGGAATACTCTCCACTTGCCTGGATGGGTGCAGCTCCAACTACACTCAAGAGACATGACACCATCCAGGACAAAGCAGCCCACTTGATTGTCACCCCATCCACAAACATTCACTCCCTCCACCACTGACGCACTGTGGCAGCAGTATGTACCATCCATAACATGCACTGCAGCAACTCACCAAGACTCCTTCAACAACACCTTCCAAACCCGCAACCTCTACCACCTAGAAAGACAAGGGCAGCTGATGCATGGGAATACCACCACCTGCAGGTTCCCACCAAGCCACAAACCATCCTGATTTGGAACTATATCACCGTTCCTTCACTGGGTCAAAATCCTGGAACTACCTTCCTAACTGCACTGTAGCTGTACCTACCCCACATGGACTGCAGCGGTTCAAAAAGGCAGCTCACCACCACCATCTCAAAGGCAACTAGGCATGGGCAATAAATGCTGGCCCAGCCAGCGACGCCCATATCCCCTGAATGAATTTTAAAAAGCACTTTTCTGTGAACTTGTATATATAATTACTGCCTCTGCTGTCTCCTCCCTAGTTTCCTTGACTATGCGTGGGTATATAAGATCCGGACATGGGGTCTTATCGTCTTTTAGTTTTTCTAGGTGGTCAATTATTTTCTCCCTTTCTATCTGAAATGTTTTAATCTTTTTAAGCTTATCTTCTAGTGAAGTTTATTTTGTTATCTTCTTCAGCAAAAACTAAGGTGAAGTAGTTATTCAGTCCTTCTGCCATTTCTCTGTCGTTACCTGTGAGTTTATCTTGCTCATCCTTTAGTGGCACTATCTCTATTTTAATTCTCCTTTTGTTATTTATGTGCCTATAGAACATTTTCTTTCTTTTTTCATTCCTTGATAATTTGATTTTGTAATTACTATTTTCTGTTGATTTTTTTAACTTCTCTCTTAAGATCTTTGTATTTCCCTTTGCTATCCTCTCATTTAGTATCTAAATACTTCTATGTCTTATGTGTAGATTTTCCTTCATATTTCTTCTTCCAATCCCCTTCCACTATTTGGTGGTCTATAATGCATCCCTATTAGGGTAATAGATCCCTTCTTGTCTTTTAGCTCAATCAATATGGGTCAGGATTTTCTCTGCCGGCTTCTGAATCCTGCTGTCAGGCTCAAATGGGGGTCAGAAGACCTCACTGTGTGGGAAACAGTCACACAATGTGGTTTTCCCTGGACCAGCCAATTAATGGCCAGAGGGCAGGCTCACTGTCCAATTAAAGATGGCGGGTGGGCTCTTGAAGCTGAAGGGCCAGTCAAAGGCCTTTCATTTTTAAAGCAGCAGCAGGCTGGAATTGAAGATAAGTGAGGGAGTGGGCGATTCAAAATGGAGGCACACTCTCTCCAACCTTTGCAAAAATTCAATTAAAAATGGCATTTGCAGCCAGGCCATCACTGTGGGGGTGTGGGGAGAACCTCCCCTACAGGGTGTCCTATGGCTGATGCTGCATCCAGGTGGGCAGGGAGAGCCTCTAAGCCTGGCTCCCCAGTCTGCCACTTCCAGGCAATTAAACAGATACCTGAAGGCAGGCTGGAAAATCCCAGTCAGCTTCCTTTAATTGACCTTAAATGGCCCTTAATGAGCCTGATTGGCTACAACAGCATGCGAGTGGGTAAGCCTGCTGCCGCACCTCCCTCACCCCCAATGCTGTCTCCATGAAAATGCCCGCCCACTTTTGCGGGGGCTAAAAAGTCCAGCCACACGCATTAAGTATCTGTCTCGTAACATCCTTTAATCGATTGACATGATGCTATCTTTAACTAGTACAGCTACTGCACCTCTCCTGCCCCTGCTCCTCTTCCCTTTCTCAATGTGTTATGTCCGACAATATTTAGTTGTCAATTCTGTCTTCTGTGTAGTCATGTTTTGCTATTCCCAACTATATCTGGATCCTCTTTACAAATTATTGCCTCCAGTGCATCCATTTCATTTTAAATACTACGTACATTTCTGTACCAACAGTTCAAATTGTTTTTATTTCTTATTCCTCTCTCTTTGTCTTTAGTAGTTATTTTACCGTTATACTTTATGACTTTATCCAGTCTCTGGACATTCATTTTATCCTTATTCCTTCCTTTAGTAGTCTGTTACTGTTTTATTCCCCTGATTCTTTTATTGTTGGGTTTCTGTAAGTTCTGCCTAATCCATTTACCCCACTGCCAATTTCCATGTGTCATACAGTCATAGAGATGTACAGCACAGAAACAGGCCCTTCGGCCCATCGTGTCTGTGCCAGCCATCAAGCACCTATCTATTCTAATCACATTTTCCAACACTTGGCCCGTAGCCTTGTGTGTTGTGGCGTTTCAAGTGTTCATCTAAATACTTCCTAAATGTTGTGACGGTTCCTGCCTCTGCCACCCCTTCAGGCAGTGTGTTCCAAATTCCAAACACCCTCTGGGTGAAACATTTGTTCCTCAAATCCCCTCTAAACCTCCTGCCCTTTACCTTAAATCTATGTCCTCTGGCTATTAACTCCTCCGCTAAGGGAAAAAGTTTCTTCCTATCTATCCTATCAGTGCCCCTCATAATTTTGTATACCTCAATCAGGTCCCCCCTCAGCCTTTTCTGCTCTAAGGAAAACAACCCTAGCCTATCCAGTCTCTTTTCATAGATGAAATACTTCAGCCCAGGCAACATCCTGGTGAATCTCCTCTGCACCCTCTCCAGTCCCATCTTTCCTTTAGTGTGGTGACCAGAACTGTACACAGTACTCCAGCTGTGGCCTAACTAGCATTTTATCCAGCTCCGTAATAACCTCCCTGCTCTTATACTCTATGCCTCGGCTAATAAAGGCAACTATCCCATATGCCTTCCTAACCACCTTATCTACCTGTGCTGCTGCCTTCACTGATCTTTGGACAAGTACACCAAGGTCCCTCTAACCCTCTGTACTTCCTAGGATCCTACCATCCATTGTATGTTCCCATGCCTTGTTAGTCCTCCCAAAATGCATCACCTCACACTTCTCAGGATTAAATTTCATTTGCCACTGCTCCGCCCATCTTATCAGCCCATCTATATCGTCCTGGAATCTAAGGCTTTCGTCACTATTTATGACACAACCAATTTTCGTGTCATCTGCGAACTTACTGATCATACCTCCTATATTAACATCTAAATCATTAATGTACACTACAAACAGCAAGGCTCCCTGCACCGATCCCTGTGGTATACCAGTAGTCACAGGCTTCCACTCGCAAAAACAACCCTCGACCATCACCCTCTGCCTCTGGCCACTAAGCCAATTTTGGATCGAATTTGCCAAATTGCCCTGGATCCCATGGGCCTTCTTAACCAATTTCCCCTGAGGGATCTTATCAAAAGCCTTAGTGAAGTCCATGTAGACTACATCAACTGCTTTACCCTCATCTGCACATCTAGTCAGCTCTTCGAAAAGTTCAATCAAGTTTGTTAGACACGATCTCCCCCTGGCAAAGTCATGCTGACTGTCCCTGATTAATCCCTGCCTCTCAAAGTGGAGATTAATCCTGTCCCTCAGAACTTTTTCCAAGAGTTTCCCTACCACTCATGTTAGACTCACTGGACTGTAATTGCCTGGTTTGTCCCTGCTACCCTTCCTGAATAATGGTACCACATTCGCTGTCCTCCAGTACTCTGGCACCTCTCTTGTGGTCAGAGAGGATTTGAAAATTTGTGTCAGAGCCCCTGCTATCTCCTCCCTTGCCTCACGTAACAGCCTAGGATACATTTCACCTGGGCCTGGAGATTTATCCACTTTTAAGCCCGCTAAAACAGTTAATACCTCCTCCCTTTCAATGCTAATTTATTCAAGTATGTCACTATCCCCCTTCCTGATCTCTACACCTACACCGTCCTTCTTCATAGTGAACACAGATGAAAAGTGATCATTTAAAATCCCACCTATGTCCTCCGGCTCCACACACAGATTGCCACTTTGGTCCCTACTCTTACCTGGTTATCCTCTTGCCCTTTGTATCCTTATAAAACACCTTGGGATGTTCCTTTATCTTGCCCACCAATGTTTTTTCATGCCCCCTCTTCGCTCTCCTAATTACTTTAAGTAGCCCCCCTACACTTTCTATATTCCTTTAGGGCCTCTGCTGTTTTCAGCACTCTGAATCTGCCATAGCCTCCTTTTTTTTCCCTTATCTAATCCTCTATATCTCTTGACATGCAGGGTTCCCTGGACTTGTTGATCCTACCCTTCACTTTTATGGGAACATGTTGGCCCTGAACTCTCACTATTTCCTTTTTGAATGGCTCCCACTGGTCTGATATAGATTTTCCCACAAGTGACTGCTCCCATTCCACTTTGGCCAGATCCTGTTTTATCATACTGAAATTTGCCTTCCCCTGATTCAGTACTATTATTTCTGGTCCCTCTTTGTCCTTTTCCATAACTACCTGAAATCTTACAGAGTTATGGTCGTTATCCCCGAAATGCTCCCCCACTGACACTTCTACCACTCGTCTGGCTTCATTCCCTAGGATTAGAGTCATAGAGAGTCACAGCACTGAAACAGGCCCTTCAGCCCACTGAGTCTGTGCCAACCAACAACCACCCATTTATACTAATCCTACATTAATCCCATATTCCCTACTGTTCTCCTACCACCTACCTACACTAGGGGCAATTTACAATGGCCAATTTATCTATCAAACTGCAAGTCTTTGGCTGTGGGAGGAAACTAGAGCACTCGGCGGAAATCCACACGGTCACAGGGAGAACTTGTAAACTCCACACAGGCAGTACCCAGAACTGAACCTGGGTCACTGGAGCTGTGAGGCTGCAGTGTTAACTATTGCACCACTGTGCTACCTGTTAGATTAGGTCGCGTACCACCCCTTCTCTTGTAGGACTTTCTACGTGCTGGCTCAAAAAGCTCTTCTGTATGCACTTTAAGAATTCCGCCCCCTTTAAGCCTTTTGCACTTAGGCTTAGACATGTGACACAGGTAATAATCCTGAGATTCTGAGCTGTGAAGTCCTGCTTTTCAATTTAGTTCCTAACTACTGATAGTTCCTTAGCAGGTCCTCTTTGCTATTCTTTCTTAGGTCTTCTCCTTAGAACAAAGGGGATTGACGGGAGAATTGATAGAAGTGTACCAGATTATGACAGGCTCAGCAAGGCTCCTTTGACAGCAACTTCCAAACCCATGAACTCTACCGCCTAGAAGGACAAGGGCAGCAGATGCATGGGAACACCTCCACCTGCAGGTTTTCCTTCGGTATACCTGCACCACATGGACTGCAGTGGATCATGAAGGCAGCTCACCACCACCTTCTCAAAGGCAATTATGCATGGGCAATAAATGCTGGCCTAGCCAGCGATGCCCACATCCTGTGTAAAGAATAAAAAAAGGTAAGTTAGACAAGGAAAATCTAATGGCACAAGGACTAGGGGACACAGATCGAAGGTTTTGGGCAAGAGATGCAGGGGGATTATGAGGAAGAACTCTTTTACACAGCAGGACCTGGAACTCATTGCCCACAAGGGGGTGGAAGCAGAGACAATCAATGACTTCAAAAGGAAATTGGATAGCCAATTGAAGGAAATAAATTTGCAGGGCTATGGGATTGAGCAGGGGAGCGGGACTGACTAAATAGTTCCGTGGAGAGCTGGTATAGACTTGATGGGTCGAATGGCCTCCTACTGTGCCATATATGGCTCTATGACTCTTTGGTTCCAACATGGAGCAGCACGACAACTGGGTCCCACCACCCATGCCCCCCTCCATTTCCAGATTCTTTTCCAGCCATTATGAATAGTTTTATTTCTAGTCATTGTGCTAATGAAAAGAGATGATTGTAGGGAGGCTGCAGCAGCAGATTTCACACCTCCAGCATCTCGGTTCAAATCCAACAGAGATGAAAGCTTCGCACCTCTGCTAGCTGATAGGGTCTGACATAAAATCCAATTCCTCATGGGCAAGAACCCACAGTGAAAAATTGGCACTAATTAGTGTTACAGTCAAGTGAAGAGGGCTTGAAGGGCTTCCATCTTTTCCCTCTCCATGTTAGACCACAACAGGTTTAATGCTTACTTAAAGTAGATGTACTGGCCAATTCAGTAAGTGTTTGATTACTTACTTACAGTGATCATAACAAGACCCAATTGGACAGTGTCATGCTAGGCCCCCACCTGCCAAGAATGAGGCACATTAATTTTGTCATGAACATTGATTTTAAACTGTTACTGGAGTGAGGGGAGGACTTGTTGAACAGATCAGCCATGGCTGGAAAATACATTTGCGTATTAACAGATTTTGTTTGGAAGGATAAAGCAGCCATTCCCTGACATTCAACCCACATTGAAGGTGGGGGAGCTCGCATTCCAGGTTGACTGCTAAGATGGCCAAATACACAAATGGACATGGTGAAACCAGCTGGTCACATGACTAACCTGCTGGGCAACCTGAGTATTTTTAATTTGTACAAACAGTTTGGGCAAAAGCAGAATGCTCACAAGCCTCTGAATCCACTGAAGACACATGAACCCCAAGAGAGAAATGTCTGCTACAGCGATCAAGGTTTAAGAAGAATACTGGGCCCCAATGAAAAGCAAAATCAAGGACTCTATAGTGAGCTCGAAGAACTGTAACAACAACCCTTCAGATATTGCCTCAAACTTTTCCGCTTTATTTTTCTTCTGCTCTTTTCTGTCTCTATTTGCATGTGTGTATTACATATGCATGCTAGCCTGGGCGTGTTGTTTAAGTTTAGGTTTAAGTTTAATAAATTTCAATTTTTCTTCTTTAAACCTAAGAAAACTTGTTTGTGCTTGTTTCTTTTCCTTATAATTGGAAAGAGGTGAACAAGGATTCACTAAGGGGAACTAAAAAACATGGTGTGTTTAAAAATTAAAACCCTGTTACTGTAATTCTCTTTATTACTCTGCATGGGCCACTGAACCGGGCTTTCAATGGTTCTCCCTGTATTGGTAAGAGTACTAACACATGTTCTGGCCCTGGCATGTTTATACGCCTGCCTTTTCATAGTTGTCTGGGAGGTTTTTAGGTGTTCCTGAGCCACCACACAGGCTCTCATGAGCCGTTTTCAGAACATGGAGATGTAGTCTAACTCAGAAGATTGATCCATGTGTCCCAAAAGCCTCTCCTTGATTAGTTTTAGAGGACGTCTCACCTTGTGTCCATAAACTAATTCAAAAGGACTAAAGCCAGTGGACTCATTGGGTTGAATCTCTGGCAGCAAACAAAAGAAATCCCAGCCCTTTGTCCCAGTTATGGGGGTACTCACAGCAGTATGCCCTGATCATTGTCTTTAGGATCTGGTGGTACATCTCCAAAGTCTCTAGTGACTGTAGGTGGGAGGCTGAGGACTTTAACTGGGTTATGCCCAGATTACCCATGACCTTTTGAAAAATACTGGACATAAAATTTGTGCCCTGATCTGACTGTGTCTCAGCAGGTTAGCACATATCAGGTGAAGGATTGGGTTAGCCCCTCCATCACTACCTTGGCAGAGATAGTTCTTGGAGGGATAGCTTCTGGAAATCGACTAGCCACATTCATAATGGTGAGAATATACTGATAGACCCCTTTTGTTTTCAGTAGGGGCCCCACACAATCTACCAGTATTCTATTGAATGGTTCTCACAAGCTGGTTTGGTTTTTCTGGTACCAACATGTCCAGCCATTGGAATCTCATGGGCTATTCTCAATATTTTCAAGCACTACCTCAGCGGCACCACTACCTGGTGAAACACTGTCCATTCTTAATCTGCAGGTCTGTGAGGAGGTCACCACTTCCTCATCAGCACCTCATCCTTTAAATAGCAGCACTCTGGAACTCCCTCTGCTGCAGCTTCACTTTGAGCAGTCTGTGCTAACTTTTTAAACCCCAGATCAGCTTGCTGAACCTTGAACAATGAAGACCTGTTTAAGCCATCCTCTGGGTCCTCCAACTTCCCAAAGTGGGTTTCACATAACCAAACAGCAGGGTCATCTGTCTGCAGTAGCAGTTCAGCCTCATCTGACAGAGCTTGTTTGGCCATGGACCAGTTTACCACACAGTCAGAAAAAATGCCAGGGACCTTTTCCTGCAACTGCTCTGTCTCCCTGACCTCTTTCAGTCTCTCTAAAACCACTGGGGAAGCTACCACCTTCACCTCCACCAGATTATTACCCAGGAGCAGGTAAACTAGGGACAATCTCCATGGTTACTGGTCCTGAAACAAGGTCGCACTCCAGTTGCACTCGGAATGAAGGTATAGGCATATACTTTCCTCTGATACCATTTATTAGCACTCTAACATTCAATGTACTCTCTGGGGGAAAGGTCATGCCTTTTCCCAGCAGATGGGATTGGGTGGCCTCTGTATCCCTAAGTATGACTATGGGCATACCCGCCTCACTCGAGGGGTATGGAGTTACTTTTACTCTGGGAACAAAATCCTGGAAACTCTCAGGGATTTTGTGACGTTTTCCTGCACTCTCAGCAGTAGGTTTACTGGGTTTTACTGCAGCAGTTAAAGCCACAGCCTGTTCTGCTATGCTTATCATCAGGGCCCCATTTTTTGTACTAGTCAGGTGTACCCTGAAGAATCCTACAGGTTTTCCCCGTAACTTCCAGCAGTCAGCTCGAAGATGACCTGCCTTGTTACAATGGAAACATACAGGCTTCCGAGAATCACTCCTGTTCTCAGAAGCTTCCTTTTTTGGCCTGAGGAGGACCCCCTGTGTTTCCAGCTCTCCCTCCATGGTTGTTCATCCTCCTATCACCCTCCCATCTTCTATCCTTTTTAGGTTTTTGGAGGTGACTAGGGAAGGGTTTCCCTTGGGGCAAGGGCTTGTGATTAAGTGTATAATATTCAGCCAGGATTGCTGCCTGCCTGGCGCTTGGAACCTTTTGTTAGTCCACGTGGTTTCTTACGGAAAAGGGAAGTGAGTTTTTGAACCTCTTGAGGAGGATCACCTCTCTGAGATTTTCATAGGTGGGCTTTAACTTAAGCGCCCACAACCATCGGTTGAAAGCAAGTTGCTTAACCTTTACAAACTCGATGTAAGTTTGTTGCGGCTGCTTTCAGATCTTTTGGTGGTACGCTTCCAGTACTAGCTCGTATGCTCCCAGGATAGCATTTTTAGTCATCCCATAATCTGATGAACTCTCATCAGGCAACAGTGAATAAACCGCATGGGCTTTTCCTGTTAGTTTGCTTTGCAATAACAGTGTCCAGCTGACTACTGGCCACTTCAATTGTTTTGCAAGCTTTCCAGAACAAGTGAAAAATGCTTCCATTTCCCCCTCCTTGAACTTTAATATCAACTGGGAGAACTTTAAGAGCTCAGCACCCGGTCCTGACCTAGGGGTATCTCCCTCACTAGTGTTGCCTTCACTGGGTACAGTGGGTCTTCCCCTGTTCAGTCTGAGCTGCCTTCACTCCCTTTGGAAAGCTCTTTCTTTCTCCCTTTCCTGAAACTCTATGCTCTTTCTCATTCAAGAATTTTAATTCTAGTCTCCTCTGTTCTAGTTACCTTAGCTAATGTTACTTTCTCTATTTCAGATTCTATTCCAGTCTCCAGTTCTTTAGTGGGAATTTTAAAATAGTTGGTCACAAGTTTTAGAATTTCAGGCATCCGGGATTTTGGATGGATAGTAATCTCTAAATGCCCCGCTACATTCCTCAACTCTTCAACAGATAGGGCTTTTACTCTGGTCCAAGTTACTTCACTCTGTTCTAGCAAGGTACTGTCCTCGAATGTGTACACTTTAGTACTCTAGCACTGAAAAGCACCAGAAAACCTGTATTGCAGTTTTTTTAAATTATTGCTAGCTATCAATTTAGTTTCCTCCTTCCAATTTTCCACTTATCTTTGGGTTTGGTTCTGGACAAGCCCCCAAATTTCTGTTACAGTAAACTGAGGAGGGATTGAAGGGCTTCCCTCTTTTCCCTCTCCTTGTTAGACCACAACAGGCTTCGTTCTTTCTGAAAGTGGATGTACTGGCCAATTCAATAGGTGTTTGAGTACTTACTTGCTATGATCATAACAAGAACCAATTGGACAGGTTTTCTTGAGTTAACAAAGAAAGAGGTTAACTTTATTGTACCTAAACAAAACTAATAAAATAATAAACAATGCACCAACTTTCACTCTCACATACACACTAGAGGTTTACATGCACACAAATAAGTTACAGACTGGAGAAAGGTAGATTGGTTAAGTTAGAGTCCATTAGCAAAGGTATACAGTCTGTGACATTTGGTGATTCAGCTGGTTTCTCACTGAATTCAGTGGTCCTGAGGCTTTTAGTTTGAAGAGGTGGATGATTGGTTCGAGTCGTCTCTTGGAAATAGCAGTGCAGATGATTTCCTCCAGTGGAGTTTCTGATTGTAGCTGGAGTATGCAAAGGTGGTCAGTTAACAAGCAGGATTTGAAAGCTTTCAAGCTGGAATGGAGAGAGAGAGCGGGTCCCCCACTTAGGGTCTGCTCATATCAGAGTCCAGTTGCTTCTCTGCTACAGAGAAAACACCAGTTTAAAACCACAGGCGGAAAGGGGCTTGTCATATGGCAGTCACTTAGTCATTCAAACATAGCAGCTAGCAGTATTTCTCTGTTTACTGAGAGAACAGGTAATTCCTTTAAACTTCCTAGGTCTTGGTTCTTGCTGGGGACTGAGCAGACATTTCGTCTCTCTCCTCACAAGCATTGCAGTGTACGATACAGTGTCACAAATTAGGTGATCATCTTAAGCTGACAGCTTGTCATTTAAATTTGTCTCTTAAGAAAAATATAAATTCAGATCTCCAGTCAGTGAACTAAAGAAAATTATCATTCACAAAATACATTGGTGTAACATCAGCATTAATTGACCATCGCGCTCAGAGAGTTGTAAGATTCCTGGCATAGGAGATGCAGATATAATGCTGCAACAGAAGTGTTCTTTGAAGGGTGATGCTGAGGCAAGTTGTTTGGAGCTCAGCATAGGCACCTTTACTCTGTAGTTAGCTGGGCTACATTTGTTCTGTAAGTGCCTGAAATAGGAAAGGGTTTCATTGGGCTGGATTTTCTCACGGGTTTCAGGACCCCGATGTTGGGATCAAATGGGGGTCCTGAGTTCGTACCTAGTAGCAGTGCGCCTGATAGTGCAATCTTCCTGGAGGCAGCCTCTGAATTGTCCATCGCCACGCTCGCTGTCCTATTAAGGACAGCAGGTGGGCTCCCAATGCTGCTGGCACAATCAGAGGGCTGGCAGATTTGGAGCCTCAGCAGTGCCACAAGTAGAGGCCAGTGCTGCTGAGGCAGTTTAGGGACCACGAGGTTGCCTCAAAATGGAAGCGTCCTTGGAGGCATGTATTTAAAGGTAAACCTTTTAGGGTTGAAGCTGATAGGCCCTTCGAACTGGAAGGGAAACACTTTTGGGTAGATTGTTTTGGCTGAAGATGCAACTTATCCTGGCTGCAACTCCTTCATTGGAACATGGAACCTCCTGTTCTGATGGTCCCCCTGCCTGCCACAAGGAAACCACCCCCATTGCAATTGTAACCTTCGTATGTGGTGACAGGTCACTCTGCTGGCGCCAAACTCCTGGCGTGACTGCAAAATTGAGCCTAATTTGGAATTTGGTTCGTAACTAGCTTAATTGGCTGCTGGCCTCTGTGGTGTGGGCAGTCGATTCGTGCCCCACCCGCCCATGGGAAACTTCCCCGCTAGCAGGAGTGTGTCCGGGAGCTGTCCCAATGCAGATCTCCCATATTTTCACAGTCCCTTTGCCTTCAAGCCCGCCATCACCGGGCCAGGAAAATTCATCCCTTTGGCTTTGATGAGCATAAAATAGAGAAAATAGAATCCCCTTAAGAAAGTAGTTAATTTAATACCAATGTGCACTGCTGTAGATCACTGTAATATTATTCACTGAGCTAATGAAAGAGGAGTGCAGATTGCAAACTGAGCGTGGAGATTCTAGTTTTGTGAGTGGGGATTTTCAGCATTGTTATCTTTATAAAAGTCTGGTCTTCAGTTGGCATTTAATTGGGATTTACCCTCTAGATAAAGTAGGGTTAAGAAAGTAAAGTAAGTTTCTTGCAGTTTTAGGCAGGGATTACCAGGCTGTACTGCAGAGTAGCTGATTAGTTAAGTAGCTGACCAGTCAAATCTGGTTGCTGCAGTTTCAGCTTCAAAAGGTATAAGTACAAAAGTCTGGGTGCAGCCTGCAAACAGTGTGCAGATTGCAAGCTGAGTGTAGAGATTTGAATTTGGTGAGTGGCGAGTTTGGTGATGGGGGAGGAGGTGCTCCATTTTTCTACTTTTTTATCCCTACTTTTTTAACCTTTCAGTATTTGGTTCCTGCATTGGTTCAGTGGAAGGAGCTGTTTGGTGAGGACCTGTTAAGCCATTCTACTTAAAATAAATAGTCTGTAAAGTTACGGTATGACAGGGCAGCTCAGCCAAGTGGTATGTACAGTCTGTGGCATATGGGAAGTCATGGACGCACCATGCGTCCTAGACAAACACATTTGCAGGAAGTGTCACCGGCTGCAGAAGCTTGAGCTCCGGGTTTTAGAACTCGAGCGGCGGCTCGAGTCACAGTTGTGCATCCGTGAGGTGGAGGACTACGTGGCTAGCATATTTAGGGAGGTAGTCACACCACAGGTTAAGAGCATGCAGGCAGATAGGGAATGGGTGACCGCCAGACAGTCTAAGGGAACCGGGCAGGTAGTGCAGGAGTGCTTTGTTATGATCCCAATCGCTAATTGTTTTCCATTTTGGATACTGGTGAGGGTGATGGTTCCTCAGTGGAATGTAGTCAAAGCCAAGTTTGTGGCACAGGTGACTCAGCTGCACAGGAGGGGAGGAAGAGGTGTGGAAGAGCAATAGTGATAGGGGATTTGTTAGTTAGGTGACCAGACAGGCATTTCTGCGGCAGTAATGCGTCAAGGATGTCATGGAGAGGCTGCAGGACATTCTTCTGGGGGAGGGTGAACTGCCATAGATCGTGATCCACATTGGTACCAATGACATTGGTAAGAAGGGGGATGAGGTCCTGAAAACAGATTTTTTAGGGAGCTAGGAAGGAGATTAAAAAGCAGAACCTCAAAAGCAGTAATCTCAGGATTACTCCCAGTCCCACGGGCAAGTGTGCATATGAATAGGAGAATTGAACGATTGAACACGTGGCTGGAGAACTGGTGTAGGAGGGAGGGCATCAGATTTCTGAGACTTTGGGAACTGTTCTGGGGCAGGTGGGGCCTGTACAAAATGGACGGGTTGCATCTTAGTAGGACTGGGACGACCATCCTTGCAGGGAGATTTACTGTGCTGTTGGGGAGGGTTTAAACTAGATTGTCACGGGGATGGGGGGAACCTGAGAGGGAGCTCAGATTGGACGGAAGCAAAACTGGTAACTTGTCAGGGGTGTGGGAACCAGGAGAACGCATCAGAGAGGAATACCAAGGTGCACAGAATACTGGGAGAGATAGATAGCACGAGAGTAGGGAATTGTACATTATTAGGTAGGGTCAGAGTAAGGGAGAAAGTCATAAAGTCTGAATCAGGGTTAATGTGCATGTATGTGAATGCACGGAGTGTGGTTAATAAGACTGGTGAGGTACAGGTGCAGATTACCATGTGGAAATATGATGCTATGGCTATAACAGAGACCTCGCTAAAAGAAGGGCAGGGCTGGGTGTTACATATTCCTGGATACGAGGTGTTCAGGAAAGATAAGAAAGGGAAAAAAGGGGGAGGGGTGGCCGTATTGATTAAGGAGAGCATTGCAGGGCTGGAGAAAAAGGATGTCCCAGAGGGGTCGAGGACAGAATCAATTGGTTAGAGCTAAGGAATAAAAAGGGTGTGGTTACATTGCTGGGTGTTGTCTATAGGCCACCAGCTGGTGGGAAGGTCATGGAGGAACAAATTTGCAAGGAAGTTACAGAGAGGTGCAAAAATTATAGGGTAGTTATAATGGAGGACTTTAATTATCCAAACATAGACTAGGATACTAGTACTGTAAAGCGTAGTGAGGGACAAGAGTTCCTCGAGTGTGTTCAGGAAAATATTTCTAAAATAGTATGTTGCTCGTCCAATGAGAAAGGAAACAATGCTAGACCTGGTTCTTGGGAATGAGGTGGGCCAAGTGGATCAAGTATCAGTAGGTGAGCATTTAGGATCGTGATCATTGTATCATAAGGTTTAGGCTGACTATGGAAAAGGACAAAGAACAATCCAGGGTAAGAATAATAAACTGGGGGAAGGCTAACTTCAATAGCGTAAGAATGGAGCTGGGGTGAATAAATTGGAGTCAAAAGCTGGCAGGAAAACTGGTAGATGAACAATGGGCTACCTTCAAAGAAGAGATAGTTCAGACCCAGTCAAGGCATGTTCCCTTGAAGGGGAAAAGTGGGGCAAACAAATCCAGAGCTCCCTGGATGACAAAAGAGATAGAGATTAAGATAAAGAAGAAAAAGTGTGTTTATGACAGATGCCAGGTAGAAAATACTATCGAGAACCAGGCTGAATATAGAAGGTCCAGAGGTAAGTGAAAAAGCAAATAAGAGAAGCAAAAAGAGAGCATAAAAAGAGACTGGCAGCTAGCATTAAAGGAAATCCCAAAGTTTTCTATAGGCATATAAATAGTAAAAGGGTGGTAAATGAGGAGTGGGGCTGATTAGGGATCAGAAAGGGGATTTACTCATGGAGGCAGACGGCATAGCTAAGGTATTAAATGAATACTTTGCAGCTGTCTTTACCAAGGAAGAAGATGCAATCCAGGCAATATTGAAATAGGAAGTAAGTCAGACACTAGTGGGGTTTAAAATTGATGAAGAGTAAGTATTAGATAGGCTGTCAATACTTAAAGTGGATAAAACACCAGGGCTGGATGAGATGCATCCAAGGATACTGAGGGAAGTGATGGTGGAAATAGCAGACTGGAGAATTGCAAACGTTACACCCTTGTTCAAAAAAGGGTGTAAAGATAAGCCCAGCAACGACAGGCCAGTCAGTTTAACTTTGGTGGGAAAACTTCTAGAAAATATAATTTGGGACAAAATCAATAGTCACATGGACAAATGCCAGTTAATTAAGGAAAGCCAGCATGGATTTCCTAAGGGAAAATCATGTTTAACTAACTTGCTGGTGTGTTTTGAGGAGGTAACAGAGAGGGTTGTTGAGGGCAATGCTGTTGTTGTGGTGAACATGGACTTTCAAAAGGAGTTTGATAGAGTGCCACACAACAGATTTGTGAACAAGGTTATATCTCATGGAATAAAAATGACAGTAGCATTGTGGATACGAAATTGGCTGAGTGACAGGAAACAGAATAGTTTGTAATGGAGTTCCCCAGGGATCAGTGTTGGGATCCTTGCTTTTCCTGATATATATTAATGACCTAGACCTTTGTGTACGGGACACAATTTCCAAAGTTTGCAGATGATATGAAACTTGGAAGCTTTGTGAACTGTGAGGAGGATAGTGTAGAACTTCAAAAGGACATAGACAAGTTGGTGGAATGGGCAGACAGGTGGCAAATAAAGTTCAATGCAGAGAAATGTGCAGCGATTCATTTTGGTAGGAAGAACATGGAGAGACAATGTAGAATAAAGGGTACAATTCTAAAGTGGGTGCAGGAGCAGAGGGTCCTAGATGTATATGTGCATAGGCCATTGAAGGTGGTAGGACAGTTTGAGAGAGCGGTTAATAAAGCATATAGTATCCTGGGCTTTATTAATAGGGGCATAGAGTACAAGAAGAAGGAAGTTATGTTGAACTTGTATCAGACACTAGATCGTCATCAGCTGGAGTATTGCATCCAATTCTGGGCACCGCACTTGAGGAAAGATGTGAAGGCATTGGAGAGAGTACAGAAAAGATTCACGAGAATGGTTCCAGGGATGAGGAATTTCAGTTATGAAGAATAGATTGGAGACGTTAGGACTGTTTTCCTTGGAGAAGAGAAGGCTGAGAGGTGATTTAATAGAGGTATTCAAAATCATGAGGGGTCTGGACAGAGTAGATAGAGAGAAACTGTTCACACTTGTAAAAGGACCGAGAACGAGAGGGTTCAGATTTAAAGTATTTGGTCAGAGAAGCAAAAGTGACATGAGGAAAAACTTCTTCACGCAGCGAGTGGTTAAGGTCTAGAATGTGCTATCTGAGAACATGGTGGAGGAAGGTTCAATTGAAGCATTCAAAAGGGAATTAGAGAGTTATATGAAAAGGAAGAATGTGCAGGATTATGGGGAGAAGGCAGGGGAATGGAATTGAGGGAGTTCTTTCTGGGAGCCGGTGGGGACATAATGGGCCGAATGGCCTCCTTCTGTGCTGTAACAGTTCTGTGATTCTGTGATCTGATAATCAGAGTGCAGTAAGCTGACCTCCCAGCTGTCCTTTATAAAGCTGTTGGCCTATGAGAGCATGGCCCAATAGCTCTATAGAGTAATGTTATGAAGGTGAGAATGAATTCCCCTCTATTGAGACCAATTAGCAAGAATTGTTCAAAATAATATCATAATGTATTTGGAATAAAATAAATTCAAGAGTATTGCTGATTTGGCTGAGACTTTGCAGACTTTGCAACTAAGAAATGGACTTTCATATTTCTTGAAAGCAACAAAATGCTGTAGTGATGAAAACAGCTTCTGGTCAACAGAGTCAAGCAATTTGTATAAGGTGTTGCCTGAAGAACATTCAACTGTTTTTCCCCCCTTCATGATTGTGCATTCAGTGCACGTTGAATTTAGTAGCATCCCATTGTAAGTCATAAGGATAAGTATAGCACCAAGACAGTATTGTCAGTGATGAGTTCTGCATAATAAGTCAAGGATGTCCAAGCACACATCCTTCAAAAAGCTTTTCAATCAGCTCTGGATTTGTATATATATTCTTACTGATGCATTAGTTTAAAAATGCTTGAGTTTATTTGTACTGTTAGTTTCTAAAATGCATGCCCAATGTGGGGTTGTGCAGAGAAAAACAACATTTAAAATATGTTGTTAAACAGCAATGAGGTAGTAGTTTACTTCTGATTCAGGACTGATGGCTTAAGAACAATGCGTTTGGGAAGTCTCTGCACAGGATGTAGTGGGTTTTAGGTTTTCAGCACCTAATGCACTGGTTTTTGGTACTAAATTGGAAATCTTATTTCGAGAAACTACAGGTGGTGTGGGAATTGGAGAAGGATAATGTTTGTGTTTCTTTGAAGTTGGCATGGAAAATATTTTTAGGATGAGAACTTTGCAACTAAATGCGCTCTGTACATAACCTGTTAGTTTTTGTTGACACTGATGCCTAAAAATGGAAAGTGCTCCATTTCCCTGTACTAGGCACCACCACCACCAGCAACGCACCACGCGTCCGCCCCCCCCCCACCCCCTCCCACCTCCCCCACCCCCCCCTTCCCCACCACCCAGCTTTCATAAAATGTCCCCAATAATATTTTCTTCATCCTCTGGGTGGGAGGGGTAGTATGCTAAAACTCCTGGGCACAATACAAACAGTATTATGGTGGCATCCCAGTGAACATAAAGCGGACATACTCATCTATGTTATACAGACTGCATCCATTAATTCTTGGGAGTTTGCTTTAAGAATCTTCTCTGATGCAGGATGTTTTTTTTTCTCTGTAGTTATTATCAGCTTGGGTGTAACTTAAGCACTATGTCACAGTCGGGGGCAAAGCAGTTCTATGAGCTGTTACAGGAAAAGAATACATTTCTATATAGGACCTAGATGTCTGAAGTAACTTAACCAAATGCATTTGATAAAACAATATGACAAATACATGCACAGCCCTGTGTCTTTCACTATCAGGTGTGTATTATTCTAACCCTTGAGTCAGTGATGTATACTTTTACTTATTGCAGCTATGGATGAACAGGTGTCACATCTATGTTGCAGCAAGTGTAACTCTTCAACAGATAAGCCTTTCCACTCAGTTCTAGGAAGGTACTGGCCTTGAATGTGGACATTTTAGTACTCTCGCACTGAAAACCACAAAAAAACCTGTATTGAAGTTTTTAAATTTTTGCTAAGGATCAATTTGGTTTCCCACTTACAACTTCTCATTTGTCTTTGGGTTTTGATCCGAGACAAGACCCCATATTTCTGTTACGATCAGGTGAGGAGGGGTTGAAAGGCTCCGCCCTTGTCTTTCTCCTTGTTTGACCACAAAAGGATTTATTTTTTTAAAACAGTGGAAATGCTGACCAATTTAGTGAATGTTTAACCATTTATGTGCTATGATCTTAAAAGAACCAATCGGACAGGTTTTCTTGAGTTTAAACAAGAAAGGTTAATTTATTGAACTTAAAATCAAAAATAAAATAATAACATAAAATACTAAACTATGCTCCATCTTTCACACACACACACACACAAGAATCACACACACACAAATAGGTTACAGAGTAAAGAAGAATAGATTGATTAGATTAGCATTCAGAACAAATAAAAGAATATACAGTCTGTGGAGTCTGGTAATTCAGTTGTCTTCTGGCTGAACTCATGGTCCTGAAGCTTCTGGCTGGTAGAGGTGGCCACCTGGTTCAGAGTTTTCTTGGAAACAGTGATGTAGATGGTTTTCTCGCTGGGTTCTCTGTAGCAATGATAGACTTGGATGCTTTGTGACCAGCAGGCAGTGTTCAAACTTACAAGGTTGCCTGGAGAGAGAGAGACACAGACAGACAGTCCCGCACTTAGGTCCTGCACTGGTCAAACTCAGGTTCTTGTCTGCTGTCGAGAGGAAAAACAACTTTTCACACAGATGGAGTTTATGTCAGTCACTTCAGACATCTAGGTCTTATATAGAAATGTATTTCTTTCCCAGTGTATTCTCTCTTTTGCATCTTAATCAGTTCAAGTCTAAAAATTCCAATCTTTCTTGGGTCCCATTGTTTACCCTTTGAGGTTCATCTCCACCAGTGTTAATGTTCCATGATGGCTTTGAATGTCTTGTCAATGGAGGTAGGGCAGATAGCTCATTCAAAATTTGCAAGCCGTTGTTCTGGTGGGAGATTAACCAGACATTCCTCTCCACCTTGATACCTTGTTAGGTGAGGTATTTCAATGCAAATTGCGGTGGCCATTTTAGTGGCTAGCTGGGATCCTTTTATCATTTTTTTTGTCTCCTGCTTTCTTTTTAAAGTTTAATTCAAGTTCTTGGTCTCCTAATTTCTTATTAACGTTTAGTTCAAGTTTCCAACTGATAGATTTAAAACAAATCATCATTTGGCAGAGCATTTATGACCCTGTGTTGTTCAATAGAAATTTCTGACTAACCATGGATGTGGCTATGATGACACCATTTTAACAACTTGCACGAATTTTAGTAGAAAATGCCTTTCACTTCATATGGAGATTTGCTCAACAAACATTCAATAAGCAAGGAAGTAAATCACTCATGATGATCAAAACACTCGCACACTCTGCTTTGTGCTTTACCATTTTGCCAACCAGTGCAGACTGTTAAAGGGCATATGCACACTCATAAATAAGTTTTGAGATCACAAGGTTAACAACTGTGTTGTTACTCATTCAAAAATGCAATTATCAATATGTGGCCAATGGGATAGCACTGCTCTAAAGCTCCAGCTGAACCAGCCTTAGGAATATAGTGATTAGTAATGAAGTACTGAAAAAGAGCATTTGATATATTATAAAGCAACACACATTTGGGGTTGAATTTTATTCTCCCGCCACCTGGAGCATCGGTGGGCAAAATAAATGGTAGCCTGCATGCATGGCCACATGCCACCATGCCTTTGCGATCTAGCATGCGGTGTATCATTTCCATACGCAGAGCGGTCCAGCCCCTCCCCAATCACAAGGCGGGGTGGACTCTGCAACACCGGCAACAGCATCAGCTGCCTCTACGCAGGCACTGGCACCATTTTAAAGGGCTGCCAGACCTGCACAGAGAGAAAAAGTGCAACTCAGAACCCCCCTCCCACTATACTGTATATAAATGATTTCCACACCACCGCACCCCCCCCCCAACAATACACAGAAAATAAATGGTAGTCCCGTTCCCCACCACACACCCCCCCACCACCGCAAAACACTTAAGTTGAACAGATGACCTCTGCCCCCTTAGCTACTCAAATTGCAGAGGTTACTCTTTCCCCGACACACTAGAAATGCAGAGTTGACCCCGTTTCCACCTCATCCCCAACTACACTAAGTTCCCCCTTTCCCCACCTTGGTGGTTCCAACTTTCCCTGGATGGGAAAGAGAAGGCCTATGTGTGCCGACAATCACATGGAAGATTGCAGACAGCTAGTAAGATCATGGGGAATAGTATGTTAATTTATTCATGTCCTTTATTTCAATATTTAAAGTTTGGTCCCATTGCTGAGCAGTAGGGTGTGGGCTGTCATGGAGCCTTACCATCACCTGGGCCCAGCAATCCCAGCATTGGGGTCTATGGCAGGCTGCTGTGATCTACTGGCCTCCACCCCACTGACCACGGAGCTCTACATTGGGAGCTCAACAAAATTCAGCTCTTGGAATCTGTTATAGACTGTTCACAAAATAAAGGTGAATTAGCAGCTGTGCTGAAACTGTTCATGGTGTTATGAAAGTGCTTCAATTTTTAAATTTTTTTGAGGACTCATGTTTAAAAATTGTGGAAATTGATTCATTTGCAAGACTAAAGAGATTCCATAGTTGCTGGACTTTGTTTTTTTTAAAACAAAATCACTGGAACGACTTGGCATTTTGTTTAAAAAAACCCTTACTGGATGTCACATGTCTTAAGCTAAGTAAATAGCAGGAGCCTTGATGACTATGGGAGTTATTTACAGAGAGGTGACATGTCAAGATTTATGGTGGTCAAGAGTTGGTTTCATTTTTGGATATGGTTTTGAGTCTACTGGGGGTAAGCCTGCTAAGAGAGAAGCCACCAGCCCATCCTTTTTCCACCTCTTTCAGAAACAGTGTGATAGCTGAAACCCCCTGATGCAGTGATTCACCTGAAAAGCCTGCCAGACTAATCCCTGACATCGCCTGAAAAAAACTGCTCCAAAAAGATCCCAGTGACAGCCGTCTATGCGTTTTTGGATGCTAGAATAAATGACCAGCTGGGAACATACCATATCTTTACCTTTTCCTTCAAGAATTAACAAGTATTTAGCCAAAGTATTTGTCTTTTTTGTAAAGAGATCTCTGCAGAGAAAGCTGGTGTATGTGTGTGTGTGTGTGTGTGCATGAATGTTGAGTTAATTTAGAAGGGAACTTTCATATTTCAACCTGTGTGTTAATGCTTTGCATCTTTACTGAATAAGTCTTGTTTTATAATCAATTAATAATTTTGTTGTTTATTAAAGAAACCTGGTTGGTGGATTTTATTCTGAAACTAAAATAAATTATATAATTGGCCGCATTGGTAACTAGGTAAAACATGTAAATATATGTTGTGACCCATGGAGAAGTGGAACGAGAGAAAGACAGTCAGTGCACTCCTCCTGCCTCGGTCGTAACAGTGGCTATTTAAAGACAAGCTAGCAGAAGTTTGGAAATATTCCATTATTTTAAATTATAGTATGAACCTAGGAATTATAGGCCTGCATGGTTGAGAGCTGTAGAAGAAGAAAACAATTGAAGGCTATATGAGTTTTTAAAAAAGTAAAGCTTTGCCTTTCCAATTTATTGGAAAACTGAGGATCGAGCAGAATTGCCAGATAATAATGTAGATATTTTATCTTGTAGTTCAGAAGGCTTTTAATAAAGAACCGCATTTGTGTTTAAAGTGGAAATCATTTGGGATAAAGGGGTGACTATTAAATCAGATAGTAGACTAAAGCAGCAGAACACAACAGCAGTGATCAATGTTATTGATCTAAGTAAGTGGGTTGTGAACAATAAAATACCAAAGGGAAAGCCAGGGGAATTGCACTGATATTTGGTTTGTCTTACTGCCTAACTCCAATGATCTGGTGACATTTTGGAGATCAGATTCTGCTAAAACAATAACTAAATAAGATAATGTTTATGAAACACTGAATCGTGTTGCACCAGGGCTGTAGCTTATGGCAGAGATATGCTAGCCTGCAGTCTTGCCAATATATGGTAACTAGGACTCTGGGGGAGGAAACCACATATGAAAGTTAGTTTGTCAGATTGCAGGATAGTTTAATCTTTCTGTTTCCCTTTCAAGACCCAAAGCATAATCACTTTCTATAATATGTTATGCAGTTAAGGTTAGATGAAGAAGGGTGGGAGGAGGCTCATCTGGAGCATAAATGGTGGCATAGACCATTTGGGCTGAATGACCTGTTTCTGTGCTGTCTCAGTGTAACCTGATGTAATCTATTCCGCTCCCTCCATTCAGGTCTCCTACTCCTCTGCTATCCCTGTGAGGATGCAGTAACACTCGCTGGTAAATCCAGTGATTCATCACAAACCCTCCAGAGTACTTCAAGACATGTTGCACCAGCAAAAGTTTTTAAAAATTACTTTCCTTATCTGCAATTTGGGTGCCTGACCCTTTAAGGAACATGAGTGCAGGACCCACCTTATAGCTTCATGCTTGTTACTTGCTAAGTGACAAACTCATTGCCTGGATTTTCACCGCCCAAATTTGGTATCCTGGCATCCCGTCAGGCGGTTGGGTTGTGTGACGTCAGGCTAGCACGCATTCATAGTCTTCTGGCGTGCTAGGGAGGCCCCTGAGTGCGTCCTTTTCCTGAGAAACTGCCATGCAGACAGTACAGGAAGAGGTTGCTGCTGTCTCGCGCCCCAGCAAAGCGGTGGTAGGCCTGGTGATGCTACGGCAATGAATTTCGCACCTTACATGTCTTACACTTTGATGCATGTTCTCTATTTTTAATGTGGCAAAGTATGATCTACAGCAAATGTGAATGTTATTAGGCTGAAAAGGAGTGCAGGGATTAATTTAGACATTGTCTCAGCAAGTGCCATCATCCTCCAGTGGTAGAAATGAGTGTTCACCCACTTTCTGATCAACAAGGGCTTAGTAACCAATTTGACCAATCATAATCTCATAACCTGCTGGCTGACTATTTTTATTCCAAGTCATTTTAACTTGTCTTAGCACAATTGAAAATCAGCAGGCACCTAATCTAATCAAGTTTCAGTACATGCAATTCAGCAAGACAACATATCATCAAGTTGTATCTCAATAGCAGCGTTAATAATGATATCACTCCCCGTAAAAAGCATAGTTCTCAAAGCCTTGTGGATCCTGCACTTCATCTATTGCACTAATTAGTCTAATACAAATCCAGTTATTTTCAGCTTTTTATGTGGAATGCTCTTTAGATATATATGATTTAAAAATATACTTCTATCAACGCTAGATGATTAATTTAAGTGCAGATTTGGGTCTTTGACTTCTTTCTACCTGCTAGAGGGTGGATCAATCTGATCTTTCATTTCCCAACAAAACATACATTCTATTAAGTGATTCTCTTCCTTGTATATCTTCATACACCATCATTTCTTTTTCACGACAGAAGTCATACATGAAGGGCTGGATTTTGTGTAGGAGGCAGGTCTCCCAGCACCAGGCCGAAAAGACGGGAGGAACCCACCTCAGCCTTTTTTGTGCACCCCCCCCCCCCCCCCACCCCAACTCTGGAGCGATCCTCCGTTGTTTTCTTGCCTAAGCGTCCCGCGCCCGGATCCCTGTCCCTTTAAAGATGGGGATCCCGCCTCCAAGAGCTGCAGGCCAATCGGAGGGCCGGCAGCTCAGCAATACCACTGGGAGCGGTGGCCACTGCCGGTACTGCAGACGCCTTGGACACTGGCCCAGTTCTGGAACCCTGAACCTCAGGTAAGTAAGGTGGAGTCGCCAGCACCATTGCGAAGTCCCCAGTGAGGGAGGTGCTCGTGCAGTCCAGAGACAGGGGGAGGGGGTCCCGAGGGATAAAATGGTTTCCGGCAGGGATCCTCCATGGGCCACAAATTGTCTAAGGAGGAGGGATGCCCCTCCCCAAGCCCACAGGGAGTGCACCTCGTATTACGGGGCGACCTCCCCACATAGCAAAGGCTGGTCAGATCCCAGCGGTGGCGGGGAGAGGCCCTTAATTGCCCATTAATAGCCACTTAAAGGCCTCAATTGGCCTCTGGAGGGAAGGCTGTCTTCGACCTATCCCATGACTGGTAAGATCGCTTGGTGATAGGGTGGTGATGGGCCCTCCACCTCCCCTGCCCCCCTCACCTCTGACCCCACCTCAGGGGAGCCCATAAAATCCAGTCCTAAGTTTCTAGGCAGAATATGGAGGATGAAGTCCTTTTTATTTGAAGATGAGCTGATTCACAGTTGGCTTTAGAAATCAATACAGGATATGTGACCAGCTCAATTTGCTTACAAACTCTGTGCAGATGTGGTCAGTGGACCTGATTTTACAATGTCAGATGAGGATTGGAAGCAATTTGTTGTGCAGTTCCTTCACTATCAACCAGCAAGAGACAACATCCAATTCTCCATTGTACCAACCACGTGTCAGCACAGGGGTGTCATTCAAAGCCTGCAATTACTAATGAGGGTGTAGAGGAATCAGGACCCACAAGCATGGTCTTGTCACTTAGTTCAGACTTTGGGTCATGATACTGCAGGAGATCAAATTCATTATAAGTATCTCCATTGCACCTAACATATTGTATTTTGCTGTGTGTCTTCCTGCTGAAGTATCATTGGAATCTTTGTGTATATAATAAAATAGCATCTTTGTAGCATCCTATTCCTATTTCGAATGTGGCTGAATTGGAAACATCCCAAACTATATTTTTATCTGTATATATTTTTAAACATCAGGCGCAAGGAGACAATGCGTTGTGTAGGTCCTGGTGTTCTCAAATGAGCTTTGGCTTTGCTCCAGGACTTTCTCAATTTTTACTGCCCCCCCCCCCCATATCTCAGTGTATGGCCATGGGTTGCCCCAAACACTGTTCCTAAATCAACTGCCCCTCCTCCCACTTTATTGTTTTTCATCTTTGCCCAAATTTTTTTAATCCTTCCAATGGCATGATATCTTCTTGTCAGTCCACAAATGTGTTCCAGTTGCTGGACTGTTCTACAGCCCTGCAAACATGTAAAGACATTGTATCCTAGTGTTAATTGCATAGCCAAGCCCCAATCACCAATAAAAATTAGTTTTGTTTAGTTTATTCCTTGTCTGAACCCTCATCAAAATGCTTCTTATTTGTATGCTCTTAAGCTTTGTTTCAAGATGGTAATTGCACACAATTGGGACAGGATTTTCTTTCTGGAGGGCGGGAAACGGATGTCGGGACTGTTTCTGGGTCCCGATCCCACTCTCACAGGGAAGCAGTCACAGCAGGCCAACCCCGCTGATTTTCATGGGGGTAGGCTGTTAATTGGCTAAAGGATGGGAATAGCAGTCAATTAGCAGTCATGGGGGTGGGAACGGAGGCAGGACTGAAAGAATGCAGGCCTGACTTAAACACACCACAGCATCCATCACTGTGGTTGCCGTTTCACTGCATTACTTGCTGGAATAAAGGTGGAACAGGAGAGGCAGAGGCCTGGAACTCTTGTTTTGCTGATGCTAACCTGGAGGTCCTCCTCGAGGCAGTGAGGGAGGGGAGGGGGGTCCTCTTCCCAAAGGATTGCAGGAGGACGGAACCCTCTCAAACCAAGCAGGCCTGAATTAGGTTGCCGACGCAGTTAGCAGATGGAATGTGGTCCAAAGAAACAGGTTCAAGTGCAGGAAGAGGTTCAATAACCTTATTCGATCTGGCAAGGTGTGTGCAATGCCAAACCCTCAGGATAGGCCTCTGGGTATTCAGCCACCAGCAGACACACCAGCTGAGGAACCTGAGGGTGCATGCTGCTGCTGAACAGGGGAGGAATGTGTGCCGAGGGTACTTACTAACCACCTTGAGCAAGGCTCAGAACCATAGTGCTGCTGAGGACCTGCCAGCACTGAGACATGCAGCTTCCTATTGGCCATAGAGACCAGCAGTGCCTGTTTGCTTTTTTTTTTTGTCCCTGCAGGAAAAACAAGCAGATAATGCCCGTGAAAGAACCCATATAGGACAGTGGAGGACGTATATAGAAACATAGAAAATAGGAGCAGGAGTAGGCCATTCAGCCCTTTGAGCCTGCTCCGCCATTCATTATGATCATCCAACTCAGTAGCCTGTTCCGGCTTTCGCCCCATACCTTTTGCTCCCTTTAGACCTGAGCTATATCTAACTCCTTCTTGAAAACATACAATGTTTTGGCCTCAACTGCTTTCTGTGGTAGCGAATTCCACAGGCTCACCACTCTCTGGGTGATGTAATTTCTCAATGTCATCACCACAATGGAAGACATTCAAGCACTATCTAATACAGCACAGTTGAGCGAATCCACAACTAACACATCCATCACAGGAATAAACTGATAATTTTGTTGTTTATTAAAGAAACCTGGTTGGTGTATTTTATTCACAGGAATTGTGACTTGTACAATTCGTTCAGCTTCATCAGTATCTCCCCCTTCTGCCTCAGACTTCTCTGTGTTGTATTTTATTTCGAGGAATCTGCCCTTCCGTTTAGGGCAGTTCATTGCATAATGATACTTTAAGTCATGTCTGAAGCGCCTTGGGCATTCCTGGCTTTCATTCGCCTATGATTGCTGTTCCAATTCTGTTTCCCACTGTAATAGTCAGACCTGCTAAAGGTGCTTTCATCCGCATTCATTCTGAATTTAACTCTTCCATTGTACTTATGCCTGATTCCAGTATCTGGACCATTTCGAAATCTAGTAAACATTGAGTCCTCCATTCTTTGTGGCACTGCAGAATGTCCTGTTTGTTCTTTCAGGGCTACAGGAAATGACTGTCTCCCCAGGAATTCCTTTAAGGCAGCAGACAGTTGATTAACAGAGAGTTTTGTCCAAGAACTGAACCCCAGTTAGAACTAAAATAAAAGCAAAATACTGCGGATGCTGGAAATCTGAAACAAAAACAAGAAATGCTGGATTCACTCAGCAGGTCTGGCAGCATCTGTGGAAAGAGAAGCAGAGTTAACGTTTCGGGTCAGTGACCCTTCTTCGGAACTAGGAGCTTTTCCGTATGCAACACCCTAGCACAATCTAGCAATTTACATGTTAGCACTGAACCAGGGATCTCCAAATTGAATTTTCTCAATCTTCTATACATTCTGTTAAAGTCCATGATATATTCCTCCATTGAATAACCATCTGTTTTCCGAAATCTATCAAAATCAGTCTATGCCTCATACACATTCAATAGGTCATCTTTCTTGTAAATTTCATCCAAGAATTCTAACAGAAGATCCAACCGATGGGCATCCAGTTCACAAAACACTTTACTTCTGATTTTATTTTTGGTAGGAAGTGACAATGCCAAGGCCATACTTTGTTTCCTCTTTGGTAGAAATGTAACCCGTGTTCACATATCCACTTCATTCTTCCACTGGTCATATGGTTCACACTCAGAGCACATCGGAGGGTAATTATACCCTAACAATTTACACTTGCTTTAAGCCATATTTCCCACAATAGCTCACAAGTTTTTAGTTTTCTATGTCAAAAAAAAATCCTAGTTTCCAACTTTCAGCTTTCGGCAACATCCTCTGCTACCATGTGTTATGACCAAGGTGGGAGGAGTACACTGTCTTTTCTAGTTCCACTTCTCCACAGGTCACAATATTTATATATAAATGTTTACCCAGTTGCCAATGCAGTCAATCATATACTCTACTCTTTATCCCAGAATAAAATACACCAACCAGGTTTCTTTAATAAACAACAAAATTATCAGTTTATTATCAAACAAGACTTATCCAGTAACAAAGCAAAGCATTAACACACAGATTGAAATATGAAAGTTCCCTTTTAAAATTCCCCACACAGACACACACTGAAAGAATACAGAAATTTTCTCTGCAGAGCTCTGTTACAAAAAAGGACAAAAAATACTTTGGCCAAATACTTGCTAATTCTTGAAGAAAGAAAGAGAAGATATGAAAGAAAGTCAGTTGTCCCTTTTGGTCTGGTGTCTGGGTATATGGGGATGGGCCATCGAGATTTTTTCTAAAGCAATTCTTTACAGGCAGCATCGAGAATTGCTTTGGCAGGTTTTTCCAGCTTCTCAGGAGAGTTGCAGCACCAGGGATTTTAGTTCTCCCACATTGGATCTTTGCAGGGTATCTTTAAAGAGGTAGAGAAAGAGATGAGCTGGATGGTTTCTTTTTCCTTGGCAGGCAAAACACCAACTGTCTTCAAAACAGTTCACACCCCAACTGAACTGAAAACAATATTCAAACCCCAAAACAGAAAGTCAACCTCCTGACCTCTATAAACCTTGACATGTGACTTCTCTGTAAACATATTCCCGAGGTAAACAAGATTCCTGGTGCTGACTGAGCCTAAAGCACATGATTTCCAGAAAAGGTTGTTTTCAAACAACAGCTCAGTGTTCTTTCAGTGAACTGTCAACAACAAAGCAAAGTCCAACATTTATGAAATCTTCAGCCTTCCAATGAATCCATCTCCACAATTTAAATGAGTCCTGAAAAAATACTTAACAAAAAATCTCAAAGCATCTTCATAACACATGTTAAACTCCAGAAAGCTTCTTGTGGCAGGATAATGCTGGAGCCTATCTATACTCAGTTTCACATTTATTGTGCAAAGTAAAAGGATTACAAACATGTAGCTCCTCGCTCAAACCTTCCACCAGTCTCAGTAAGTGTCTGCTTATGTGCTCAAGTAAGACCCTAATTAACACCCTCCACCTGCATGCAATCAAACATTTGATACACAATTATCAGTTTAACAGTTGAGTGGAGGGAAGCAGATTGGTGGGGTTTTTCTACGGTCTTATTCACTAAATATTATTCCTTCCTTAAAATAAGACATATATATGTTAAGCTAATTGTTTTCTTATGGGCTTTTTCTTTTAGGTATGTGTGACTTACATTTTTGGAGCAATAGTATTGCAATATAGAATACAATATAACAGGTACACATAGTTTTACTTGAAGTACCAGGATATCTTTTACTGCCTGAATTCATCAATTTTTTTGGCCTTTTTGCAAGTGTGTAGTCCTTGTTCCAGTTGGTCAATGATCTCTTTTGCATAATATATCTGCATACTCTGGAACTAATTTCCTTTGGATCATTGTATTGCTTGAAATAATGCCTTAATTTGTCAAAGTGCTAGTCTAGACATCAAATTTGTAACTAATCACTACTAAATATAATTATGTTTAAAGATTGTTAGTTTAGGAAATGGTCTTTTTCTTGCTGCTGGAGCTGGGGAACAATAACACTCGTATAACCTACTTATATCCTTTAAATCACGTTGAGGCTGTTTCTGTTTCTATTAATGCATAATTTCTTGCTTTTCAAAATACTTTTCATAAAATAGGTCACTTTGACTGTAAGCAAACATGGCAGCCACTTTTGCACAGAACAATATCCCACCAAAAGCAATGGGGAAAATTGCCAGTTCATCTTGGTCAGCCTAAACAATATGTTCAGTACAAGCTATTTCTTTACATGTATTGTGTCAAATAAAAAAAAAGTTCCCTTTTTTCTGAGCTGAAAACCTATCAATGGAACAACACTGTGCACTTGGCAATTGCTGTCTTCCCTGCTCGGGTGCCTCTGGATCAGCTTCAGGGAAAGTTTTTTTCATGTGTCTAATAAACTTTAGAGTATTTCCAAGAGGACTTGCAACCTCAAAATAACAGATCTTCCTCGGAAGAGACATGATTCCAATATCCCTAGATCTTGCATTTAAAAAAAAAATCATCTTCTTTGTTTAAGTGCTTTACACAACATGGACATTTCTCCTATTCCAATTCCAGAAATAAGATTTCAAGATGATTTCAAATAACAGCATGATTCATGAAGCTTTCAAATACAGATAAAACATAAATGGTGAAAAATATGAAACAAAAATAGTTAAAAAGACAAAAAAAGTGGTGCAGTTGAACAGTTCTCCTATTCCAATTTCAGAAATAAGATTTCAAGATGAACAAAATTCAGTGAAAGCACAGTACATAAAATTTAATTTATTAATTTTCCTTATCCTTTTATTAAAATAGCCCAAATGATAACTAACTTTATATAATGAAATCCACTGTTTTATTGTCAATGTGAACTATATATAGTATACCCATATAAACTGAATACAGAATATATTATACTTGGGAACAAGACCAACATAAGGGGACTTGTACAATCTCACGCAGAATATTGTATTTCAATCATCAGAGAGCTATTATTTTTCTATTTACTGTCTGTGAGTTGGACACAGATACATGGGCCTGATTGTGATTGTGTAATTGAATGGGCTTTGAATGTGTTAAAATCTTGCCCACACAGTTGCTGTAATGAATGCTTATCCTCTTGAGCCTCATCAATAGTTAAATTAGTTTGAAGAATGAAGCTTTGGGTAATGTTCAACTGCACCACACTTTTTTTTGTCTTTTTAACTATTCCTATTTCATATTTTTTACCATTTGTGTTTTATCTGTATTTGAACACTTCATGAATCATGCTGTTATTTGAAATTGGCTGCACTGAATTTCTCAGAACGAATTCTGACATTGGACTTAATTATTTGAGAGGATTTATCCTTCATGTGTAAAAACAGTCTGAGCTATTTTTAGTTTAAATTTCCATCTGCTAATTATAATGCAGTAATGAGACAGCCTAATTGATTGAGAGCAAAGATCATTGTGTGCTACGTATAATGAAATTATAAATGTGTTTAGGTAAGTTTTGCACAAGAAATCTTCCCCAAGAGAGCCAGGTCTGCACCTTGGATCCCTTTTGTTGTGTTTCATGATCATCGTTCCTCCTCTAAGATGGTGATGGATGCATCCATTGACACTCTGGGGTTGGATATGGAGACACTGAAGAATATTTTTATTATGGATTCTGGATGAAACACAGGTTGTTACAATGAGTTTCTGGTGTGGACATTGATCTTTTAAGGAATAAGAAAGAACTTGTGTGTAGATAGTGCATTTCATAGCTTCAGCCAATGAATTACTTTTGAAGTACAATCATTGGGCTGGATTTTGTACTGGAGGTGAGGCTCCTGGCACCAGGACGAAAAGACAGAGGGAACCCCTGCCTCTGCCTTTTCTTCCACCGCCACCCCACCCCCAACCCAACCCCGGAGTGATCCTCCGTTCTTTTTGTGTCAAAGTTTTAGGAGGCGGAATCCCTGTCCTTTTAAAGACTTTAAAGGGATGGGGATCCCGCTTTCAAAGCTGCTGTCCAATCAGAGGGCCGGCAGCTCAGCAGTATCGGTAGCACCACTGCACCCAGGCCCAGCGGTGGAGCCCCAGAACAGAGGTAGGTCAGGCGGGGTTGCTGGGGCTGGTTCGGAACGCCCCGATAAGGGGGAGTGGGGGTGTGATCATTCAGGGGCAGGGAGGGGGTGCGGTCCCGGGGTAAGGTTGTTCTTGGTGGGGGCCACAAATTGCCCACAAAGGAGGGACTTCCCCCACCCCAAACCCGCAGAGTGGGTGCCTCATTTTATATGTCATCCTGCCCATGCAGCAGAGGCCCCCTCACCCCCATCGCTGGTAACACCCCAGTGACAGCGGGAAGATGCCCTTAATTGGATGTTAATAGGCCACTTAATGGCCTCAATTGGCCTCTGGGAGAGAAGGTCGTTGTTGGCCTATCCCGCCCCGGAAGATCACCGGGCGATGGGGAGACGACAGGCCCTCCACCCCGCCACCCGTTGCGATGCTCCATACCTTCCTTGTAGGCGTGAGAGTACCCTGCAGATTCTCACTTAGGTTCGGAGCCGTACTCTAGACGTAACAGGAATGAGTGACTCAACACCAAATAATGTGTTAAAACAGTAATTTTATTGAATAATTATTAAGTAATTATTAAACAATTATTAATGATAAAAAGGGGAAAAAATAACTTTATTAAAAAGAAAGGAAGGAAAAGAACATAAAAAGACAAAAAAACTTTTAGCACACCGCTATACCCCCAAGTTAGGCTGTTCACAACAGCTCCCTAAAATGGCTGTGTTGCCCCTTAGCACATACATCATCAAGTCTCCGGAGAACCTTGCACGGGGGTGGACTCACTGGTCAGTCACCTCGTCAACGTCCCTTCCTCCATAGTCTTCAGTGGTTGACTAGTCCACTCTAGCTGCAGCCCCGAACGTTGGATGCTGTGCCCCTTTAAAGCCAATTTCTGGCTCCTTTCCAGCTTTCCGAGGCCTCGATCAGACTTTCTCAAAACAAGAGTCTGGCAATCATGATTCCTTATCGAATTCTTCTCACAGGCATTACAAAGCTGCCCAGGCTGTTCACACATCCTTTTATGGTGTTTCTCACCTGCCATTAATTGGGTTATACTGTCCATCAATTAAACTCCATCTTCTGATACCACACCATAGTGGACCACCCCATGTGCAAGGTTATCCATTGTCCTGGCTTGTAGTTCAGAGGTCACTGAATATCATATAAGAACTGACTTCTGTTTAAACAATGAGAAAGCAAATGTTATTTTCAAAAAGAGAAAAACCGGAGTTTAGACAAAACAACAGCTGTACATGGCCTACACTGACCAGCATGAAAACAAAAGCAAAAAGGTCTTGGGGAAAACAAGTTCCTACTATTAATTGCCATTGATTACATAATTGATTAATGACTTGATTTAATCAGAGTACACTCACACTTAGTTTTAAATCAATGTCTACAAAGTAACCTTTAAAAATTTACTACAGGTTTAATACAGGTTTTTTAAAACAAAACCAAAAGCAAAGTAAAATGCAAAAACATAAAATGTACAAAAAGGAGTGGCTGCAGGCCTCAGGCCTACAGCCTCATGTAATGGAAACCACACCAGCCAAATGGAAACATACTAATATTGTCCTATGGAACACTATTTGAACTTTTTACTGGACATTAAACAAAACTTGTTTTAAAAGACTACACAGCTGAATGGCTGAAAACCTGGCTGCACATTTGCTTCTGAGAGACAGTTGAATAGGGAGACAGTGGAAGGACTCACTGATTCAATTAACAAGATTGGTCTGGGCAACAGTGATGATCCACATCTTGTCTGTGTAAGAGCCAGCACTCCACCACCCACCCCTTCCCACTCCCCCTCCCCCCCCTACTCCCCACTGAGTGTGTCTAGTAAGCTTTGAACAATCAACAATCGTCCCCAGAAGATGCTGTTTCAAAAAAAGAGTTGGTCACATGACTTACCTGCTGGCCAGACTGGGGATTGTTTGAATTGTACCTCACAGAAAGGTTAAGGGCAGTCTTCAACTGAACTTCAAGAAAAAAGTGCCTCTCTCTTGATCGCTCTCTCAAGCAAAATCCCCTGGAACCATGGAAGCAGCTTAAGCTTCAAGACAGAGGACTTCTTCAGCCTTCTGATACCAGAGAAACAAGTTTGAAAGTGTGCACTGGGCCCCAGCAAGAACTGCAAGACTTCTACTCCAATCAAGGACTTTACGGCAAAACTAAAGACAGTTCCATTTACTACCCCAACTCCCCCCCCTTTATTCTTTCTTCCCTGCTGTATCTATTTGTGTGTGTGTTTCTCTCTTATGCATGCTAGCATGATTGTGTTGCGTATTTTAGTAATTTTAGCTGATAAAGTAATAAACTTACATCTTTCTTGTTTAAACCTAAGAAAGTCTGTCTGATTGATTCATTTACAATTACAATTAGAGAGCAATGGGCAAGGACTCATGGAGGGGCTAAGCTAAAAACAGTGCATTTTAAAAGTTAAATCTTGTGATGGCCAAACCAGGAAAGGGGCAACAGGGGAGTCTGAGACTCCTTCCTCACCCGGTCGTAACACTCATTTCTGATCCCTCCTCTGGGGCCTCAGAAAATCCAGCCCATTGTTGTATAGGCAAATGTGTCAGTCAGCCGGCACACAGCAATATCTCACAGGTTTGTGCACGGTACCCAGGGAGTTGCCACGATGCATACATTCTCAGAACCTCGCAGGTGCCTGCTCTTTTCAGTCACCCAGACAGACTGGAAGGTTGACTACTTGGCGACAGGGGTTATCTTTGAAGTCATGGCTGATGAGAATCCCAAGGGATCATGCTGAGGAATGCTTCAATGAGAGCCATGTGGTCACAAGATTGGCCTGCTCCAGATAAGATTTAGGTGTCAGGACCTCTCAGGAGGAGCACTGCAGTACGCGCCAGCATGGGCATCCAGGAATATTGTCGTTTGCTGTGCCTTGCATTATCTGGCGATGGAAAGGGGAGACGTCATTGAGGAGGCATCATCAGATAAAGGTGGAATTTCTGATGAGGACGATGGGAAACACCCACATGATGGCAGGGTAGAGGAAGCAGAATGTCCTTTGGAATTAAGAGCAAGAGAGACCCGGGATGCTCTAATAGGCAGGTGCTTCTCTTGAGAGGATCTCTACATGCAAAGATTTCACATGCACTGAGCCATTGTGGGATTGTGAGAGGGGAAAGACACGCACATCCAAGGGAAGAGATGCTCAGATTAAAAACAACATCACGTCACGATGAACCCAACCCAAGTATGTGATGTCTCATATATAACCACTTCAGCGGCGCAACGATGTCAGATGCTACCTCATGGATGACATATGCAAAGTAAAATGTTCAAACCACAAATTTATTTACAGTGATGTAAAGTGCAACTTAAATAAATAATCAGAAGGAAACCCAATGAACCAGGAGTGATGTTATTGTGATTTCTTAAAACGTTTGCGGGTGCTCTTGTGTGTGGACGATCCCTCGCCACCAGACCCACCAGAGGCAGGTGGCTGATCGGGCTGCCATCCTGCTCTTGATGACTTTGGTGGACGTGAAGGCCACAGCATATCAGGGTGCTCATGAGGAATATCAGGAGCACCCTCTACCACCATGGGTGTTTGCGGTTGACATGTCACTAGCGGAGGGAGCAAGGGGCTGCATGATGCAACAGGAGCGCCCTGAGAGGAGCTCCCACGTGCTATCGGCTGCTGCCCCTGTGCCCTCCTGAGGCTTGACTAGTCCTCAAAGCTGACTTCTGAGGGATGAGCAGCCTCGACCTGCTGCATGTGCATCTGAGTTTGCGCCCTGATGGCCTGGTCCAGGGAGGCTACACTTCCCCTGAGATCACGGATGGCTTCCAGTACTGGCCCCTCCACTGCAGCTGCCAATCTTTCAATGGATTACGGCCACTTTAGGGCCTCCACCTGCCGCCATGGGTATTTTACCCGTGGCAAGCAGGCGGCCCAGGCCCAAGAAAAGCCACCTGTTAAAAGGCGGCGGCTTTCTGACAGCCTGGTGTTGCGGGGGTGGGGTGTGAGGGGCTGCTGATTAGGCACCCTGTGCCCAATGGAGGGCTGTCCCCGATGCCCCAACCACCCCCAACCCCCAACACGCCCCCCCCCGTCCCAGCCAATCGACCACCCTTGCCTTGCCAGGGCCCAACCGATCACCCGCACGAGGGCCCAAAAACATACATCCCGGGGCCGTCCTTCCTCTTCAGTCAGGTTACAGTCCCAGCAGTGGCCACCGTTCACGATGGCACTGCTGGGACTAATAGCTGCTGGTCCACTCAATTAGGCGGGACTTCCTGCCTCAATAAGGTAGAAGTCCTGCCTTAGACCAATTAACAACCTGGAGACCATAAAATGCTGTTTGGATCCCCAGGCCAGGTGGAGGTAGGATTGCCACCGACTTTTCGGTCGGTGGAAGGCTCCCATCCGACGAGAGTAAAATTATGGCCTATAACTTTAAAGTAATAAGGTAAACAGCAGCAATGCACAATTTAATCATTCTACAAAAGGTAGGCTGCAGGTAGGAGCGTGCATCTGGAACTTAAATAAATGCTTTTTCTTATAATGTTACACAATTGTCAATTTAATGGAGATCTATGGGGATTTGGTCCAGTAAGTATTGATTCAGATGTCTCTACATGACTGTTGCTGTACTGTTTGGATAGAATAAGGTGATTATTTTAAGCAGTGTAGTGTAAACTATGGCCAGAAATTTTCATGTCCGGCCGACTCCAAGGCAGCCGGGTCGGAAGCGGCTGAGAAATCCAAATCCACGGCATCACGCACGGGGCAGGCAATTAACGGCCCCTCGGCATATTCGGCACCCGACAGGGCGCGCGTGGCCAGCTGATTCAGTGGATTTGGGGGTGGGGGCAATGTCAGCCCTTTAAAAAGGCATTCAGCAGTACAATGGAGCAGACGCTCAGGGGAATACAGTGGAGGAGGAGTTGTGAGTGTAACTGTCGAAATGACCAGCTGACTGGAAAGTGAAGTGAAGGAAGAGTGACAGTGCCCAGGAGCAGGAAAGGGGCAAACATTTGCAGAAGAAATCCAGAGTGATGGAGAGGAGAAGGTTCACAACAGCCCCCAGATTCTCAGAGGAATCTCTACAGGTCCTCCTCCAGGCGGTGGAGGCGAGGCGTGACATATTAATCAACGGTGAGGCCCGCAGAAGTGTCCAAGAGGGCCTGGCTGGAGGTCACGAGGAGGTCAGCAGTCGCTGTGTGGTACGGAGCACATGGCTCCCGTGCCGCAAGCGGCTCAATGACCTGCTTCGCTCTGCCCGGGTGAAGGGTACTCCTCATTAACCTCATTGTGAATGTGTCATGGAAGGGTCAATCTGTTCGAACAATGCAAGGTGGAAACCAGCAATGAGCAGTCCTTGCCTGCTGCATTGTATTGGGACGCAGGATGGGCAGGTGTGGGATGCATGGTGATCCAATAGTGTTCAAATTGGACACTGCATTGCAGTCGTGCTGAAATGGAACAACAAACCCAATGGGTGAGGGTGTGAGAGACCAAATCATATGTCTAAACTAGGTGTACTTGTTTAAATAGAAGAGGACTCACAATGCCCAAGAGGGGTCCCAGACCGGTGGTGGCCAGGGCAATCAGGCATACCTAACCAGTATGGAGGAGGATGCCTTGATGCTGGCAGGGGAGGATGGAGGACAAACTGTGGCAGATGACGAGGTTGGCAGCACTGGCCATCAGAGTGAGTGACCCATAATGTGGTGGGCGGGTGTAAGGGGAGGGGGGGCGGTGTATTGGGGGCGCAGTTGAAGTGGTGATTGTCTCATGCACTGTGGTGTGCTAATAAAAGGTGATTCACACAGATGTATGCAAACTGCAGTAAGGGACATGTGCTGCAATCTGTGGTGCTGATCATACTGATCAATCTGATTTTCCCTGCAGGTGAAACACACCAGCGGCTAGGAGGGGTCTCGGGGGCTCAACAGTCCACTTCTGCGGATGAGGAGATCGCCTCAGAGGGTGCATCATCGCACCTCACCAAGCTCCAGCGCAGAGACTTCCACCACGGTTGGGATTACTGTCTCCGCAGAAACAATGTCACTTACGGGTGTTAGCACAGCACAATCGCCGGACCAGCCACCAGAGGCAGAACCGGCCGATGCCTCACACACTTGGAGGTGTTGCAGGTTCAACATGCGGTGCATGAACATCTGGCGGAGTTGCCAGAGACGCTGCGAGCCATAGCACATACCCTGGAAACTTCAATCCACAGCATGTCTGTTGCAAACTCTCAGGCATTTGTCCATCTGGCAGCCTTGACAGATTGGCCTGTGGTGGGCAGATTTTTCACTACTGCAGCCCCGTGTAAAATGGCGGCGGAGGCGGGAGCAGGTCGGGAAGGGCCCCCCGAGCCTCCCACTCCATTTTACACCCCACCCCACGCCACCATCCTGCTCTTATGGGGGGGGGGGGGGATGTAAATTCCCAGCCATAATGTCTTAAGAAGGTTTTTTATTCAACTCTTGTTCCACTCCCATTGCTAGCAAAATCTGAACCACATATTGATAAGTCAAATCTGCACCTGCATCTTTTATCATATTAAATGTTTTTGTAGCTCACTGCCCCCTCCACAAATGATAACCCCAAATGGTCTAGTTCATCCCTGCTGCTGGCCAAAGTGTCATAATCCCAACACTGCTAATCTTGCCAAGATCCACCAGTTCCCATGGCCCAGTAAAATGACTTAAGATTCATGTCCTTGTTCACTCTATTGCATCTGTGGTGCCTACTCTTTCAGCTGTAATGTCTCTGCCCTTTGCCTTACCGCCTGAAGAGAAGGACTTTGAAAGCAAACAGTCAAGTCTATGACGATGCTGCTTAACCGCTCTTCAGCATCTAGTTATTTTCACTGCTCTTATAAAATGCTTTGAGGTGACCTCATCAACATGAGAAGCACTAAGGAAATGTAACATATTGCTGGCTTCACTATGCTTGATACCATATAAAGCTAGATTATAGGGGGGTAAAATCTATTGATGTACACAGTAAACCTCAGGCAAACTTGGGCCCTTCATTGCGAGCTAGAAATAAATAAATGGCTCAAACATGTTTTGTCCATTTGATGTTTCCCACTGATTTGTTGTTTAAAATCTTTGCCAACTATCTCAGCTCCTTTTAGTCAGATGTTTAATTGCATCAAAGTGCCACTCTCACTTGTAGAAGTAATATTTCAGCAAAATTAACAAAATGTAAATATTGTACACTTTAAGAATCAATTCCCTTTTTTCGATGTCAGATATGTAATTGTACGTATTTTACATGGGAATGCAACAATGCAGTTTTATTGTCGAATTCTCTACCATTGATTGCAGACAGCCTTAATTCTAGGGTGAATTATTTCTTTGACTGGACATATAAGAAAGTGGTTGTTTTCTTCCACATTCACTCAATAATTGCATCACAGGTTTGTGTACCTTTAAATACAATCTCCACCATTTACATCATTCCACTTATCCTGAGTAGCAAGCTATATGGGCAAATGGCACAAACCATTTGCCAGTAAGTAGCAGTCAATTAAAAATGCACTGCTTATAACTTATTAAGCTCACTGACTATTTCAGACAGTTCAATAAGTACTTGCTCATTTAAAAGCCTTTGCTGATTCCAGACAGGGGCTTCAATCAGCTGTTCACACCTTACAAATGGCAGATGCTGAGTGAGATTTTCTAATTTTAAAACAATTTTGGTTACTTGTTTTTTTTGGTTTTACCACCCACCATTCATAACTAGCAAACTGCTATTCCCTTTTTTTGAAAGTCAAATGTGTAATTTTAGGCCTTTCTTCGGAACACGGCAATGTAATTTCATTGCAGAATTTTCTAACATGATTTCAGGTTGCACTTAATTCTCGGTGAACATCCTCTTGTAACAGACAAATGAGAGAGTGGTTGTTTTGTTCCATATTAATAACTCACTACTACCTCACTAATTAAAGCCCGCTATACGTGGTGGGGACTGTATACAACTACTGAGAATACTATTTCATTTCTGTTAATCATGGAGGAAAGGCAACAATGTATTTTTCTTTTCATTAAGAGGTTCAGTCCTGCATACCCTACAGTTCCTTCAAACCAGTAGCACACCAGCATAATAGCTCTTGCAACTAGCCTGATGAAGGAGTTATCTCATTCTGGGTGCAGAATCCTCTTCTTCTGTTACCACAGTATAGCACACAATGTTCTGGATGGCTGGTTCTGCTGCACAAGATTAACTTCAGGCCTTTCCCTTGACATTCTTGCTGTTCATCATTAAATTTAAAAAAATGTCCGTTTATCTTGTGTAGGGAAATTACTTCATCGAATCATAGAAAGCTTACGGCACAGAAAGAGGCCACTTGGCCCATTGTGCCTGCACCAGCAGGAAAAAAAAAGGAGCCACGCAGCCTAATCCCACTTTCCAGTATTTGGTCCATGGCCCTGCAAGCTTCGGCACTTCAGGTGCATATCCAGGCACCTTTGAAATGAGTTGACATTTTCTGTCTCTACCATCCTTTTAGGCAGTGAGTTCCAGATCCCCATCATCCTCTGGGTGAAAAGATTTTTCCTCATCTCCCCTCTAATTCTTCTACCAATCACTTTAAATCTATGCCCCTTAGTCACTGACCTCTCTGCTAAGGTAAATAGGCCCTTCCCATCCACTCTATCCAGGCCCTTCACATCTCAGTCAAATCTCCCCTCAGCCTCCTCTGTTCCAGCCTACCCAATCTTTCCTGATAGCTGCTATTTTCCAGTCTTGGCAACATCCTCGTAAATCTCCTCTGTACCCTCTCTAGAGCAATTACATCCTTTCTGTAATGAGGTGACCAGAACTACACACAGTACTCCAGTTGTGGCCTAACTAATGTTTTATATAGTTCCAACATAACCTCCCTGCTCTTATAGTCTGTGCCTCGGCTAATAAAGAAAAGTATTCCATATGGCTTCTTAAGCACCTTCTTGACCTGTCTTGCTACCTTCAGGGATCTGTGGACATACACTTCCTCAACACTTGTCAGTATTCTCCCATTTATTCTGCATTCCTTTGCCTTGTTTGACTTCCCCAAATGCATCACCTCACACTTCTTTGGGTTAAATTCTATTTGCCACTTTTCTGCCCACCTGACCAGTCCTCTGATATCTTCCTGCAGTCTATAGCTTCCCTCCTCACTATCAACCATGCGGCCAATGTTTATGTTGTCTGAAAACTTTTTGATCATTCCCCCTACATTTATGTCCAAACCTTTAATATATACCACAAAAAGCAGGGGACCTTGTACTGAGCCCTTCGGAACCCCACTGGAAATATACATATATACGAACATACGAGCTTGGTGCAAGAGTAGGCCACTCAACCCCTCGAGCCTGCTCCACCATTCAATAAGATCATGGCTGATCTGATTGTAACCTCAACTCCACATTCCCACCTACCTCTGATAACCTTTCACCCCTTGCCTATCAAGAATCTATCTACCTCTGCATTTACAATATTTAAAAACTCGCTTCCACTGCCTTTTGAGGAAGAGAGTTCCAAAGACTCTGAGAGAAAACATTTCTCCTCATTTCTGTCTTAAATGGATAACTCCTTTTTATATAGTGACCCCTAGTTCTAGATTCTCCCGCAAGCGGGAACATCCTTTCACATTCACCTAGTCAAGACTCCTCAGGATCTTATATGTTTCAATCAAGTCGCCTCTTACTCTTCCAAAATCCAGCGGGTACAAGCCCAACCAGTCCAACCTTTCCTCATAAGACAATCTGCCCATTCCAGGTATTAGTCCAGTAAACCAACTCTGAACTGCTTCCAATCCACTTACATCCTTCCTTAAATAAGGAGACCAATACTGTACACAGTATTCCAGATGTGATCTCACCAATGCCCTGTATAACTGAAGCATAACCTGCCTACTTTTGTATTCAATTCCCCTCACAATAAACGATAACATTCTATTAGCTTTCCTAATTACGTGCTGTACCTGCATACTAACCTTCTGCGATTCATGCACTGGGACACCCAGATCCCTCTGCATCTCAGAGCTCTGCAATCTCTCACCATTTAGGTAATATGCTTCTTTTTTATTCTTCCTGCCAAAATGGACAATTTCACATTTTCCCACATTATACTCCATTTGCCAGATCTTTTCCCACCCACTTTACCTATCTATATCCCTTTGTAGCCTCCTTATGTCCTCTCCACAACTTACTTTCCTACCTATCTTTGATTCATCAGCAAATTTAGAAGCCAAACCTTCGGTCCCTTCATCCAAGTCATTTGCATAAATTGTAAAAGTTGAGGCCCCAGCACAGATCCCTGTAGCACACCATGCGTTACATCTTGCCAACCAAAAAAATGACCCACTTATGCCTACTCTCAAATAAAAGCAAAATACTGCAGATGCTGGAAAACTGAAATAAAAACAAGAAATGCTGGAACCACTTAGCAGGTCTGGCAGCATCTGTGGAAAGTGAAGCAGAGTTAACGTTTCGGGTCAGTGACCCTTCTTTATGCTCTGTCCAATCTTCTGACCTGCCACCCATTGTTGCATAATTATATGCTATTTCTTTAAGTTTGATACTATCTTTAACCTTTTTAGTTAACCACGGATAATGCGTTCTCGCCTTGGAATTTTTCTTTCTAGTCCTCTGGTCGCAAAACACCCATTAACCATTACCCTTTTTTTCCTGCCACTCAGCCAATTTTGTATCCAGCTTGCTACATTTCCTTGGATCCCATGGCTTTTTTTTTAAACCAGCCTGCCTTGTGGGACCTTGTCAAAAGCCTTGCTAAAATTCATGTAGACCCAATCAACTGCACTACCCTCGCCAATTCTCCTTGTTACTTTCTCAAAAAATTCAATCAAGTTAGTAAGACACGACCTTCCTTTAACAAATCTATGCTGACTATCCTTGATTAATCTGTGCCTTTCTAAGTGACAGTTTATCCTGTCTCTCAGAATTGATTCCAATAATTTGCCCACTTTTGAAGTTAGACTGACTGGCCTGTAATTATTCGGTCTATCCCTTGTTCTCTTTTTAAATAAAGGTACAATGTTAGCAGTCCTCTAATCCTCCGGTACCACACCTGTATCTAGTCAGGATTGGACAATGATGGTCAGGCCTTCTGCTACTTCCTCCCTGGCTTCTTTTAACAACCTGGGGTACATTTCATTCGGCCCCAGTGATTTAACCACTTTCAAGGATTCTAATCCCCTTAATACTTCCTCTCTATGTATGTTTATCACATCCAATACTTCACACTCCTTCTCCTTAACTACAATATCTGCATCATCCCCCTCTTTTGTGAAGACAGATTTGGTGCTCTAAGCCTGGTTAGTTTGCTAAAGCCATAATGTTTATTACTACTTTGACAGATTAATAGCAGTTTTGTTTTAAGTGTTGCAATGGGCCTCAAATCAAGGAGTTTTTTTGTCATTGCAGATTTAATAAGCAATTGCCAAAGCTTCGAGATTGGTTAAAACTACTTGATGAATAGACCATTACAGCCTTATACCCACTTAAATATGAAAAATTCAAAATGATAAAGTATATTTAGAAAATCAAAATTAACCAATAAAGAAATGACCTTTGGAAATTTAAGAGTGAACTCTGAAGCCTAGGCTCAATTTAGAGTAGGCTAGGATTTATGATGATTTAAGACCTACTAAAGGTCACAAGTGAATTAGAGATTTAATGGCAAAAGTGTTTGTCTATTCTGTCTTGATGCAGAAATTATTCTTTTCGGCAGGAATTTCTTTTAGAATAAATCTTCATTTTTGAGGACGAGAAACATGCTTTGCTGTGGTACACAAAAGCTCCATCTAAATTGTCTATGTAACAGATAATAAATAGGAACTATTAAGGGTCTGACCCATCACTAATGATGATACTACTGTAGTGATGAATAATATTGCAATGTTAACAAACTTGATTTTTTCTGTAATTCCTGACCACTACCTTTCTTTCTCTGCTTATAGGGTCACCAAAGAATTGGGAACAAAGAACAAAGAACAAAGAACAGTACAGCACAGGAATAGGCCATTCGGCCCTCCAAGCCTGCGCCGATCTTGATGCCTGCCTAAACTAACACCTTCTGCACTTCCGGGGCCCATATCCCTCTATTCCCTTCCTATTCATATATTTGTCAAGATGTCTCTTAAGAATAATGAAAAATCCCACCCACCGCACAAAGTATGCTATCCAATTAATGAATCTCATTTACCATTGCCAACTGTAAGTGCACCTTGATCTAACTCTAATTATGTTTTGAGACTGATCACCATGTTTGTGTTTGAGTGCAACAGTGCTGTATCTCTCATTCAGAAGTTTCAAGCCCATTGCAATCCATAATAATGGCCCAGACTTTAAGGTAGGAATAACAGACAAAGCTATTGGTGGTCAGTGTTATTAATGAGCAAATCAGACAGCAACTTCCAGCATCCATTCAGGCACAGTTAAATGTGTAAATCAAGGAAGTTGCTATCCGAGGTACCCTGCTCCTCCACGAGCTGCATTACACTGGTACCTCACCAATATACTTGGCATTAAAATGTGTGTAAGGGCATGAAGTTGCTGTGCTTACACACTATCTACTCACTAAATATGGCAGGAAAAGTTAGGGCTCATGCATTCACAGAATCACAGAATTGTTACAGTGCAGAAGGAGGCCATTCGGCCCATCATGTCCACATGGCTCTGAAAGAGCAATTCCCTCAGTTCCATCCCCCCGTAGGTGTAAGTGAAATTTTAAAGGCATGATGTCATAAATACTGCCAAATAACCTCTCTGGTTCAGAAAATTTACCTTCACAAGTGTGGTGCCTCATTCTTTCAGAACTTAATCATTGGAGATTTAAAATTAATTTGAAAAAAATTCTTTCTGCCTCCCTTATCTCTCTTAATCTCATCTTTCTTTACCCTTAGTTCACTTTCTGTACATGATTTTACATTGAATTAAGTATGCTAACTTGCACTTTCTGGTTTAGACTATGAAGGGGTAAAATTGAATAGTCCCCAAAATTGGGGATGTGGATTGCAATACCATTCAAAGTGATGCAGGCAGCATGCAAACTTTATGCTGCATGCAAATTATAATGATTGTGGCATGCAGCCCAGTGCTGAACATGCTGCTGAGTGCCTGTATTTCTCAAGGGCTCCAAGTTAATGTGAGACTAGCACCACTTAAAGCAAGCCTATACTACTTAAAGCCAGCCTGCATCTCTTAAAAACAAGGTCCATTCTGGTTGCAGCAGAAGCTGAAACTGGTTAAAGAAGAGTGGAAGCGCTGTGGGCCATCAGCCACAGCAGAATTGTGTTCGACCACAATCTGTAATCTCATGGCCCAGCAAATCCCTCACTCTACCATTACCCTCAAGCTGGGGAACCAACCCTGGTTCAATGAAGAGTGCAGGAGGGCATTCAAGGAGCAGCACCAGGCATACCTAAAAATGAGCTGTCAGACTGGTGAAGCTATCTCACAAGACTACTTGCATGCCAAACAGCGGATGCAGAATGCAATAGACAGGGCTAAGTGATAGCACAACTAATAGAGCTGATCTAAGCTCTGCAGTCCTGCCACTTCCAGTCGTGAATGGTGGTAGACAAATAAACAACTGACAGGAGGTGGAGGCTCCACAAATATCCCCATCCTGAACGATGGGGGAGCCCAGTACATCAGTGCAAAAGACAAGGCTGAAGCATTTGCATCCATCTTCAGCCAGTAGTGCCGAGTGGATGATCCAGCTCAGCCTTCTCCTGAGGTCCCCAGCATCACAGATGCCAGTCTACAGCCAATCTGATTCACTGCATGTGAGATCAAGAAATCGCTGAAGACACTGGATACTGCAAAGACTTTGGGCCCTGACAACATTCCGGCAATAGTACTGAAGACTTGTGCTCCAGAACTAGCTGCAGCCCTATCCAAGCTGTTCCTGTACAGCTACAACACTGGCATCTATCCGGCAATGTGGAAAATTGCCCATGTATGTCCTGTACACAAAAAAGCAAGACGAGTCCAAACCAGCCAATTACTGCCTTATCAGTCTACTTCCAATCATCAGCAAAGTGATGGAAGGGGTCATCGACAGTGCTATCAAGCGGCACTTGCTCAGGAATAATGTGCTCACTAATGATGCGTTTGGGTTCCGCCAGAGCCACTCATCTCCTGAGCTCATTACAGCTTTGGTCCAAACATGGACAAAAGAGCTGAAATCAAGAGGTGAGGTGAGAGTGACTGACCTTGACATCAAGGCAGCATTTGACTGAGTATGGCATCAAGGAGCTCTAGCAAAACTGGAGTCAATGGGAATCAGGGGGAAAACTCTCTGCTGGTTGGAGTCATACCTAGCACAAAGGAAGATGGCTGTGGTTGTTGGAGGTAAATCATCTCGTTCCAGGACATCACTTCAGGAGCTCCTCAGGGTAGTGATATAGGCGTAATTATCTTCAGCTGCTTCATCAATGACCTTCCCTCTATCATAAGGTCAGAAGTGGAGATGTTCACTGATTGCACAATGTTCAGCACCATTCGTAACTCCTACATACTGAAGCAGCCCATGTCCAGATGCAGCAAGACCTGGACAATATCCAGGCTTGGGCTGATAAGTGGCAAGTAACAGTTGTGCCACACAAGTGCCAGGCAATGACCATCTCAAACAAGAGAGAATCTAACCATCTCCCCTTGACATTCAATGGCATTACCATAGCTGAATCCCTCACTATCAACATCCTGGGGGTCACCAACAGACCAGAAACTGAACTGGACAAGCCACATAAATGCTTTGGTTACAAGAGCAGGTCAGAGGCTAGGAATTCTGCAGTGAGTAACTCACCTCCTGTCTCCCTAATGCCTGCCTATCATCTACAAGGCACAAGTCAGGAGTGTGATGGAATACTCTCCACTTGCCTGTATGGGTGCAACTCAAACAACACTCAAGAAGCTTGACACCATCCAGGACAAAGCACCCTGCATGATTGGCACCCCATCCACAACCTTCAACATTCACTCCCTTCACCACCAAAGCACAGTGGCAGCAGTGTGTACCATCTACAAGAAGCACAGCAGCAACTCACCAAGGGTCCTTCAACAGCACTTTCCAAATGCACGAGCTCTACCACCTAGAAGAACAAGGGCAGCAGATGCATGGGAACACCACCACCTGCAAGTTCCCCATGAGGAAGTATTAAGGAGAATTGATGAGGGCAGTGTTGTAGATGTTGTCTACATGGATTTTAATAAGGCATTTGACAAGTTCCCACATGGCATTCTTGTCAGAAAAATGAAAGCCCATGATCTACAGGGGAATGTGGCAGGTTGGATCCAAAATTTACTCAGAGACAGGAAACAAAGGGTAATAGTTGACAAATGTTTTTCGAATGGAAAGCGGTTTCCAGTGGCGTCCACAGGGCTCAGTGTTGGGTCCCTTGCTGTTTGTGGTATATATTAATGACTTGGACTTAAATGTGGGAGGCATGATTGCAAAATTTGCAGATGACACAAAAATTGGCCATGTAGTTGATAGTGAAGAGGATCGCTGTAGACTCCAGAATGATACCAATGGTTTGATTGAGTGGGCGGAAAAGTGGCAAATGGAATTCAATCCGAAGAAATGTGACATAATGCATGTGGGGAGGGAAAACAAAGCAAGGGTATACACAATAAACTGCAGTAAGCTGGGAGGGCAGGAGGAATGAGAGACCTTGGAGTGCATGTCCACAGGTCTCTGAAGGTGGCAAAACTGGTAGATAATGTGGTGAAGAGGTCATATGGAATGCTTTCCTTTATTGGTCGAGGTATAGAATACAAAAGCAGGAATGTAATGCTGGAACTGAATAAAATGCTGGTTAGGCCATAGCTGGAATATTGCATACAGTTCTGGTCACCACATTACAGGAAGGACATAATTGCTCTGGAGAGAGAACGGAGGAGATTTACAAGAATGTTGCCAGGGCTTGAAAATTGCAGCTATGATGCAAGATTAGATAGGCTAGGGTTGTTTTCCATGAAACAGAGGAGGCCGAGGGGTGACTTAATTGAGGTGTACAAAATTATGAGGGGCCTAGATAGAGTAGAAAAGAAGGGCCCGTTAACCCTGGTGGAGAGGTCAATTAATAGGGGGCACAGATTTAAGGTGATTGGTAGAAGGATTAGAGGGGACAAAAGAAAAAATCTTTCATCCAGAGGGTGGTGGGTGTCTGGAATTCACTGCCTGGATCGGCGGTAGAGGCAGAAACCCTCAACTTATTTATAAGGTGCATGGACCTGCACCTGAAGTACTGTAACCTGCAAGAACATGGACCAGGTGCTGGAAGGTGGGATTAGATTGGGCAGCTAGATTTTTCAGCCGGCATAGACATGTTGGGCTGAATACCCTCTTTCTGTGCCATAACTTTTCAATAGTTCTATGTTTGTTCTCTTTCTTTTAGCAAGAAGAAGAAATACTGCTAAATGCTATGTTTGAATGACTGAATGACTGAGTGACTGTCATGTGACAAGTCCCTTCTCATCTGTAGTTTTAAGCTGGTGTTTTCTCTGCAGCAGAGAAGAAGCAACTGGACTCTGACATGAGCAGAACCTAAGTGGGGGTGCCTCTCTCTCGATCTACATTGCAGCTTGAAATCTTTCAAATCCGGCTACAATCAGAAACGTCGTTGGAGGAAATCATCTGCATTGCTGTCTCCAAGAGACTCACTGAACCAGTCAGCTACCTTTTCAAACTAAAAGCCTCAGGACCACTGAATTAAGCTTGAAGCCAGCTGAAACACCAATCTCCACAGACTGTGTACTTTTTTATGGACTCTAACTCAACCAATCTACCTTTCCCCATTCTGTAATCTATTTGTGAGTGTGCAAACCTCTGGTGTGTGTGTGTGTGTGTGTGTGTGTGTGTGTGTGTGTGTGTGTGTGTGTGTGTGTGTGTGTGTGTGTGTGTGTGTGTGTGTGTGTGTGTGTGTGTGTGTGTGTGTGTTGGTGCATTGTTTTCTTTTTTATTTATTCGTTCATGGGATGTGGGCGGACTGGCCAGGCCAGCATTTGTTGCCCAGTCCATTTGGGGTAGGTATACCCACAGTGCTGTTAGGAAGGGAGTTCCAGGATTTTGACCCAGCGACAGTAAAGGAACGGCGATATAGTTCCAAGTGAGGATGGTGTGTGACTTGCAGGGAAACTTGCAGGTGGTGGTGCTCCATGTATTTGTTGCCCTTGTCCTTCCAGTTGGTAGAGGTCGCGGGTTTGGAAGGTGCTGTCGAACGAGCCTTGGTGCAGTGCTGCAAAGCATCTTGTAGATGGTACACACTGCTGCCACTGTGCATCGGTCGTGGAGGGAGTGAATGTTTGTGGATGGGGTGCCAATTAAGCAGGCTGCTTTGTCCTGGATGGGGTCGAGCTTCTTGAGTGTTGTTGGAGCTGCACCCATCCAGGCAAGTGGAGAGTATTCCATCACACTCCTGACTTGTGCCTTGTAGATGGTGGACAGGCTTTGGGGAGTCAGGAGATGAGTTACTCGCCTCAGGATTCCTAGCCTCTGACCTGATCTTGTAGCCACGGTATTTATTTGGCTACTGCAGTTCAGTTTCTGGTCAATGGTAGCCCCTAGGATGTTGATAGTGGGGGATTCAGCAATCGTAATGCCGTTGAATGTCAAGGGGAGATGGTTAGATGCTCTCTTGTTGGAGATGGTCATTGCCTGGCACTTGTGTGGCACGAATGTTATTTGCCACTTAAGAGCCCAAGCCTGGATATTGTCCAGGTCTTGCTGAATTTCTACACGGACTGCTTCAGTATCTGAAGAGTTGCAAATGGTGCTGAACATTGTGCAATCATCAGTGAACATCCCCACTTCTGACCATATGATTGAAGGAAGATCATTGATGAAGCTGCTGGAGATGGTTGGGCCTAGGACACTACCCTGAGGAACTCCTGTAGTGATGTCCTGGAGCTCAGATGATTGACCTCCAACAATCACAACCATCTTCCTTTGCGCTAGGTATGGCTCCAACCAGCGGAGGGTTTTATCCCTGATTCCCATTGACCTCAGTTTTGCTCGGACTCCTTGATGCCATACTCGGTCAAATGCTGCCTTGATGTCAAGGGCAGTCACTCTCACCTCACCTCTTGAGTTCAGCTCTTTTGTCCATGTTTGGACCAAGGCTGTCATGAGGTCAGGAGCTGAGTGGCCCTGGCGGAACCCAAACTGAGCGTCACTGAGCAGGTTATTGCTAAGCAAGTGCCTCTTGATGGCACTGTTGATGACACCTTCCATCACTTTACTGATGATTGAGAGTAGGCTGATGAGGCGGTAATTGGCCGGGTTGGACTTGTCCTGCTTTTTGTGTACAGGACATACCTGGGTAATTTTCCACATTGCTGGGTAGATGCCAGTGTTGTAGCTGTTCTGGAACAGCTTGGCTAGGGGCGCGGCAAGTTCTGGAGCACAGGTCTTCAGTACTATTGCCGGAATATTGTCAGGGCCCATAGCTTTTGCAGTATCCAGTGCCTTCAGTCTTTTCTTGATATCACGCGGAGTGAATCGAATTGGCTGAAATCTGGCATCTGTGATGCTGGGGACTTCAGGAGGAGGCCGAGAAGGATCATCACCTCTGCACTTCTGGCTGAAGATTGTTGCAAATACTTCAGCCTTATCTTTCGCACTAATGTGCTGGGCTCCCCCATCATTGAGGATGGGGATATTTGTGGAGCCACCTCCTCCAGTTAGTTGTTTAATTGTCCACCACCATTCATGGCTGGATGTGGCAGGTCTGCAGAGCTTTGATCTGATCCGTTGGTGATGGGATCGCTTAGCTCTGTCTATCGCATGCTGCTTACGCAGTTTGGCATGCAAGTAGTCCTGGGATGTAGCTTCACCAGGTTGACACCTCATTTTGAGGTATGCCTGGTGCTGCTCCTGGCATGCCCTCCTGCACTCTTCATTGAACCAGGGTTGGTCTCCTGCCTTGATGGTAATGGTAGAGTGGGGGATATGCCGGGCCATGACGTTACAGATTGTGGTTGAGTACAATTCTGCTGCTTCTGATGGCCCACAGTGCCTCATGGATGCTCAGTTTTGCATTGCTAGCTCGGTTCGAAATCTATCCCATTTAGCACGGTGGTAGTGCCACACAACACGATGGACGGTATCCTCAATGTGAAGGCGGGACTTCATCTCCACAAGGACTGTGCGGTGGTCACTCCTACCAACACTGTCATGGACAGAAGCATCTGCGGCAGGCAGATTAGTGAGGACGAGGTCAAGTATGTTTTTCCCTCGTGTTGGTTCCCCCACCACCTGCCGCAGACCCAGTCTAGCAGCTATGTCCTTTAGTGGTGCTACCGAGCCACTCTTGGTGATGTACATTGAAGTCCCCCACCCAGAGTCCATTTTGTGCCCTTGACACCCTCAGTGCTTCCTCCAAGTGGTGTTCAACATGGAGGAGTACTGAGTCATCAGCTGAGGGAGGGCGGTAGGTGGTAATCAGTAGGAGGTTACCTTGCCCATCTTTGACCTGATGCTATGAAACTTCATGGGGTCCGGAGTCGATGTTGAGGACTCCCAGGGCAACTCCCTCCCTACTGTAAACAATGGTGCCACCACCTCTGGTGAGTCTGTCCTGCCGGTGGGACAGGACATACCCGAGGATGGTGATGGCAGTGTCTGGGACATTGTCTGTAAGGTATGATTCCATGAGTATGACTATGTCAGGCTGCTGCTTGACTAGTCTGTTGGACAGCTCTCCCAACTTTGGCACAAGCCCCCAGATGTTAGTAAGGAGGACTTTGCAGGGTCGACAGGGCTGGGTTTGCCGTTGTTGTTTCCGGTGCCTCGGTCGATGCCGGGTGGTCTGTCCGGTTTATTATTTTATTCGTTCAGTTCAGATACAATAAAGTTAACCTCTTCCTTCGTTGAACTCAAGAAAACCTGTCCAATTGGTCTTGTTATGATCATAGCAGTTAAGTAATCTAACACCTACTGAACTGGCCAGCACATCTACTTTAAGAAAGAATTAAACCTGTTGTGTCAAACAAGGAGAGGGAAAAGAGGGAAGCCCTTTGAACCCTCCTCACTTGACTGTAACACCATGCTTACTCATTTTCTAAAAGGAAGGAACTCTTAACTTTTAGGCTGGAGTAAGGCATCAACTCATGGCAACATCACTCCCCAGACTAAAATATGATGCTTACTTTAGCTTCTTTATCACCGTTACGCAAACAAACTGATCTGTGGACTATACACAGAATGGGAGTAAATTTCCAAGCGAAACCTAATCCACACAGTTTATTAGAGTTTCCATGGCTCTTGGGCTAAATTTATGCTGCACATGTGGCAGCCCCCATAAGGTTATATATCACACCTTACTATATTGTTTTGATTAACATATGACATGCAACCTAATTTATGTTCATCTTTTTCCTGATCCAGTCCTCGGGCTTTTGAAAGCTGGAGTAGCAAATATTTGGCTTGGTTCGCCTTCGCTCTCTGAGGGAAGCAAGAGATAGAGGAACTGACTATGAGGGATTTCGATAGAATAAGTAAGGAGGAACTGTTTTTACTGGCAGGAGGGTCAGTAACCTGAGGAGACAGATTTAAGCTAATTGGCAAAAGCTAATTGGGGGGCGTTTCTTCCTCATCCACTGTAAGTCAACAACCCTGTTAACAAAGTTTAGCAAATGAGTGGCAGAACCAATGTGAAAATTCACCCCAGAGATGTTGCATATTTAAGACCACATGTACCTTGTTTGCTTGGTGGGAGAGAGTAAAGCATCCGTTTGTCCCGTCTGAGGAAACTGGAATGGGCAATTCACACCAAGGCAACAACTGAAGCTGCAGGATAGTTTCACAACTGGTATTCTTCCGCCATTACTATTCCAAGTGATACTTAGGGGCTTGAAGATTGAGAATTGATTGAGTATTTTACCTCGATGGGGCCTCTACAGTCAAGCCTAACACTGAGACTTAATTGGTAATAATACACCACATGGTCTGACATTGAGCTGCACTACCCAGTAGAGTTGCAGTTGTGATCCATATCTCTTGAGTTAGCTGATCTTAGTTAAGATGAGGATGGGAGGCAGAATTTGACCTCCATGTCCTTGGGCTTGAGAGAGAAACGTTGCAATGTTAGGCTCTTAATTTCCATCCAGTGTTTCCTGTTAGAGGTGCAACGGCAATTATTACATTGAACAAAGTACAAGTTGACGAGAGGGGCAGAAGTTAGTGCTTTAAAAGTCTGGATAATGTGGCAATAAACAGGCAAACATAAAACGACTGCAACTCTGGAAAACTTCCAATGAGAATTGAGATGCAAGGAATATTTAGAGCATCGCTTTAGGTATGTAAAATAGACTCCAATCAGAGTGGTCACTGCTAAGATGGTTAACTCTTGAAAAAAAGGATCACTATCTTGTGATCAAAAACTGAAGAATAAAGATACAGGTACAAATGCAAATAATTTATGAAAAAATATATTTTTTTCTCAAATTCTTTTTGTTTTATCCATAATCACTATTCATGCTTAACATTGACCTATGTTCATATGTTCTGGTCACTACTCTAATTAATGGAAGTGCTACTTCTATAAAGCAATACATGGAGTGTTTTCATAATTAACCATGTTTGTCATGATATAAAATTGTTCACTGTCAGCATGACAGGCCAACACTAAACTAAATTCCTTAAAGCAGCAAAATCAAGTTCACCCAGATGAAACCATTAGTTTCAAACTCAATGCTTGAAAAGGTAGACAGTTTCAGTCAGTATCCTGGTGAGAAATTAACTTAATGAAAGGACAGTGTTATGTTTACTTTGGGTTGCTAGATATATTATATATATCTGATTTATCTCAGATCAATGCAGATATCACATTTGTATTAAATCACCAACTGGTTCATTTACAGTACTTTAAGTATCTCTGCACTACAAGATCTCAGCACAATGTCTTCTCAGAACAATCTCTGTCTTTTTTTGGTTTCAGTTTCAAATTCTTCAGCTCTACCCAAAGGCTTAAGCAATGGCACACAGTGAACATAGCACAGACTAAAATAAAATCAAGAAATGCTGGAAATACTCAGCAGGTCTGGCAGCATCTACGGAGAGGGAAGCAGAGATAATGTTTCAGGTCAATGCTTTTTCATCAGCACTGGCAAAGGTTAGAAATATAATAGGTTTTAAGCAAATAAAGCCAGGGTGGGGCAAGAGATAACAAAAGGGAAGGTGTTGATAGGACAGGGTCACAGAGAAAAACTGACAAGAAGGTCATGGAGCAAAGGCAAATTGTATGTTAATGACGTGCTGAAAGACAAAGCGTTAGTGCAGAGAGGGTATTAATTGACAGAAAAATAAACAACCCTGGCCCAAAGCACAAATGTGAAAAAAACGTGGGCGGGCACATAGTAAAAAAAATGAATGATGAAACAAACTAAAATAAAACAAAAATAAAAAGGTTAAAAGAAAAAATAACTAAAAATAAAAAGGGGGGCCCATCATGTTCTGAAATGATTGAACTCAATGTTCAGTCCGGTAGGCTGTAGTGTGCCTAATCAGTAAATGAGATGCTGTTCCTTGAGCTTGCGTTGATGTTCACTGGAACACTGGAGCAAGCCCAGCACAGATATGTGGGCATGAGAGCAGGGGTGTGTGTTGAAATGGCAAGCAATCTGAAGCTCGGGGTCATGTTTTCAGACTGAGCGAAGGTGTTCCGCAAAGCAGTCACCCAATCTGCATTTGGTCTCCTCAGTGTAGAGGAGACCGCATTGTGAGCAGCAAATACAGGACACTAAATGGAAAGAAGTACAAGTAAATTGCTGCTTCACATGTAAGGAATGTTTTGGGCCTTGGATAGTGAGAAGACAGGAGGCAAGAGGGCAGGTATTACACCTCCTGCGTTTGCATGAGAAGGTGCTGTGGGAAGGGGATGAGGTGTTGGGGGAAATGGAGGAGTAGAGGGCAGCACAGACTAATAAAATCAAACACAGATCAATCAAACACTACAGACAGCAGTGCTGAAACTGAGAATTTAACTGTTCTAACTATGGACATGTTGCATTCTCTGTACAGTACAATCCATTTGCACAACCAGAAATTGCAGCATACACTCACCATGGGAGGAAAATGTTTCAAATACATTTAGTGCTGCACATTCACGTCCTCATGGTATAGCATTGGAGAAATGTGGCAGATTTCAATGAAAGTAATGAAATTCAAGCTTGAACTCTTGTTGGGTGATCAAATAATGTTAAGTTAAAGTCAGTTTGCAAACTTACGAGGCTGATGTAACTCAACTTGAAATCGCGGCATTCTTGAGATTGAGTCACTGAATGGGTCGAAGACATTTCAATCTATGCTTCATTAGATTGTAATGAAATAGTGAGTATCAATACTGTACATATTCACCAAATGCCTGTGATTTTGAAATTGCTTCTTGAACTGTGTAGACTAGAACTTTCTTCATTCTCTACTTCTGTAAGTTGAGAGCTTGTTTGGCCTGAAACTAACTGTTTTTCAGAAGAAATTCTGATCATGAGAATGACTCTTTTTGTAGCTGAATGGTTTTAAAAATGTAAGTAAGAGTTGTGTACATCGAGAGATTGGCACAGGAAGTTATCCATCTTTAAGCACACTATCCTTTAACGGCTAAGCAATAGGAACACCAGCACTCAGTTTCACCAAAAAGCAGCCTGCAATTCAGTTAGAACAGAAGTGTACCTCCGCTCAGTTAAGTTGTATTGTAAGTGTTCCCTTGATATAGAGGATTCAATTCCTCAGGGTTCTGCCAGACTGCCAGCACAATTCTGACTAGAGTCTGGAGCCCATCGATAAACAATAGGGATCTCTTTGTACTGAGGCTTTATTGTTTCTTGGTCAACCTTTTATAAGAAGCAGATCCTCTGCTCACTCTTCACAAATTAAGTGATGTCAGCAGGCAGACCTAGAGGCATGACTCCATAATACAAGAACACAAGAAATAGGTGCAGAAGTAGACCATAAGGCCCATCGAGCCTGCTCTACCATTCAGTACGATCGTGGCTGATCTTGGGCTTTAGTTCCACTTTCCTCCACACTCCCCATATCCCTTGATTCATAACGAGACCAAAAATCTATCTATCCCGGCCTTAAATGTATTCAATGATGGAGCATCCACAACCCTCTGGGGTAGAGATTTTCAAAGATTCACAACACTTTGGGAGTGAATAATTGGAAGTTCCCACTTCCCCGATTCAATTGAGACCCAGTATAGTACTGGAGGCTAGTACGCCAGGTGAGATGCAATGTACAGTTCACAAGATAGACAAAAGTGGGCACCAGCATGGGTTGCAAGCCAGGGAAGCAGCCTGGAGTCTTAACACCTGTCAATTTATATTTAAGGAAACAAATTGGGAAGGGAGAGAAAACTCCTGGGGTCTGGTCAAGTGCCAGAATATCTGGAAGCATGGGCTAGCTGGGCACCTGAGATGCACTCACAGCAGCACATGCACCACATAAGTTAGGTGTCTTCCCTCTGACACTGTAAACTCCAGTAGGGTCAGTGCTGGGATTTCAGGCCAAGGAATTTTTCTATCATAAATTTTCACTGCACCTTAGTTCAGCCTAAGTAAATTCCATTGTGTATTCCCAATAGAAAGAAAGATTGGCTTTTTAAAACATCTTTCACAATGTCAGGATATCCCAAAGTGCTTTACAGCCAATTAAGTACCATATTTTGAAATGTAGTCATTGTTGTAATGCAGAAAATAAGATTCACTTGTATAGTGTGGGTACCATTTTCACATGGTGGCTTCACCTCCACTTTCATCCATCATCCATTCGATCACTTTGTGTGTGAGGAAAAATCTCCTTGTGGTTTTTCTTTGCACTACTTCCAGGTCTCTTATGTGTCTCATATATTGGGACAAATCTCTTTATCAATATGTTAAAGTTCACAAGTCATTGAGCGGCTACATTGACAATATACATGTTGAGGCCCGCATTCATGGATCCAGAAGGAATGACTTAGAATGTATAATAAAAACAGAAAGTGCTGGAAATACTTAGCAGATCAGGCAGCATCGGTGGAGAAAGCAACAGAGTTAATGTTTCAGGTCTGTGACCTTTCATCAGAACTGGCAAAGGTTAGAAAAGAATTAGGTTTTAAGCAAGTGAGGGGGCAGGGCGTGGGGGTGTGGTGTGGGGGTGGTGGTGGGGAAGAGAACAAATGGGAAGGTGTGTGATAGGGCAGAGGGCAGGAGATATTAAATAACAAAGATGTCCTGGGACAAAGGCAAAGAGCATATTAATGTTTGTGGGCAATTACAAAGCATTAGTCCAGAGGGAGTCTTAATGGCAGAATAATAAGTATCTCTGTCCAAAAGCACAATATGAAAAACAGGCACATGGTTAAAAAATAAAATAAAATAATTCAAAAAAAAATTTAAAAAGTCCAGTCATGCTCTGAAATGGTTGAACTTAATGCTGAGTCCACAGGGCTGTCGAGTGCCTAATCGAAAGGTGAGGTCCTGCTCCTCGAACTTGCGTTGATCTTCACTGGAGCAGTGCAGCAGGCCAAAGACAGAAATGTGAGCATGAGAGCAGGGTGGTGTGTTGAAATGGCAAGCAACCTAAAGCTCAGGGTTCTGCTTTTGGACTGAGCGGAGGTGTTCCACAAAGCAGTTACCCAATCTACGTTTGGTCTCCCCAGTGTAGAGGCGACCGCATTGTGAGCAGCGAATACAGTATACTAAATTGAAGGAAGTACAAGTAAATCGCTGCTTCACCTGGAAGGAGTGTTTGTGAGGTGGATGGTGAATAGAGATGGGGTAAAAGGGCAGGTCTTACACCTCCTGCGATTGCATGAGAAGGTGTCGTGGAAAGGGGACAAGGTGTAGGGGTGATGAAGGAGGGACCAGGGTGTCATGGAGGGAACAATCCCTTCGGAATGAGGACAGAGAAGGGGAAGGGAAGATCTGTTTGGTGATGGCGTCACGCTGGAGGTGGCAGAAATGGCAGAGGATGAACTCTTGGATGTGGAGGCTGATGGGGTGGAAAGTGAGGACAAGGGGAACCCTTTTGCAGATCTGGGAGGGAGGGGAAGGGGTGAGGGCAGAGGTGCGGGAAATGGGCCGGACATGGTTGAGGGTCCTGTCAACCACAGTGGGGGGGATTCCTCGGTTGAGGAAAAAGGAAGACATGTCAGAAGCGCTGTTGTGGGAGGTTGCATATCAGAACAGATGTGTTGGAGACGGAGAAACGGGAAGAATGGGACAGAGTCCTTACAGGAAACAGGGTGTGAGGAAGTGTAGTCAAGGTAGCCGTGGGAGTTGCAGGGTTTATAATGAATATTATTGGACAGCCTGTCCCCAGAGACGGAGACAGAGAAGTCGAGGAATGGAAGGGAAGTGTCAGAGATGGACCATGTAAGAGAAGGGTGGGAATTGGAAGAAAAGTTGATGACGTTTTCCAGTTAAGGGCGAGAGCAGGAAGCGGCACTGATACCATCATCAATGTACTGGAAAAAGAGGTGAGAGAGGGGGCTTGAGTAGGACTGGTACAAGAAATGTTCGACATATCCCACAAAAAAACAGGCATAACTAGGACCCATGCGGGTACCCATAGCAGCACCTTTTATTTGAAGGAAGTGAGTGGAGTTGAAGGAGAAATTGTTCAGCCAGGCAGAGGAGTGTGGTGGTGAATGGGGACTAATTGGGCCTCTCTTATAGGAAGAAGCAGAGAGCCCTCAGACTGTCCTGGTGGGGGATGAAGGTGTAGAAAGATTGGACATCCATAGTGAAGAGGAGGCGGTTAGGGCCAGGAAACTGGAAATTGTTGAAATGATGCAGGGCATCATAAGAGCCATAGATGTAGGTGGGAAGTCACTGCACCGGGGAGAAAAGATAGAGTCAAGATAGGAAGAAATAAGTTCAGTGGGGCACGAACAGGCTGAAGCAATGAGTCTACAATTGCAGGAGGTGTAATACCTGCCCTTTTACTTCCTCTCTGCTCACCATCCAAGGCCCCAAACACTCCTTCCAGGTGAAGCAGTGATTCACGTGTACTTCCTTGAATTTAGTATAATGTATTCGCTGTTCACAATGAGGTCGCCTCTACACTGGGGAGACCAAAAGTAGATTGGGTGACTGCTTTGCGGAACATCTCCACTCAGTCCGAAAGCATGATCCCAAGCTTCTGGTTGCTTGCCGTTTCAACATAGCCCCTTGCTCTCATGCCCACATTTCTGTCCTTGGCCTGCTGCAGTGTTCCAGTGAACGTCTACGCAAGCTTAGGCACTCTACAGCCTTGCATACTCAACATTGAGTTCAACAATTTCAGAGCATGACTGGCCTTTTATATTTTTGTATTTTTTATTTCTTTTAAAAATTATTTTATTTTATTTTTTAACGATGTTGCTGTTTTTCATGTTGTCCTTTGGGACAGAGCTGCTCATTATTCTGCCATTAACACTGTTTCTGGACTAATGCTTTGCTTTCACCACAACCACTAACACGCTCTTTACCTTTGTCGCATGACATCTTTGTTATTTAATCTCTTCTGACTTCTGTCCAATCAAGCACCCTCCCTTTTGTTCTCTTCCCCCACCCCTTTCACTCGCTTGAAAACTAATACTTTTTTTTACCTTTGCCAGTGCTAATGAAAGGTCACAGACCTGAAACATTAATTCTGCTTCTCTCTTCACAGATGCTGCCTGACCTGTTGAGTATTTCCAGCACTTTCTGTTCTTATTTTGGATTTCCAGCATCTACACTATTTTGCTTTTATTTATTGTCTTAGAATGTATAAGTGTACTGTTTGCATCATTTAAACTAATTAAAAATATTCAGTAGACAGTTTTCAAAATGGAACACCACAGATTGATACTGTGGCGTGAAAGCTCAACATGAACACAAAGTCTACATATAATACGTTAAAAATCAACCTGTCTAAATTGGGCTTTATCCCTTTTAACTTTTGCTTTCATTAACACTTCAAAGCACTCAGAAAGCTGAGTATCAAAACTGATTTGAAAAAAAGGAACAACTGTGAAACGAGTCCCTCCTCAATGTCACTTAAATTCTATTGGATTCACATGCTGCTAAGTTTCACTTGCAATGATGTATAATAATTTTAATATAAGTTGAAAATAAGCTGCAATTTAAATGTTTCAAATAGATTCACAAAAAAAGCTTCCAGCTCTTCTTTGAAGTATCGAAAAGGAAACTTCACAAGACATGTCTTTGAACCACTTCAATAATTTATTAATGCCAGTATAGTGATGCATCAACCTCAGTTCATCTCAACCATGCCTTTATAACCTCTAGACTTCATTTATTCCAATGTATTCCTGGCTGGCCTCCCATGCTCTACCCTCCATAAGCTTTGATGGTCATGCAAAACCTTGCTATCCAAGCCCTAACTCACACCAAATCCCAATCATCCATCACCCTTGCACACACTGACCTACATTGGCTCCCGGTTATTATTTTTCATGACTTGTTATTTGCACACACAGGACTCTGTATGTGAGGTCTCTTTTTTGTCATTCTATGAATTTTTCAATTTGTAAGCTTTTAACAGCCAGGAATTAAAAGCCATTTGACTAAAAGTTGTTTGTGATTGAGAGGAAACAGGAGTCAAAGTCTTTGCAATCCCCCCCACCCACTCCCACCCAATTACCAACATATGCTTCAAGTTCAACGTGACTATATTATTAAAGGGACAGAGCAAATTTTTTGGATTTCTCCACTGATATGAGGAACTCATACCAGATAAACATTTGTTCTGAAGCAAGTTGTATTCATTGAAATTTATATTGAAGTACTTGCATATTTTCCAATTGTATGCATCATGCAAATAGGTTACAAATTTAATTTCATGTCACCAGGCTAAGAAGAGGAGAGGCTCGCAGTGCGCTCCTTTCTGAACTCTAATCAGTGACCAATGTTGAAAGTGTACATGTGTGTATATCTGAAGACACCACAATTTTTTTTTTATTCATTCATGGGAAGTGGGTGTCATTGGCTATGCCAGCATTTATTGCTCATCTCTAATTGCCCCATGAGAAGGTGGTGGTGAGTTGCCTTCTTGAACTGCTGCAGTCTATGTGAGGTAGGTACACCCACAGTGCTGTTAGGAAGGGAGTTCCAGGATTTTGACCCAGCGATAGTGAAGGAACGGCGATATAGTTCCAAGTCAGGATGGTGTGTGACTTGGACGGGAACTTGCAGGTGGTGATGTTCCCATGCATCTGCTGCTCTTGTCCTTCATGGTGGTAGAGGTAGTGGGTTTGGAAGGTGCTGTCTAAGGAGCCTTGGTGCATTGTTGCAGTGCATCTTGTAGATGGTACACACTGCTGCCACTGTGTGTCGGTGGTGGAGGGAGTGAATGTTTGTGGATGGTGTGCCAATCAAGCAGACTGCTTTGTCCTGGATGGTGTCGAGCTTCTTGAGTGTTGTTGGAGCTGCACACATACAGGCAAGTGGAGAGTATTCCATCACACTCCTGACTTGTGCCTTGTAGATGGTGGACAGGCTTTGGGGAGTCAGGAGGTGAGTTACTCACTGCAGGATTCCTAGCCTCTGACCTGCTCTTGTAGCCACGATATTTATATGGCTACTCCAGTTCAGTTTCTGGTCAATGGTAGCCCCTAGGATGTTGATAGTGGGGGACTCAGTGATGGTAATGCAATTGAATGTCAAGGGGAGATGGTTAGACTCTCTCTTGTTGGAGATGGTCATTGCCTGGCACTTGTTTGGTGCAAATGTTACTTTCCACTTATCAGCCCAAGCCTGGATAGTGTCCAGGTCTTGCTGCATTTCTACACGGACTGCTTCAGTATTTGAGGAGTCGCGAATGGTGCTGAACATTGTGCAATCATCCGCAAATATCCCCACTTCTAACCTTATGATTGAAGGAAGGTCATTGACCTCCAACAATCACAAACATCTTCCTTTGCGCTAGGTATGACTCCAACCAGCAGAAAGTTTTCCCCCTGATTCCCATTGACTCCATTTTTGCTAGGGCTCCTTGATGCCATACTCAGTCAAATGCCGCCTTGATGTCAAGGGCAGTCACTCTCACCTCACCTCTTGAGTTCAGCTCTTTTGTCCATGTTTGAACCAAGGCTGTAATGAGGTCAGGTGCTGAGTGGCCCTGTCGGAACCCAAACTGGGTATCACTGAGCAGGTGCTGCTTGATGGCATTGTTGATGACACCTTCCATCCCATTGCTGATGATTGAGAGTAGACTGATGGGGCGGTAATTGGCCGGGTTGGACTTGTCCTGCTTTTTGTGTACAGGACATACCTGGGCAATTTTCCACATTGCAGGGTAGATGGCAGTGTTGTAACTGTTCTGGAACAGCTTAGGGGTGCGGCAAGTTCTGGAGCACAGGTCTTCAGTACTATTGCCAGAATATTGTCTGGACCCATAGCCTTTGTAGTATCCAGTCCCTTCTGTCATTTCTTGATATCATGTGGAGTGAATCAAATTGGCTGAAGTCTGGCATCTGTGATGCTGGGGACTTCAGAAGGAGGCCGAGATGGATCATCAACCCGGCACTTCTGGCTGAAGATTGTTGCAAATGCTTTAGCCTTATTTTTTGCACTGATGTGCTGGGCTCCCCCATCATTCAGGATGGGGATATTTGTGGAGCCACCTCCTCCAGTTAGTTGTTTAATTGTCCACCACCATTCACGGCGGATGTGGCAGGACTGCAGAGCTTAGGTCTGATCCGTTGGTTTCACCCCTATGTTCACACTGTCTGCATTCAAATCCATGATTGCATAGAAATAAGAACCATTTGTGTGCACAGTGCTTTGAAATCTGTCGAATATTACCCTACTATCAGCTGCTGCATTAAGGAAAGAAGGGGTAAGGAAAAAAAGAGAGGAAAAAAAATAATGATTCTATTTTTTTTTATTCTTTCACAGGAATGTGGGCATCGCTGCCTAGGCCAACATTTATTTCCCATCTCCAACTGCCCTCGAGATGGTGGTGGTGAGCTGCCTTCTTGAACCGCTGCTGTCAATGTGGTGCAGGTACATTCACAGTGCTGTTAGGAAGGGAGTTCCAGGATTTTGACCCAGCGACAGTGACGGAACGGCGATGTATTTCCAAGTCGGGATGGTTTGTGGCTTGGAGGGGAACTTGCAGGTGGTGGTGTTCCCATGCATCTGCTGCCCTTGTCCTTCTAGGTGGCATGGGTCGTGTGTTTGGAAGCGACTGTCGAAGGAGCCTTGGTGCTTTGCTGCAATGCATCTTGTAGTTGGTACACACTGCTGCCACTGTGCATCAGTGGTCAAGAGAGTGAATGTTGAAGGTGGTGGATGGGGTGCCAGGAGGTTTCCGCACCCATGTATGACCTGATGCAAGAGGCTTCATGGGGTCCGGAGTCAATGTTGAGGACTCCCAGGGGAACTCCCTCCCAACGGTATACCACTGTGCTGCCACCTCTTGTGGGTCTGTCCTGTCGGTAGGACAGGACATACCCGGGGATGGTGTTGGCGTGGCTTCATTTTAAGAGTCCATCGCTGAAGTAGGCGGCGGACGTAAAAAAAATTAGCCTTGCCCGCACGGGCATCACATCAAGGAGCCACTTTCAAAAGCGGTAGCTGATTTGCATGGCTGTGGCGCCCGCCCCTTGTAATCAGGTGGAGGGGATGGGCGAGCCATTGCAGGCAACGGCCTCTGGTGCCAATGCGCAAGTGCCGATGCCATTTTTCAAGTGTTTACAGCCCTTAATGGAAATTTTAAAATTAAAGGGCTAGGTCAGTTCAATGACCAAAAAAAAGAATTAAGTTACCATTAGATTCATTTTTCCACCTCCCCAAATGCCATTTCAAAATATTCCTGCATTTTCCACCCTGGAATTTGTTTATTAAGAATTTGACCTTTCCCTTCCTAATGTTCGGCACGTTTGTCCTTTACCCCTTCCCAAAACACTCCCCCTACCCCGACCAATCCCCAGTGTTGTAACCCCACTCCCACCTCCAGCACAGAGAAAAACATCCTCCTCCCCACTGGTGTCGTGCCACGTTTCCCCAAATGGGTATTCGAAGGCGGGGCATTGTCGGCCGCCCGAATGAAGATCAGTGCATTGCCTAAGGAGGCAACAAGACCCTCATTAAATCAAATACGTAAATTAGTTTACATATTTAAATAGGGGTCCGGTCACCGAGCGGCAGGGCAGCCACCACGAGGCCTTGTCGTCGCCGCCAAGATCGGCATGGGGCCTGTTGCCGTCTGGGTCGGTGGCGGTTTCCTGCTGCACCGATCTTCATTGCCCCCCCTGCCAACGTTCCTGATGGTGGAGGGCCTTTTAAATCCAGCCCGTGGTGTCTGGGACATTGTAAGGTATGATTCTGTGAGTAAGACTATGTCAGGCTGTTGCTTGACTAGTCTGTAGGACAGCTCTCCCAATTTTGACACAAGCCCCCACATGTTAGTAAGGAGGACTTTGCAGGGTCAACAGGGCTGGTTGTGCCATTGTTGTTTCCAATGCCTAAGTTGATGCCGGATGGTCCATCTAGTTTCATTCCTTTTAGACTTTTCTCATGCCCTGTACAACACACAGTTGAGAATGAACAAATAATTTCTTGGCACATTCAGTGCCAGTTGTGATCACAAATGTTCTTGAAACAGCAAAAGCTAGCAGTTATATCATGATCACCTCCATCTCACACTCCACCTTTGAATGGGACATCAAACGGCCACCTAACTCACCTTGAAGTACAAACTTTCATGTCTAGCTGCACCATTGCAAAATGAAATTTCTCTGTAGTTCAACAAAATTCAATTTCTCATGGGCCTCATGGAAAATTCTGTGAGCCTTCCCTTGGCTGTACTTGTGTTCACTTAATATTCCATTGTAAAAATTGAACATGTCTCAGTTAGTTAACTAGCCAACATTTCTCAGAAGTGCAGCCACTCCGTCCAAATCGCTATTGCTGGTGATCCCGCAGGTTGAATACTGACATTCACATTCTCAATTACAGATGGATTCTCAATTACAGATGGGTGCACCTAACACTACTCTTGTATCTCATTAACATGTTAAAAATGAAAGCCAAAGTGTGAAAAGTTTGTTTAAAATTTGAATATAATTCCCTATATATAGGTGCTGATATTTTTGTTGCGTCTGAGTGAAATTACTATGATATAAATGAAACTTATGAATAAAACATCACTTTGTATTTGGTATAAGTTTTACATTAACTTCTCCTCCTTCAGGATAGGGTATTCCTTTTTTTCTGTGGCTAGAAACTTAAAAGCAATTCTCTCTTTACATATTGTTCAAAGTCAAATTTAAAGGACTTGGTTGCTTATTGTATACAAATTACAGTGTGCATGTATACTTTGTCATGTTTTATCTATTACAGTAGATGTGCTGCCTGATCACCCATAATAGCAATGAGAATAGATGATAATGTTACAAATATATGTGGCAGCTGTATGATCTTGTTTCTCAACACATCCTTGATCAGCTATCTTGGTATCACCACATTTTTAGGTGTAGTTTTGTGGTGCTGGGTACCACAAACAAGAAAATACTTGTCTGTATGTAATCCTATGTCTAGACCTCCATTTTAAAACCTCAAAGGTGTGTACTATGATTTTCCTGTATGAGTGTGGGCACTGTTTTTCTTGCTATGATTTTGGGGACTGATTTTTGGAACCATGAACTATAGTTTCAGATGGCATTGCCTCATGTGATAAAATATAGTGATAAGAAAAATGCACAGGCTGAAATATGTTGGGTAACATTTGCTGAATCGCTATTCGGCAGAAACTTCCTGCCAAGTCCCAAATTGGCAAGAATAAAAGAGACATGTTCACTGTGTAGTAGGCACATACACCCACACCCACCCTTCGTAGAGAGGAAAACAACAGGTAACCAAAGGTTTAACAGTTGATATGTCAATATGTTTGACGGATTTAGAGGTACTGGGAGGTTAGCAATAACAGAGAATAGAGAACAGAAAATAGTTCTGAAGAAAGGTCACTGACCTGAAACGTTAACTCTGCTTCACTCTCCACAGATGCTACTGGACCTGCTGAGTATTTCAGCATTTTTTGTTTTTATTACAGAGAATAGCACGTTTGGTCACTCCTTCTGTAACAAAGACAGGAGAATCGAACACAGTAATGTGTTGTCCTAAGCAAAACAAAGTGACATTGATTTCCACATTTACATAGTATTGCATAGTATTACATACTACTTTTGTAGCACAGAAACAGGCCATCAGCCTAACAGATCCATTCCGATGTGTGTGCTCCACACAAGCCTTCTCCCACCCTTCTTCATTCAACCCTATCAGCATATCCGCTTTTCCTTTCTCCCTCACATATTCATCAAGCTTACCCTTAAGTGCAGCTATGCTTGTTACATTCTAACTACTCAGAATTTTCTCCAGGATACGCTATTGGATTTATAAGTGACTGCCATATATCTATGGACCTTAGTTCTGGTTTCACCTGCAAGTGGAAACATCTTCTCTGTCTATCCTATCAAGCCCTTGCATAGTCTTAAAAACCTGCATCAAGTCATCCCTCAATCTTCTCTTTCCTGGAGAAGAGAGCTCCAGCCTGTTTAATGTTTCCTGTTAGGTATGACATCTCAGTTCTGGTACCATTCTAGTAAATGGTTTTTGCACATTTTCCATTACCTCTATGTTCTTTTTGTATAATATGGAGACCAGAGTTGTTCATGGTACTCCAGTTTTGATGTGAAAGAGGAACAACGTTATCTGGAAGATAATTTGAAATTGTGTTCTGTATGACATAACATGAAAGAAAGAGTGTGCATTTATATAGTGTATCAATTGATCTGAATGGTGCTGGCAGCATAGGAAATGTGTACACCAGAAGAGACAATGTAATGAATCACAGCCAACTGTTTTACAAACCAATTGCAGGGTGCACATTGAGAAAGAAATAAGTTTTAAAAAAAACAAGGGCTGGATTTTTGTTGCAGAGGTGGGAAGCAGGAAACGAGTCTCGTTTTGGGTCAGAAACCCACCTCTGGTGGGAAACTGATTTAGGTTCCGATTTTCAAATGGGTAAGCCCTTAATTGATGCAGAGATGGGTTTCCTGTCCACTTAGAGCCAGTGGGGCTGAGAATGGAAGTGGGTCAGACAAAGTGTGTCACTTGTGTAGACACCCCATGGCAGCCATCACTGAGACTGCTGGTTGTCCTGAGGTAGAGATCAGCACTTTGTGCACCAGAGGGAAGTGAGATGTCACAGGGGAGCTCTTCCTCTTCCTCTTTCTCTCTTACCTCCTGCTCCTCCCACAATGAGCTGTCTCCTTATAGGGCCTCACTGTCCTCAAGGTCCACCCTTCTCTGTTCATTGTTACCTGCCACCACCTCCTCTTTGTCCTCCTGATGTGTGTTTTTTTAAAGAATAGAAACCTGAGTCCAGATTTGAAAATCCTGCTGGGGGCGGGTGCGGGCGCGTGCACTATTTGAAGATCGCGTTCTCGGAGGTCGGTATTGGAACACGCTGCCTTCAGAACACGAAGCCACATTTAAATGGACTCTGGGTGGGAGGGAATGGCAAGTCTACATGCCTCCAAGTAATTGCTTGTTGAGGAGCTCATTAACAGGATTGTCAGCAGCAGTTTGGGATTTTCAAAGGAAAGGCACCAGGAGAATGCCATGTCTGGAACACGGCAGGGTTTAGTAGACGTGAACAATGCGGAGGGCCATGGGGGCTATGGGAAAGGCTGATTAACATGATGTAGAGGCCCAAAATAAGCTCAGCTGCTCCAAGCATGCCAGAGAGTAGCCATTGCTGGAACTGTAAGACTTGCTTTTCTCAGTGGTGAGTAGTAGGAATCTGGAGAGGGATCAGCTGGAGTATTGCATCCAGTTCTGGACGCCACACTTTAGGAAAGACGTGAGGGCATTGGAGAAAGTACAGAAAAGATTCAAGAGAATGGTTCCAGGGATGAGGAACTTCAGTACGAAGATAGATTGGAAAAGTTAGTTCTGTCTTCCTTGGAGGACAAGGCTGAGAGGTGATTTGATAGAGATATTCAAAATCATTAGGGGTCTGAACAGAGTAGCTAGAGAGAAACTGTTCCCACTCGTGAAAGGATCAAGAACGAGAGGACACAGATTTAATATATTTGTTAAGAGAAGCAAAAGTGACATGAGGAAAACTTTTTCACGTAGAGAGTGGTTAAGGACTGGAATGTGCTACCTGAAGCAGGTTCAACTGAAGCATTCAAAAGGGAATTAGACTATAATATGAAAAGGAAGAAAGGGTAAGGATATGAGGAGAAGGCGGGGGAATAGAACTGAATGAATTGCCCTTTCGGAGAGCCGATACAGACACGATGGGCTGAATGGCCTCCTTCTGCACTGTAACAATTCTGTGATTCTGTGATGCTGCTGGCATCACTGGCATTTGGTGTTGGCAGGGGAAGGTGTGTTGAACAGACTCTGTAAACAGGCTACTCTGATATTGGACAGAGAAGCCAGGTTGATTTGCAGCAGTTTCAACTTTCTGGACAGCAGGAGGCCAGAGAAGCACAGCAGGTTGCAAGGGGAAGAAGGTGCAACACAAGACATCAGATCTACTGCACAGGAGTCAGCTACCTGCAAATGACAGAGCAACAGTCCAGTGGCAGGCTGCATCTATCCAGGCAGATGGCCTCGGACCTTTGTGCTCTGTTCCATAATGAACTGAGGCCTCACAGCCTCCATGGCAGTCCCTTACCTTCATCCATCAAGGTCTCTGTCATGGCCACATGGGTGCAATTGATGATGCCCTGCACCTGGGACAATCCAGCAATGGAGGCGAAACTCACTGCCCTCTGTCCCTGCGTGGGCCCAACAGTATAAAAGTGCATGCAGTCCCCCACCCTCAAAAATAGGGCTTCTGTGACCCGCCTGATAGTGTGATGAGCTGCTGACTGTGAGATGTCACCTTAATTCACCGCTGATCCCCAGAACGACCCGGTTGCATAGAAATTAACAGCAACAGACACCTTGACGACTGCAGGTATGGGACTTTTTATCGGACCATCAATAACTTACAAACATCAGTATTCTTCTCCCTTCCAAGTTAAATCAGCACTCACAAATGCTGTCCATTAATTTCCAAACTGTGCTTACTCTGTCGATCACTCAGAGGAGTACATTCCCATCTATGTGGATGATCAAGTCTGCCCGCGTTATCCTTGCTCTTGTCTCTGAATGCATGCTTCCTATAGTAGAAAAATCACACTTGTGATAATGATTGACTCAAATCCTTCCCACTTTTAATTGTGGCTTCTTAAATATTGCAACAGTTCCACATCCTGGGTTTGTGATAGTCCACTAGCATTTGGAGGTGTTTCGATGGGGAAGATGCTGGCTTATCAGCATCTTCAGATTAGTGGATGAGTTTCACACTAATGAAACTGTTTTTGGGATTAGCATTTCCAAGGGATGTGAGTGTCCACTCAGATGTACTGGAACTCACAACTCCTTAGTTTGTAAGTGCTATTTAGAGTTTGGCTACAGGAGTTTAGTGGTTGAGATAAGTTTTAAATATGAGCAAACACATGCCATTGTGTGGTTTGATTGCATCAGCTATCTCTTGACTAGCATATTCATGAAGTCATTCTATTGTCTGTCTCATTTCAATTCCGAACTTTTTTTTTCCAAAAAGTTGAGATACAAAATCTTAAGGGATCTTGGGATGCGAAACTTGGCCAATTTCCGATAATTGTCCATTACAAACGACCCTTTTGCAGGACTGTCGTTTGAACTTTAAATGTTGGCTCCCTTTAAGTTGAATGCTTTCTTGCTGAAGGACCAGCTACAGACTTAATGAAAGAAAGGGGAGTCTTACATTGCTCATAAGAGTAATTTAGGATATGAGAGGCAAAATAATATAACAAGGTTAGCAAATAAAAAAAAAAATTCTCTTCAACATCTAGAAGGCACTTTACAAACAATTAATTATTTTGAATTGCCATGACTATTGTGTAATTCCAATGCATTAGTAAAGGAGTCTTGCATTATCAGAGGTGTTGTCCTTCAAACAAGATGTCAACCTGAGATTATGGGTTAGATTTTCAACTTGCTACTCAGCCGTAAAAACTGGCATTACAGATCACCACCTGAGATATAAATCACCTGATTTTGATTGTCAATGATTCCTATGGAAATGAGAATTGTATGTTTATATGGTATTGAGAATCGGGCAGTTTCTATAACGAGCAGCCAATCTATCACACCTGTTTTACACTTAGGCACCAGGTTGCAAATCTGCTCCCCCGTCTGCCTCACCTCTGGTTACACTACTATATTGTACATGTAACATCTCACAGTAGTCTGCAGAAAATGAGGAATAGCTTCTGGGTATGGCCTTCGGCACTGAGCATAACAAATATAGACACATTTTCCAGCTATTTGGACACAAATAGCAATGAGATGAAGGACCAGTTAATCTGTTTTTGATTGAGGTGGGGGATACTGCCCAGAAGACTATGAGACCTTCCTGCTTTTTATCAACTAGGTCAAGGGATCTTTAGCAACCACCGGAATCACCAGACAAAATTTCGAATTGCAGTATGAAGTATAGTCAGAATATATGTTTAAATCCTGCAGATTCATGTAAGACTACAAATAATTGAACCAAATGGACATGAGTATAATCATCACATATCTATCAGATAGGGAGTTGTAGACAGTAATCAAACAAGAAATTGGGAGATCCATGAGCTAGTTAATGAAGACAATACACTCACATAGGGCTCGTGCATACATATTATAAGATGAATGTCAATTTATCATAACATAATTGTGATGGTTTTGAGTTTTTAGCTCATATTTTCCTTCTGTTTGGTACAAAATGACCACTCCTATAAGTGACCCCTTTGCTCCCTAGAAACTAGAGTGTGAATTAAACTACTTTTCCTCACAGTAAACAGGTGCTTTTTGCATTAAATCTCAAGCAATACTGGACCTGAAATAAGGGGTCCCTTTAAAAACTTTATGCGGGGTTCATGGTCTAACTTTCCACCTATCTATCTGGTTATCAAGAATAAATTTTGGGCCTTTGTTCAAGGTCATTGACATTTTTTGATTCCCGGCATTCTGGCAGCAGGTATACTTGCCTGGTGCAGGTCAGATGACTGTAGTGCTTGAGATTATTCAGTATTTACATCAGTGAAGGAGGGATCAGAGGTCATATAAAATGTTATTCAGTGGACAGGGTATTTTTGATCACCTCCAGTCCTTATCATCTACGGGGAAAAGGCAATTTAAGTTGACTGTAAAGGCACAGACCAGTATTGAACAGGTTGTCATTGTAATGAATAACACTTCTGGTCTTGTTAGATGTAAATATTTACCCTTAGTTGGGGTTGCCTCTGCTGTTTTTCTTTTAGAACGACTCTGCGTTGTGGACACTTCTTATGCTGCTTACCTGTGATTTGCCTCAGCTACATTATGGACCACCTCTTCCCCTTACTACCTTGCTGTCCAGGACTTGATTTGAGCAATGATCTTCCTGGTGTGCTTTGTGAAGTGTATGTCACAAAAGATTTCTATCACTTGATCTTTTGGGTGCAATATCCAAGATCTTCTCCTTGAAAGCTGGAATGAGAACCAGAACTCCTTTCCAATTGTTATGTACTACTTTCGTATGCACTACAGTATCACTTGTTCTTTGTGTTCCTTCCCATGTGATTTTAATATTTTATACTCTGAACATTGTCTGTCCTCTTGATAGAGGAGGTAAAATTTATCAGGACTGAAATTTTTGCCCAGACTTTAGCCAATTCCTTGAGTTTAGTTGGCCTCAAAGGCTTGTTTGGGGGGAGTGTCTATAATTAATTCACCTCTCAGAATTTAGTTCTAATATTGAAAATATTATAATTTTTGGGGTTACTTTTCATATTTACCTGGAGCCAGGCTGGGTTGTTACTTTCTCTTTACCTTTAGAAACATAGAAACATAGAAAATAGGAGAAGGAGTAGGCCATTCGGCCCTTCGAGCCTGCTCCACCATTCATTATGATCATGGCTGATCATCCAACTCAATAACCTGTTTCCGCTTTCGCCCCATAGCTTTTGATCCCTTTAAACCCAAGAGCTATATCTAACTCCTTCTTGAAAACATACAATGTTTTGGCCTCAACTGCTTTCTGTGGTAGCAAATTCCACAGACTCACCACTCTCTGGGTGAAGAAATTTCTCCTCATCTCAGTCCTGAAAAGTTTACCCCGTATCATTAGACTATGATCCCTGGTTCTGGACTCCCCCACCATCGGGAACATCCTTCCTGCATCTACCCTGTCAAGTCCTGTTAGAATTTTATAGGTTTCTATGAGATCTCCCCTCACTCTGCTGAACTCCAGCGAATATAATCCTAACCGACTCAATCTCTCCTCATATGTCAGTCCCACCATCCCAGGAATCAGTCTGGTAAACCTTTGCTGCACTCCCTCTATAACAAGAACATCTTTCCTCAGATAAGGAGACTAAAACTGCACACAATATTCCAGGTGTGGCCTCACCAAGGCCCTGTATAATTGCAGCAAGACATCCCTGCTCCTGTACTTGAATCCTCTTGCTATGAAGGCCAACATACCATTTGCCTTTTTTACCGCCTGTTGGACCTGCATGCTTACCTTCAGCGACTGGTGTACGGGAACACCCAGGTCTCGCTGCATATTCACTCTCTCAGTTTATAGCCACTCAGATAATAATCTGCCTCCCTGTTTTTGCTACCAAAGTGGATAGCCTCACATTTATCCACATTATACTGCATCTGCCATGCATTTGCCCACTCACTCAACTTGTCCAAATCACCCTGAAGCCTCTCTGCATCCTCCTCACAACTCACCCTCCCACCCAGTTTTGTGTCATCTGCAAATTTGGAGGTATTACATTTAGTTCCCTCATCTAAATCATTAATATATATTGTGAATAGCTGGGGTCCTAGCACCAATCCCTGCGGTACCCCACTAGTCACTGCCTGCCATTCGGAAAAAGACCCATTTATCCCTACTCTTTGTTTCCTGTCTGCCAACCAATTTTCTATCCATCGCAATACACTACCCCCAATCCCATGCACTTTAATTTTACACACTAACCTCTTATGTGGGACTTTGTCAAAAGCCTTCTGAAAGTCCAAATAAACTACATCCACTGGCTCCCCCTCGTCAACTCTACTAGTTGCATCCTAGAAGAATTCTAGTAGATTTATCAAGCATGATTTCCCTTTCGTAAATCCATGCTGACTCTGCCCGATTCTACCACTATTCTCTAAATGCTTTGCGGTACGAGCCTTTGTTATTATGTAATTTGCATGTGGAACATGTTCAACAGGTGTAAAGTGCATCACACAGTGTAAAATGTAAAATGCAGATAAAGTGTAAAGTGCACCATGCTAGCAATGCCACAAATTGAGGATTTGAAGTCGTGCCCAGACTATCTCCTACAGCTTTATCTCTTCCCTGCAGTTTCAGGAGCAAGCTGTTCTTGTCATCTGCTTTAGGAAATGAAGCAGTGCATAAAACCGACAAGAAGGAACAAATAGTTTTTTAATAATGTATCTGATTCATCAAAAAGTTCCAAATAGTTTTCGTAACAATTTATTACAAACCTGTAAAAAAAAAGAGACATCACTGGATATGTTGATCCTTTTCAAAAGACAACTGGCAGGATTATTGTCTATTCAAGCTATAATTTTACATGTTGATCAAGAGAGAGCAAGACGAGAGTCATAGAGTCATTTATAGCACAGAAGGAGGCCATTTAGTCCATCAAGTCCATGCCGAGTTGTGTTTGATGATAATAGGGTAGCTTTTCAACTTGCCACCCAGTCAGAAAACGTCATTTACTGATCATTCACCCGTTTATAGAAAGTGCCCAATTTCGTTTCCATTGCTAAGGAACTAGTCAGCAGTGTATGGAAGATCTACAGTAAGTTGAATAGGATCATGCAACAACAAAGGAGATCACTGGTGAAACATTAGAGATGCTGGAGATAAATATGTTGATATTGATTGGAAGCTGCCAAGTAGTTACACACTTCAGGAGTACTGATAACAACAACGCCAACTTATATTTATATAGTGCCTTTGACATAGTAAAACATCCTAAGGTGCTGAACAGGAGTGTTATCAAACAAAATTTGACACAGGCCCAAATAAAGCAATATTAGGGCAGATTACTAAAAACTTGATCAAAGAGGTAGTTTATAACAACATCTTAGTAGAGAAAAGAATGATAGAGATGAGGAGTGGTTTAGGGAGGGAATTCCAGAGCTTAGGGCTTCGACAGCTGAAAGTACAGACACCAATGGTGGAGTGATGGAAATAACTGGTATCTTCCATAATCTTGTTCATACAATCAGGTTTTCAGATTATACCAGCCAGACTGGATGGTTACAAAACTAATCCAGTTAAAAGAATTCATATCAGTTTCATCAAGCCTGATATTAACTCCCTCACCCCATACCCCCCCTTACCCTCCCCACCACGACAATCAAGGAGGGAGGGGATGAAGGAGGCCCTTAAACCCCACAAAAACATAAACCCCAGCCCAACCCTTACATGCCGGGTGCCATTTTTAGAGCAGCGTGTACCATGCTGTTCAAGTGTCCCATCTTGGAGAGGCAAGGCAATTCATGAACTAATTTGAACCGAAGCCCCGTCTACTCTCTCAAACGGATGTAAAAGATCCCATGGTACTATTTCACACAAAAGCAGGAGAGTTATCCCCAGTGTCCTGGACAATATTTATCCCTCAATCAATGTTACTAAAACAGATTGCCTGGTCATTATCACATTGCTGTTTGTAGGAGCTTACTGTGCACAAATTAGTTGTGCATTTCTTATATTACAGTGAGATACTTCAAAAGTACTTAATTGGCTGCAAAGCCCTTTGGGACATTCTGAGGTTGCGAACAATCTATTTAAATGCAAGTCTTTGGCTGGAAGTTTACCACCATCCCCACCCCACCCCCCCCCCCCCCCCCCCCACAGGAGCAGGCTTGTGGTGGGAGAGGCTGTAAAATTAAGTAGGATGTGGGCGGTGCCCCCCAAGGCCAATCAAAGCCCTTAAGTGGCCAATTAACTGCCAATTAAGGTCCTCCGCCTGGCGCCGCTGGTATTTTAACAGTGGCCTGCAGGGGCCTCAGGCCCCTAGAACACTGACAGGTTAAACCTGGTGGCCTCCTTGCAGACTGGGGGTGTCCTCCTGATCGGGACCCCTGTGCCCCGTGGAGAGCACCCCCCCCCTCAAAGCCCCAACCACCTCCACTAAAATAATGTCCTCCCCACTTACAACTGACACCCTTTGCCTCGCTGGGGCCCACCCAATTGTCCCCGGCGAGGCACAAAAAACTTACCTTTCTTCCGGGGCCAGCATTCATGATCCTGTTGTGGCTGGATGTAGTCCCAGCAGTGGCCACTGCCCCCAGTGGCACTGTTGGGACTGAGAGCTGCCAGCCCGCTGATTGGCTGGCAGCACTTGGAGGTGGGACCTCCTGCTTAAGGGAGGTGGAAGTCCTGCCCAAGTCCAATTAAGGGCCTGGGCCACGTAAAATCCTGACGTGGCTCCCAGGCCCGGTGGAGGTGGGCTTGCCCCCAACCTTTTAGCCAGAAGGAGGGGCCTCCTGCCCAATGTAAAATTCTGGCCCTTTTTTTTCTGTTTAATTTTGGCTCCTACAGTGCAATTGGAAGCCTGATTTAATTTTAACTGCTGGCGTGTTAGTTTACCAAGGCTCAGGAAACCCAACAGTGAAAGGGAGGCAGGAGCTTCCGGCTTCAGAAGGGAAGTGCCTTTTTATAGCTTTCCTTGTGGATCAGGAGGAGCTGGAATGCTTCCCTAGCCCCTGAAGGAAGCCTTCGGCCTCCCTACTGTCGTGGTCACCTACTCTCCTAAGCCCGGATCTGCAGCCCGTGATCACAACCCTCTCCTTGATCATGACCCCTTAACTCCACCCCGATCTGTAGGCTGCCCTGCAATGCAACTGCCAGAGGCCATCCGCAGTTGTACCCTCCTGCTGCTGGGTTTCCTGCCTGCCAGCTAGCCAGCCTGTCAATTTGGCTGGATGCCAGGCAGAAAACTGAATGAAAAAAGGATGTAACGCTTGCCATTAAATTTGGCATGTCATCAGTGTCCCGACCTTGCTGGGCTCTTCGACTGCTTTTGGCTTCCTCCAATCCCTCGCTATAAATATTCAGGTCATTGTCTCTTTTCTCAAAGTTTGGAAATTGTTGTTGATAATATTTCTAGATAAAGACTTAACACATGCACATGACGTTCATCTGTCCACTATTGTAACAAAGAAGTTAATCTACTTTAATATAAAGGGCGGCACAGTGGCGCAGTGGTTAGCACTGCAGTCTCACAGCTCCCGCGACCCAGGTTCAATTCTGTGTACTGCCTGTGTGGAGTTTGCAAGTTCTTCCTGTGTCTGCGTGGGTTTCCTCCGGGTGCTCCGGTTTCCTCCCACAGCCAAAGACTTGCAGGTTGATAGGTAAATTGGCCATTATAAATTGCCCCTAGTATAGGTAGGTGGTAGGGGAATATAGGAACAGGTGAGGATGTGGTAGGAATATGGGATTAGTGTAGGATTAGTATAAATGGGTGGTTAATGGTCGGCACAGACTCGGTGGGCCGAAGGGCCTGTTTCAGTGCTGTATCTCTAAATCAAAATCAAATCAAAGATTAATGCCTGCATGAAAATAACTGGCAAAAGGAGTATTAGCCAAACATGATAATTATCCATTGCTCACATCTCCAAGAGTATTTTCTAGGCTTATGTGTTTTCATAGAATTTCACAGCACATTTGGCCCATTGTGCTTGTGCTGGGACTTTGAAAGCGCTATTCAATTAGTTCCACTCCCCTGCTGCTCACCCATAATGCTGCAATTTTCCATAATATGTCCAACTCCCTTCTGAAAGTTATTATTGAATCTGCTTCCAACGTCCTTTCAGGAAATGCATTCCAGATCACCATAACTTGCTGGATTAAAAAAAAATTCAACTCATATCCCCCTTATTTTCTTTTGTCAATTATCTTGAATCTGTGACCTCCAGTCATCGGTGCTCCTGCCAGTGAAAGAATCCTTCTCTCTAATCTATGAAAGCCCTTCATAAATTTGGACACATGTTAAATCTCTGCTCCAGGGAGAACAATCCAAGTTTCTCCGGTGTCTCCACTTAAAATGAAAACCCTCATCCCTAGTGTTATTCCAGTTTTATTCAACTAATATTTATTCTAACCTGCTTATATCACTCATTGAATCAGTATTCTTGTTTCTAAAAAAAAATAACGTAATTGTGGTGACGCACTACAAAAATAATCCTTGTCCTACCTTAGTACGTGTCATGCAATGATGTCTAATCTAATTTCCCTACACAACCCTTATCATACACTGATTATTCCAATGGCCATGAGAGAGAAGCGAAACAGAAACATCTAGGTGTACTAACAAAACATACAAAACTTGCTGTGCAGAAAAACTCAATGAAAATAGATGCTAGTATCAGTGAACTTAAACAAAACTTGAATGAAACACTATGAATGTAAATTGGCTCTTATAAATAGGAAACAGCAGCTATGTATGTTTGGCATTGACAGTGTGACAATCTTTCAGTTTTGATGATATTCTAAACTATACGACTTCAGTTTAAATGGATTTGCAAATAAAAATATTCTCTGGTGGGGCAAGTTATTTTAAGCATTTAATTGCAACTCATTAATATGACTATAGTCAAAAAACACTTGCACTTATGTCAACCTCAAGATGTCCCAAAGCACTTTACAGTCAATGAAGTACTTAAATGTAGTCACTGTTGTAATGTAGGGTACTCAGCAGCCAAATTGTGCACAGCAAGTTCCCACAAACAACAATAGGATAATGACCAGATAATCTCTTTTAGGTCTTGGTTGAAGGTGAGGGATTGGCCTGGAAACCATGAATAACTTCCCTGCTGTTCTTTGAAGCAGTGCCATGGGATCTTTTATGACAACTTGAGGTGGTAGATGGAGCCTTTAACATTTCCTTCAAAAGACGGCATCTATGACAGGGCAACACTTCCTCAGTACTGCATTGGATCGTTAGCCAAGAGCATGTGCTAAAATCTCTGCAGTGGGACTTAAACCCACAATGTTCTGACTCAAGAGGCAAGCGTGACACTACTGAGACTCAAATATACATGTGACAATTTGTACTGAGCAAACAGCAAAATGAATGCTGCACGTCAGTAGCCAACTGCAAAATTTGACAATGATTTACATTGTGTTGATCCCTTGCATGACTGTAGAGAGCTGAGAGTACTAAGCAGAGTTTTTTGTGATTAAGCTGTTCTCAAAAAAAGGTTTGCATTTTCTGTGGAATATGTAATTCTTGCTTAAGTGTCTGTTAAGTGAATGTGAATTTTATGTTAAAGGGGGAATATTGTGTGATGGTGGTTAACAGTCAGGCATGAAACAGGTCCTCAGAGTATTGTCTTTGTAGCAATAGGTCAATAAAGACAGAAATAAATTAATGCACAAGACATGGTGGCAAACCACAAAATGAAGAGGACTTGATAGTGAATCAAAACCACAGCAGAAATGGAAGAGCTCCACAGCACTGTGCATTTCGCTGTGTTAGTTCAGTATCTTTGCACTTTATAAGGTTTTTGCTGTGCTGGACTTGGCTCAGCATATTTTCTATTGCTTCAGTGCAATTTTAAATGGATATCGGCCAACATTCAAACATTGGGAAAGTTTGGGTTTGGTGTTTTCATATGAATTTTGATTTTACCCCGATGAAGGCTTTTATTACGAAACAGACACAAATGATTTGGTGGCACTAAGATCAAATTTGGAAAGAGCATTTCTTAAATGAATATACTAGAGCACAAACTAGTATCTTTCAATTTGGCAATTCCAACTATTTTTCAATATTCAGATTGAAAATATAACTCTTGGAATTTTTTTCAGAGACTGGGACCCTAAAGTGATTCCCTGATAGATTTCTAAATGGTTGGTTATACTAATTGCATGATTAGAATTGTATGCTTGACACAGGAATAATGCAGGAATTGCCTAAAAAAAGTTGGGGGATAGGCAACACAGTTTTTATTTGTTTTATTACATTTTTTTTCATATAACTGTGAGTTATATTACCCCCATAAAGTCTTGATGCCATTCCCCAGCACATCTTGCTATTTTGCTCGTTGTAAATTCTTTGAGGCTTGATTAGATTTTATTCCCTCTTTCAACCTCAATTCCCAGAAAGAAGCAGTTTTGCTACAATCAAGCAGTGACCCAGTTAACAATGAAGAAAGTTGGCCTGGTTATAAGGATCCCAGTGCTATAAACAGTCCTGGATGCATTTTGAATTTACTTCAAATTCTTCATTAGTAGCCCTTGACGACTGGTATAGCTGCCAGGCTCCCCTAATGGAGATCCTATTTTGGAAGATGAGATGAGAATTTGTTTTGTCACTTCAGTGGTAATATAGTATCCTGTGGTCATGACTGAAATTCCCAGAGGTATCTGACACTCAGATTCAGTAACTGCACATGAAGTCACTTTTATAAATCAGAGTAATCTTTGTCCCTTATTAAGTTGTGCTGTGGATATTACAGCTCAATACCTAAAGGTTTTACTGTGAACATGAATGTTTAATTTACTTCTATAAATAGAAACCTTAATATTTTTGACAATTGAATCTTCAGCTCAACTTCAAACCACATTACTTGAATATTATTTTTGAGAACCAACAATATACGATTATGAAGTTTTGTATTAGATACATATATTTCCATCTACAAGATGTAAAATTCTGGTAGAAAAAAATGTCTACTTCTGCTTTTTAATGAGGCAGATTTAGGGTACTGACAGATAATAGGTTTTTGGAGCTAATTGGGCAAGGTCTGCCATTAACTTGAATAACTTAATGTCAGGTTGAGGAGATTCCTGCTGATTTAGAGAAAGTTTGTGGACAGTAGAGATCGATCACTGTTGATTCTTCTCCAAAATGCTTGTAAATAGCGGAATGAAAGTGTCACTTGATATGGTTCAGTGGAAGTGGTTGGAAGTTCAATCTGCGTTGTCCAGGTAATAGAGAAAAGTTCAGAGCTATGCTCGAAATCATGAACTAGAAACAGAAAATTCTGGAATTGCACAGCAGATCAGTAGCATCTGTAGGTGGGGTGGGGGTATGGGTGGTGGTGAAGACCCTTCTTCAGAACTGGGATTGAATCCAATGAAGCCTAGCATTGCTTTAAGTACAGTGCTGTTTTTGTATGTAGAATCAGCAGGCGTTCTGTCCATTCACAACTATAATAGCTCTGCGAAATATTATTTGTAATCTTTTTTTCCCCCTTACAACAGCACAAGTCTTGGCAGGACTATTAGTTACTGCAAAACTGCAGCTGATCAGCAAGCTATTTTTCATAATCTGTTCCAAAGGTTGTGTTTTGAAACACCAATGCCAAGCTCTGCTGATTTTCATACACTTATATGATTAGACATGACATTGTAGTGAAAAGAAAGCATAGAGGTGAATCTTATTTTAATGTAATGGATTGCGAAGGGCAAAAAAACATGGCCATCAAACCTTTACCAAAAATGTATCCTGTAGTGTTCAATAAACAACAACCACAGCAAATGGTGTACACATCCATCACAAGGTAGAAACAAACAGGTCATTGCAGCATATTGTTAGGGTTACATTTATAAATCATGCAAGCTTCACTTTCACAGTTTATGCCATTTCTTAATTAGGTAACTACCAGCTATCTCTTATAATGGGGCTGCAACTGTCCTTGCACTTCAATGGAATAGAAAATCAGATCAGAGTGTAAAGCAAGCCATCAGTTGGTAAAAAAACAAGAAATGCTGGAATCACTCAGCAGGTCTGGCAGCATCTGTGGAAAGAGAAGCAGAGTTAACGTTTCGGGTCAGCGACCCTTCTTCGGAACCCTTCGGAATCAGTTGGTGTTTGCCTGATTTGCACTAGCACCAAAAGCTGATCTTTTTTCTTAAATTTCAGAAATCAGAAAAATCTGAAATTTCTTCCTGCAATGTGCTGCAAAAAGGCAGGAAATTTTATAATTCCTTATCATTGCTGCTCAAATGGCTTCAACATATTGTCTTAAAATGTTTCAATAAATTACTTTGAGGTACTATGATTGTCACTACATGGGCCAGTGCAAAGAGTGTGAGGAAAAGATGCATGGGAAAGTAAGAAAACATCACTGAGTGAGTAAAGCACACTTTAGGCCCAGATTTTGAGGTCAGTGGTGAATGAACGTTGGTTGCCCTTCATTACATTTGCACTTACCCACAGACTCTCTGTGCGTTTTTGCATTGCCATTTGAGGGAAATAGAGTACGGTGATCTCTACAGGGCTTCTGGGACCAATGTGAACAGGGTAAGTCCCTTGTGGAATCTCACTGGGGTTCGGAGCTGTACTCTACATGTAACAGGAATGAGTGGCTCAACACCAAATAATGCTTTAAAACAGCAATTTATATTAAGTAATTATTAAACATTTATTAATGATAAAAATAGGAAATAGAGATAACTTTATTAAAAAGAAGGGAAGCAGCTCCCTAAAATGAGACCGCTCCCCTTTGGTACATACATCATCAAGTCTCCAGAGAAACTTGCATGGGGGTGGATTCTCTGGTCAGTCTCTCCATCAATGTTCCTTCTTCTGTAATCTTCAGTGGTTGACTAGTCCACTCCAGCTGCAGCCCTGAACATTGGGTGCTGTGCCCCTTTAAGTCCAATTTTGGGCTCCATTCCAGCTTTCTGAGGCCTCTATCAGACTTTCTCAAAACAGGAGTCTGACACCCATGAGTCCTTATCAAATTCTTCTCACAGGCACTACGAAGCTGTTTAGGCTGTTACACATCATTTGATGGTGTCTCTCACCTGTCATCAATTTACAGAAAAAAATCATGTGAATGGTTCCAGGGATGAGGAACTTTAGTTATAAAGTTAGATTGGAGAAGTTAGGACTGTTTTCCATGGAGAAAAGAAGGCTGAGAGGAGATTTGATCGAGGTATTCAACATCATGAGGGGTCTGGACAGGATAGATAGGGAGAAACTGTTCCCACTCATGAAAGGATCAAGAACGAGAGTGCACAGATCTAAAGTAATGTCTAAGAAAAGCAAAAGCGACATGAGGAAAAAAATCTTCACGCAGGAAGCGGTTGAGGTCCAGAATGCGCTGCCTGAGAGTGTGGTGGAGGCAGGTTCAATTGAAGCATTCAAAAGTGAATTAGACTGTTATTTGAAACAGGAGAATGTGCAGGGTTATGGGGAGAAGGCAGGGAAATGGCACTAATTGAATTGCTCCTACAGAGAGCTAGTCTGAACACGATGAGACGAATGGCTTCTTTCTGCACTGTAACAATTCTGTAATCAATTAGGTTTTACTGTCTATCAATTAAACTCCATCTCCTGCCTCCACGCTATAGTTGATCATCCCAATTGTAAGACTATCCATTGTCCTGGCTTATAGTTCAAGGGTCATCGAATACCATAAGAACTGACAACCGTTATTTTTAAGTGGAGAAAAGCAGTAGTTCAGACAAAATAACAGCTGCAAACATGGCCTGCTTTGACCAGCATGAAAACAAAAGGAAGGAGTTCTGGGAAAACAAGTTCAGAGTTAATATTACTACTGATTTACCATTGATTACATAATTGATTAATTACTGGACTTAATCAGAGCACAATCACATTTAGTTTTAAATCAATGCCTACAAAGTAACCTTTAAAAATTCAATGCAGGTTTAATACAGGTTTTTATTTTAAATCAGGAGCAAAGCAGAAGTAAAATGCAAAAATACAAAGGTGCAAAAAGTAGTGGCTGCAGGCCTCAGGCCTACAGTGGGAAATGGATCTGTGTCTCCTGGCCCACAAGCAGTGCTGTAAAAAGCCACTTCTCACCTTCTTTAAACTGACGAGTTTTCTGATGCCTGGGAAACTTGGCCTCCCGGTGCTTAAAATTAAAATAACCATTAAAATGAAGGCACATAGCAGTGGTTAGCACCGCAGCCTCATAGCTCCAGCGACCCGGGTTCAGTTCTGGGTACTGTCTGCGTGGGTTTCCGCTGGGTGCTCCGGTTTCCTCCCACCTCCAAAGACTTGCAGGTTGATAGGTAAATTGGCCATTGTAAATTGCTCCTAGTGTAGGTAGGTGGTAGGAGAATGGTGGGGATGTGGTAGAGAATATGGGGTTAATGTAGGATTAGTATAAATGGGTGGTTGTTGGTCGGCACAGACTCAGTGGGCCAAAGGGCCTGTTTCAGTGCTGTATCTCTAAATAAATAAATAAATTATAAAATTTAAATGACCTATTAATTTCCTGTGATTGGTCTGGTCACCTGTCCCTTGTCCCACTTCTGTTAAACTGGAAGTGGGTGGGCATGAGGCAGCTTAAATTCCTGTTTCAGATTCTTGCATTTTAATCTCTGACATGACCCCAAATCACCTGCTTTTTGGAATTAACTTTCAGCTCACAGAGTCTAAACCAGAAATTTAATTTGAGGTCAAATCATATGTAAAAAGTGAAACAAAGAAAGGGAAAGAAAGATGGGTTAAGAGAGAGAGCTGACCACAGCACCTAATTTCTTCACCTCTAGCTCCATCCATGGATCTGCTGGGAACGTCTGTAGAATTTCACAATCTGCTGCACACAAGTCCATCTCCCAGGTGCCATGTTTGCCAGGACTGCCGCTCAAGCCCACTTTGCTACAGATCAGGCCAGTGAGAATCAGAGGGCCGTCAGATTCGTTGCACTGACTGGATTCCCACAGGTACAGTAAGTCATAGATTGCACATATGTGCCAATCAAGGCGCCCTCAGAACACCCAGCAATTTTCACCAACTGAAAAAAATTCTACTCCATTAATGTGCATCTGGTATGTGACCACTGAAAGATCATCATACATGTCTGAGCAACCCAGGACACCCAGGAAGCTGTCATGATACCTTCATCCAGCAGTAGTCAAGTCTCCCATAGATATTTACACTTCCAACCATGCAGAGAATCAATGGATAGCTCCTTGGAGATAAAGACTACCCTCTAAGGATGTAATTGATGTGTTTCTACTTTACACAAACACACCAACTACACCAAGAGAATTTGTAACTTAATTTGGTAGGTTCTTTTATTTGAAGAGATGAAATTATATACAACAATATGTGGGAAGCTAGTTAAAACGTCTGGGCTCTAGGACTGCTCCTACCTTCTGCCTGATGATTACATGAGTACATACATCACATCCTGTCTGGTGATGCACAGCAGTTTTTAGATACATCCCTTAAAGGTATACCATAATAAACCCTTTTTTCTAACTTAAAGTCGTATCCTTACATAATCAGAACTATTTGCATCGAGAAAACTGTGTCTAAATGTACGATTATACAAAGTGATAAACTTATGAGTCTCTGAAGCGCAATGGTGGTTTGCTGATACACCCAGACTTGGTTACTGTGAAGTTGGTTTGAGATCTCTGTCTGTTTTTACAATTCTGGTTGTCTGTAGGAGTGCTGTGCTTGGATTGTGTCTGAGATCATGTTCTCTTTACAATGGGGCTGCTTGTACATCGTGTCCTGTCACTTCCTGATTTGGCATTGGTTTCTTAGCAATGTCATACTGTTGGGTGTTCGTATCTGATATAATGGTGGTTCTGGACAGATGCTACTGATTTTTGCTGGATTCCATGTTTCATCACTTGGGTGTTGTATTTATACCTTTTGTCCAGTGTTTCAGTTGGATAATTCTTTGCCCATATGCCAATCATGTGTGTCTTTTGTATTCCTCTATAATAAAAACAAGAAATGCTGGAAACACTCAGCAGGTCTGGCAGCATTTGTAGAGAGAGAAGCAGAGTTAACATTTCAGGTCAGCGACCCTTCATCAGAACTGACAAATATTAGAAATGTAACAGGTTTTAAGCAAGTAAAGCGGGGGGTGGGGCAAGAGATAACAAAAGAGGTGTTGATAGGACAAGGTCACAGAGAATAACTGACCAGAAGGTCATGGAACAAAGGCAAACAGTATGTTAATGGTGTGCTGAAAGACAACGCGTTAGTACAGAGAGGGTGTGAATTGACTGTAAAGTACAAAGCACTGCAAGCACAAACATTATTTTTTTTAAATAAACAGAAACAGTGGGTAGGCACAGTAGAAACAAACTAACCAAACTAAAGAAAACAAAAATAAAATAGCCAAATAAAAAAGAAAAAAATTAAAATTAACTAAACATAAAAAGGGGGGCCCGTCATGCTCTCAAATTATTGAACTCAATGTTCAGTCCGGCAGGCTGTAGCTGCCTAATCGGTAAATGAGATGCTGTTCCTTGAGCTTGCATTGATGTTTGCTGGAACACTGCAGCAATCCCAGGACTGAGATGTGAGTGTGAGAGCAGGGGTGAGTGTTGAAATGGCCAGCAACCGGAAGCTTGGGGTCATGCTTATGGACTGAGCAGAGGTGTTCCGCAAAGCGATCACCCAGTCTGCGTTTGGCCTCCCCAATGTAGAGGAGACCACATTGTGAACAGCGAATGCAGTATATTAAATGGAAAGAAGTATAAGTAAATCACTGCTTCACCTGAAAGGAGTGTTTTGGGCCTTGAATAGTGAGGAGAGAGGAGGTAAATGGGCAGGTATTACACCTCCTGCGATTGCAGGGGAAGGTGCCGTGGGATGGGGACGTGGTGGTGGGGGTAATGGAGGAGTGGATGAGGGTGTCACAGAGGGAACGATCTCTTCGGAATGCTTACAGGGGAAGGGAGGGGAAGATGCGTTTGGTAGTGGCATCACGCTGGATGTGGCAGAAGTGGCGGAGGATGATCCTTTGGATCTGGAGGCTGGTGGGGTGGAAAGTGATGACAAGGGGAACCCTGTCGCGGTTCTGGGAGGGAGGGGAAGGGGTGGGGGTAGAGGTGCGGGAAATGGGCTGGACACGTTTGAAGGCCCTGTCAATCACAGTGGGGGGGGAATTCTCGTTTGAGGAAAAAGGTAAGCACTGTCGTGGAAGGTAGTATCATCAGAACAGATGCGTCGGAGATGGAGAAACTGGGAGAATGGAATAGAGTCCTTACAGGAGGCAGGGTGTGAAGAAGTGTAGTCGAGGTAGCTGTGGGAGTCGGTGTGCTTATAATGAATATTAGTAGACATATTCCCCTGTTTTTCAATGAACACATCTTGTACTCCTGGAAGTATCAATGAATGGTGACTGGGAAGGGTTGTTCGCACATGACTTCTGAACAATAATTCTGCTGGTGAAGAAATGATTGCACTGAGCAGACTCGCTCTAAGCTGTAGCATTGCAACATACAAATCATGTTTAATTTGTCGACACTTTTAATTAAGGATTTTACAGAACATACCATCCTTTCTGCCATGCCATTGAACTGGGATAATGTGGTGATGAGATAGTATGGTCAATTCCCCACTTTTCATACATTGCTTTGAACTGTTTTCCAGTATTGGGGCTCGTTGTCCGTAAGAACTTCTTGAAGTGCCCCAAATAGGCTAAAGATTGAACTCAATGTGTCTGCAGTGGCTGCACTGGATATGCCGTGTAACTGATGGATAATGGGAAATTTAGAGAAATAGTCCAGAACAATCAAGAAATCATCTCTGTGGATACTGAAGAGATCTGTTGCAATTCTGGTCCATGGATGTGCGGGTACTTTGAGAGGTAATAATGGTTCTTTGTGGTGACTGGGCAGGTAAGCTTGGCACGCCTCACATTCCCTTACGGCTGTTTCAATGTCTTGATTCATCCCTGACCAGTATACTGTTTCTCTAGCCAGTCTCCTGGTTCGATCTATCCCCATGTGCGCTTGATGCAAATGTTGGAGAATGCCAGGTCTAAGGGATTCTGGAATAAGGACTTACTTGCCCTTGAAGATAACACCTTGGGATATCCCAAGCTCATCTCTTTAAGACCAAAATGGTCTTAAAACCTCTGGAATGTCCTTGAAGGACTCTGGCCACCCGCCAATCACAGTCTTCCATAATTGTTGCAATATGGGATCATTGGACGTGTCTTGTTGCAGTTGCTGGCATTTATATTGTCCGAAACTCATGAGGTCGAGATGTAAGACATCTTCTATTTTGGTATCGATGAGACCCACTTGCAGATCTCAGGAAATATCTGCAGTTTTAGATGGGTTTGGTAAAAGACTTAAAGTTTGAGATGTGACCTTGGAACTACCCAGCTTGTAGCGTATATTGCAGTCATAGCCTTGTATTTTGATGATTAAGCACTGTAATCTGGATGGTGCACTAGTTAACATTTTAAGCCAGATCACCTCGAGTGGTTTGCAGTCGGTTTACACGATAAGCTTTTTCCAAATATGTACATGCGGAAATGCTGTATTCCAAAAACCAAGGTCAAGGTTTCCCATTTAATATTTGAATAGTTGGCTTGGGCTGTTGATAGACTGGGCTTTCCTTTTTGCAGGGTGCATGCCGCAAGGGTTTTTTGTGATGCATCAACCTCTAGTGTACTTTCCTCTGCTGGGTCATAAAATTGACGTGTTGATGGTCCTTCGGTCAGTGAGCTCATCAGACATAGAATTATAGAATAGAATCATAGAAAGTTTAAGGCACAAAAAGAGTCCACTTGGCCCATTGTGTCTGTGCCGACCGATAAACGATCCACCCATTTTAATCATACCTTCCAGCATTTGGCACTCGAGGTGCACATCCAGACTCTTTTTGAATGAGTTGAGGGTTTCTGCCTCAACTACCCTTATAGAATCATAGAACGTGTGTTGACGATCCTCCTGCCAGATAAATGGTACTTTTTTCAGAAGTTTTCGAAGAGACGAGGCTTTCTGTGCAAAATTCGATACGTATGACAAAAGAAAATTGAATAAACCTAAGCAACATTGAAGATCACTTTTATCTTGTGGGTATTGGGCATTACCTTCATGTTCTCCAGTTTGCTAGGATCAGGACAGATGCCAGAAAACATAGTTCCATTCGTTACCTGAAAAAATTTAATTCAGTAAGAAGGACGGCCGCCTTCCAATTCAGAGATGGGAATTTTGTAGTCATCCTGTCAGTGTTCACAGGACATGGGTGGCACAATGGTGCAGTGGTTAGCACTGCTGCCTCACGGCTCCAGTGACCCAGGTTCGATTCTGGGTACTGCCTGTGTGGAGTTTGCAAGTTGTCCCTGTTACTGCGTGGGTTTCTGCCAGGTGCTCCGGTTTCTTCCCACAGCCAAAGACTTGCAGGTTGATAGGTAAATTGGTCATTGTAAATTCCCCCGAGTGTCAGTAGGTGGTAGGGGAATTGAGGCAATGTGGTAGGAATGTGGGATTGATGTAGGATTAGTATAAATGGGTGGTTGATGGTCAGCACATACTTGGCACAAGACTTAGAGAGGAAGTGAAAAAGCAAAGAGAGGGCAGGAAAAGAGACTGGCAGCGAATATAAAAGGGAATCCTTTTAGGAACATTAATAGTAAAAGGGTGGTGAAAGGAAAAGCAGAACTGATTTGGGACCAAAAAGGGTATTTACACATGGAGGGAGGAGGTATTAAATGAATATTCTGCATCTGTCTTTACCAAGGAAGAAGATGCTGTGCAGATCATGGTGAAAGAGATAATTCAGATACTTGAAGCGTTTAAAATTGATAAGAAGGAAATATTGTATAGGCTAGCTGTACTTAAAGTTAATAAGGTACCAGGACCAGATGAAATGCATCCAAGGGAAGTGAGAGTGGAAATTGTGGATGCCCTGGCCATAATTTTCCAGTCTTTCTTCGATTCAGGGTGGTGCCAAGGGACTGGAGATTTGTAAATGTTACAGCCTTGTTCAAAAAAAGGGTGGAAAGATGAGCCCAGCAACTACAGGCTAGTCAGTTTAACCTCGGTGATGGGGAAGCTTCTAGGAATGATAATGTGGGACTAAATTAATAGTTACTTGGGAAAATGCGTGTTAATTAGGGAAAGTCAGCATGGATTTGTGAAGGACAAATCATGTTTAACTAACGTCCTTGAGGTTTTTGATGAGGTAACAGATGTTTCATTAGGATAATGCTGTGATGTAGTGTGCATGAACTTCCAAAAAGCATTTGATAAAGTGCCACACAACAGACGTGTGAGCAAAGTTATAGCTCATGAAATAAAAGGGACGGTAGCAACATGGATATGAAATTGGCTGAGTGACAGGAAACAGAGAGTAATGGTTAATGGATGTTTTTTGGACTGGAGGAAGGTTTGCAGTGGAGTTCCCCAAGTGTCGCTGTTGGTTTTCCTGAGATTTATTAATGACCTAGACCGTGGTGTAAAGGGCACAATTTCAAAATTTGTGGAGGATACAAAACTTGGAAACATTGTGAACTATGAGGAGAATAGTGTAGAACTTCAAAAGGACATAGACAGGTTGGTGGAATAGGCGGACAGGTGGCAGATGAAATTTAATGCAGAGAAATGTGAAGTGATTCACTTTGATAAGAAGAACATGGAGAGACAATATAAAGGGTGCAATTCTAAAGCATGTACAGGAGCAGAGGGACCTGGGTGTATATGTGCGTAAATCATTGAAGGTGGTAGGACAGGTTGAGAGCGTGGTTAATAGAGCACACAGCATCCTAAGCTTCATTAACAGGGGCATAGAGTACGACAGCAAGGAAGTTATGTTAAACTTGTACAGAACACTGGTTCAGCCTCAACTGGAGTTTGTGTCCAGTTCTGGGCACCACATTGTAGGAAAGATGTGGAGGCACTACAGATAGTGCAGAAAAAAGTCACAGAAATGGTTCCAGGGATGAGGAATTTCAGATAAGTGGCTAGATTGCAGAAGTTGGGACTGTTTTCTTTGATAGAGGTATTCAAAATCATGAAGGATCTGGACAAACTGTTCCTGTGGATGGAGGGATTGCAAACAAGAGGGCACAGATTTACGGTAATTGGCAAAAGAAGCAATAGCGACATGAGGAAAAAAATGTTCATGCAGAGAACAGTTAGGATCTGGAATGCACTGCCTGAGAGTGTGGTGGAGGCATTCAAGAGGGAATTGGATTGTTATCTGAAAAGGAAGAATGTGCAGGGCTACGGGGAGAAAGCTGGGGAGTGACACTAGGAAAACCACTCTTTTGGAGTGATGGCACAGACATGACAGGCTGAATGGCTTCTTTCTGTGCTGTAACAATTCCGTGATACCCATGGCTAGAACAAATATTCAGACTTGCACAGTTCTTCAGGGCTTAAATTCTGTCGCTCCACTGGCTTTCAGTTCCTTGGATAGCCTCACCCTGCTGGTAGACTTAGGATTGATGGCACTGTTGCTGCCATCCTGAGCTTTTGTTAGGCCCTGCCTAAAATCAAAGCTGTTTTTCACTGCGAACACACCCCGACACCTAAAGAAATTGTTTAATGGCAATGTGGGTCTTTTTCAGCCTTCTTCAAGCTGTTGGAGGCTGCTGCTCGACGAATTGTTTTGCCTGGCCATGTCGTGAACGTTTGGTCACCCCACCCTGGTACTCTCGATCTGGTGAAGATTGGGAAAAGTAGTTGCTACCGTTAATGGAGCCCTGCCCAGTGCCACACATCATGGAGTCAGCTCCCTAAAAATTGCTCCTGTGCAAGTTGCTGCAGCAGTTGGACTCAGACTTATGCTCCCCGGATTTGCAATTGTTTTACCGGGATCCAATGCCTGCCTGTTGAAGCAAGGTGCTATGTCCTAACCACACAGATCTTCTGTGTATTGGACGCCTGCACTGACACAGAGACTTCCACATTGCTGTAGGTACTGCAGATATACTTGTTAGGTCTTCAAACTTCCCTACACTGGAATTCTGTTGTATATGGAGAGGTTCAGTATTGCAGATTCTACAAAATCTTCAATTCAAATCTTCAAACACCACCAGCTGCCACCATATTATGTTTTCTACTTTACACAAACACACCAACCACATGAAGATGATTGATAACTCAATTAGATGGCTTCTTTTATTTGAAGAGATGAAACTATAAACAACAATTGCCGTGGGCTAGTTAATACATCTCGTCTCCAGGACTGCTCCTATCTTCTGCCAGATGATTACATGGGTATGTATGTCACATCCTGTCTGGTAATGCAATGCAGCTTTTAGATACGCCCCTTAAAGGTATATCATAGCAGCTGATGACACCTGTAAGGAACCCCCACTGACACCCAGGAAAGATATAACCAGAGCCACATGAGCAGAAGAGCAGGCCATTGGGATGCTGAAGATGCAATTCAGGTGCCTGGACAGATCTGGGGCTGCCCTTCAGTATGCACTAACAAGGGTGTCCAGAATGATAGTGGTTGGCTGCACCTTACACAATATTGCACAGCAGCGAAGTCAGGGGCTGCAGGAGGAGGAAACTTATGACCGCTCTGTATCCTCAGTGGAGGAGGAGGAGGAGCCTAATGTGACCAGGGTACCTGCAGCTGCTCACTTAGCTGCCAGGGAGACTCATTCAGGGATGCTTCAGCTAATCTGAGGTGGTGTAACCAACTGGCATACCAATTCTGAACCCACTGTGCTTCCCCCAAACACCCAGCACAAAGCAGTCCCACAATTAACAATCCATCCCTCTCACTGTCTCCCATTGTTCATCTACTCTTGTCATACCATTTTTCGCAAGGCAGAAGACCATTTGGCAGGTGCCAGGCAGTAATGGGGAGAATAGGACAATGCATTACCATCACTGAATCCCCCACTACCAACATCCTAGGGGCTACCATTGACCAGAAACTGAACTGGAGTAGCCATATAAATACCATGGCTACAAGAGCAGGTCAGAGGCTAGGAATCCTGCGGTGAGTAACTCACCTCCTGACTCCCCAAAGCCTGTCCACCATCTACAAGGCACAAGTCAGGAGTGCGATGGAATACTCTCTACTTGCCTGGATGGGTGCACTCCAACAACATTCAAGACGCTCGACACCATCCAGGACAAAGCAGCCCACTTGATTGGCACACCATCCACAAACATTCACTTCCTCCACCACCGACGCACAGTAGCAGCAGTGTGTTCCATCTACAAGATGTACTGCAACAACGCACCAAGGCTCTGTAGACAGCACCTTCCAAACCTGCGACCTCTGCCAACTAGAAGGACAAGGGCCGAAAATGCATGGGAACATCACCACCTGCAAGTTCCCCTCCAAGTCATACAGCATCCTGACTTGGAACTATATCGCTTTTCCTTCACTGTCGCTGGGTCAAAATCCTGGAACTCCCTTCCTAACAGCACTGTGGGTGTACCTACCTCCCCCATGGATTGCAGCAGTTCAAGAAGGCAGCTCACCACCACCTTCTCAAGGGCAATTAGGGATGGGCAATAAATGCTGGCCTAGCCAGCAATACCCACATCCTATGAATGATTTAAAAAAAAATCCCCATGCTGCTGTCTACTGTAATAATGGGTGCAGGTAATTGGTAAGGACAATCAAGGAAACAGCAACTGGGCTGCAGAAGGTTGTAGCATTATTGGATTGAATGGATCTGTTTGTAAGAATCATGTGAAATGTGCCTGTTTTAGCACGTTCATGATCCTCCCTTGCATGTATCTCATGGCACTTTGCCTGCAGTCCCTGGGGTTCTTCATCATACAATGCCTGGTCAGCAGCCCCCTCCATATCTTCATCCTCGGAGGAGGCATCGCACTCCAGGTTGTCCTCATTGTTCAAAACTTTTCCATTCTGTAGTGTCACATTGTGCAGAGCCAACATAGCACACCACCACAGTACGCGAGACGCTTGCTGGGGCATACTGAAGGGCTCCACTGGATTTATCCAGGCATCTACATTGCATCCTCAGAAGCCCTGTGGATGGTTCAATGGTCACTTGAGTTGTGTCGTGGTAGCTGCTGTACCTCTCCTCTTCCTCAGTGCTTGGGCTCCTCATAGGCATCACTAGCCATGTCTTCAGTGGGCATCCCTTCTCAGTCAGTATCCATCCTTGAAGCTGCACGGGGGCCTGAAATGGTCAGGCACCTGGGACTGCCTTAATATGAAGGCATCACGGCAGCTTCCCGGGAACCTTGCACAAGCCTGAAGGATCTATTTGCGGTGGTCGCAGACCAGTTGCACATTGAGTGAGTTGAAGCCCTTCCTGTTGATGAAGGCTGCTGGCTAGTCTGTGGGAACCTTGATGACCGCATGTGTGCAGTCAATGACACCCTGAACCTAGGAAATCCAACGATGGCCCCGAACCCTATAGCCCTCACAGCCTGACTGTCCGGATCATTGCGAAAGTACATGTATTGGCCGGCACTCTTGAAGATGGCATTGATAACCATCTTGATCGGTGATGCCCTGCAGACAGGGAGATCCCACAGATATCTCCAAAAGATCCTGGAATGATCCTGAGGAGTAGACATTCAGTACCACGGTCAACTTCAGCACTACAGGCATTGGGTGCCCACCACTTCCCAGAGGGCTCAGCGTGTTCTCCATCATGGCGTAGAGTTCTGTGACGGCCTTCCTGGAGAAGCACAGTCTCTGGTGGGTAACCGCTTCTATGAATAAGTGGCTGGTTGAGTGTCCCTCTGCGTCCACCTTGTCCATGCCCCCTTTCAGCCTCATGCTCCAGGTGCCCTTTCAGTTGCTGCTGCCACTTTGCTTGTGGCTGCAGCTCTCTCCCTCTCTGATGTTCCTCTGGAGGTCTTGAAGCCTGAGTGAATGTGGCCCATGGCAAATAGCTTCACTTAGTTCTCAGAGCTTCCCAGATCCCTTGCTCTGTATGTAAAAGTGCCAAGTCCAAGAGGGCATCTATGCAGTATGTCCTGGCTGTGCTGGGCAAATTGGTACCTCTCCCAATTGTTACTTCCGCTGCCCACTCAGTCCCATCCTCCCGACCAAGCCACATTACCATTCACAATGGCTGCCAAATGCAGCCAACACTGGAACCCTGCTAATCCACCGCCTAATTATAGCTGCTGAGGCTCTGAAGCACTGTTGTTCATGTGCACACCTCATAAAATTAAAAAAAGCCCTGAGAAAATAGCAGTTAATTGCCAGTTTAACAGGCTTGGTTACCCGCTCACTGCGTTCCAGCGGAATCTCCTCCCGTCAGCCCGGCCACCTTCGGTAATATCCAGTTGCAACATAAAGACATCGAGCTTCCCTCAAGATGCCTTTCGCTGTGATATTACCACTCCTCCTGCCTCCCAACAAGCCTCCAGTGGGCTGGAAAAATCCAGCCCTATATCTATATTTTTAAGTGAGACATAGAGGAAATTATTTTGATGTGCAGAGTACAATGTGGGCCATTATGAATTCTCGGTGTGTCCAGGGGTGGCACATTAGCACTGTGGGTCTTTGGACTCTTTAAATTTTGTTATTGAGCAATTGGCCAACACTTTGTAGCATCGTAGGAGATGAATGCTTTCTGAATCATACTATCTGCAATGTGGTCATGTAAGATGCTGTGCTGGATCTTTCATTACTAATGTATGACATTTCCAACTCTCTGTTTTGTGCATTGTGCCATGCCATGTGAAAGCCTAAGCAGAGTTTCTTTCGAGCCCGCATGCCTGCAAGGTCCGAGTGGTTCTTGGCTCCACTGGAGGTCTGTGCAAATCTGGAAGAAAATGTTTGATTGGCAGGCCTTCAGGGCTCGCTTCACATCTTAAGTTTTCAACTGGTGGGCATATGCCCAAATAGTTGCAGCTGTTGGCTTGGAGACAGCAGGTTGTGATTTGTGCCACTTTATCTCTGCAGTCCAGACAGAGTCATGCCAGTGGGCTGAAAGTATTAATTGGAGGCATCCAGTCTAGATTGGTCTCAAGATGTAGGAGCCCATGGGCTGAATTTTACGCCACCCCAGCAGATCAGTTGGTGGTGTGGGGGCGGCATAAAATTGAGCGGGAGGCACCTGGAGGCCTTCCCGCCCCACTCCCGCCTCCAGCCAAATTTACGACGATCGGATGGGGGGGGGGGTTTGGGGGAAATGGCCCACCTGCCCGAGGCCTATCAGGGTCCTTAATGGCCACTTAAGGGGCCTTGCCCGCCTCCACGAGTATTTTACCCATGGCAAGCGGGCGTGCTGGGGACGTGAAAGGCTGCCAGTGATAGCTGCCGGCCTTTCCGCATGCCGCGGGGGCGTGCCATGGCAGTCGGGCACAGGGTGCCCGATTGAGGGCTGCCCCCACCTCCCAACCCACCCCGGGACCCAAGACTCCACCCCCTCCCTCCAAATGACTACCCTTGCACCGCCGGCATGGCCGATCACCCCCTGGCGAGGCAAGCTCAATTAACCTGAGGTCCTGGCTCTATGTCCTCGGCTGGGCTGCAGACCCAGCAGTGGCCACTGCTCCCGATGGCGCTGCTGGGATTAAGAGCTGCCGGTCTGCTGACTGGTCGGCAGATCAGTGAGACAATTAAAGCCCAGGGACCCATAAAATGCGGGTCGGATCCCCGGGCTAGGTGGAAGCGGGTTCGCCACCGACGTAAAAATTGGTGGCGAAGTCCTATCGACCTACAGTAAAATCCAGCTCCATATGTCTGCGTCATACATCAAGGCCAGAATTTTACATCCCCCCACAGGAGCGGGCTGTTGGCGGGGTGGGGGTCGTATAATTGAGTGGCAGGCAGGGGGGAGGATGCCGTTCCTGATGCCTTCCCACCCCTGCTGCAATTAGACCATGGCCGGCGGTGGCAAGAAACGGCCCCACCTGCCCCAGGCCAATCAAAGCCCTGAAGTGGCCAATTAACTGCCACTTAAGGGTCTCCTCCTGCCACTGCTGGCATTTTACCAGTGGCCAGCAGGAGCCTTAGGCCTGACAGAAGGCTGCCAGGTAAAACCTTGTGGCCTCCTTTCCGGCTGGTTGGGTGCCATCCTGATCGGGCACCCTGCGCCCAATGGAACCCCTCCCAGAAGCCCCAACCACCCCCACTGAAATAAAGTACTCCCCAGAACCATCCCCCCTTGCTTCCCTGTGGCCCGGACAACTGTCCCCGGCGAGGCCCCAAAACCTACCTCTCTTCCACAGCCAACATCCACAATCCTGCTGTTGGCTGGGTGCAGTTCCAGCAGTTGCCACCATTCTACATGGCACCTTCCACCCAACATAAAAATGCACCCAAGGGTTGGATGACAAGACAGTTGTCTTGGAGTTTGGGTGCTACTTGGATTTTGACATGTTATTGACATCCACATGTTCTTGTCAAGAAATTGCAAAATGTTGCAAGGGGCAATAATGGTGTAGAAAGTGAGAAGTGGGTAACCATCAACAGGGGTAGAATATGGAAATGGGATTCACAGGTGCAGGGAACCTGCCAGACATTGGAACAGCTCAATAGCTATAAAATGCTGGAAAACTGTGAGGTGAACAATGATGGTGAATCCGGAAAGTGGTACTGAACACATTATGATATCATGGAGCAAGGTACTACTGGGGTGAGAGGGGGCTGGAGTAAGTTGCAGTGTGAGTGGTAGTGGTTGAATATTCTATAGTCGGGCAATAGGTGGCCATTTCTGCAGTCCTGACTAAGAGTTTGAAATGGTACGTTCCCTCGCTGTTGCCAAGATAAAGGATATCACAGCACAGGGCGAAAAGCTTCTGGAAAAGGAGGGACAACAGCCAAAACTCATGGTCCATGCTGGAACCAATGATCTAGAAAAAAAATAAAAGCAATATACTGCAGATGCTGGAAATCTGAAATAAAACAAGAAATGCTGGAAATACTCAGCAGGTCAGGCAGCTTCCGTGAAGAGAGAAGCAGAGTTAACGTTTCAGTGATCCTTCAGTAGAACTGGCAAAGGTTAGAAATGTAATAGGTTTTAAGCAAATAAAGCAGGAGTGGAGCAAGAGATAACAAAAATAAAGGTGTTGATAGGACAGGGTCACAGAGAATAACTGACCAGAAGGTCATGACGTAAAGGCAAATGGTCTGTTAATGGTGTGTTGAAAGACAAAGCATTAGTGCAGAGAGGGTGTTAATGGACAGAAAAATGAACAGCCCTGGCCCCAAACACAAATATGAAAAAAATAGCGGGCAGGCACATGGTAACAAAAATGAATGAAACAAACTAAACTAAAATAAAAAGAAAAAAGGAAAAAGAAAAAAATAGCAGAAAATAAAAAGGGGAGGGGGGGGCATCATACTTTGAAATTATTGAACTCAATGTTCAGTCCAGCAGGCTGTAGTATGCCTAATCGGTAAATAAGATGCTGTTCCTCGAGCTTGCGTTGATGCTCACTGCAATTCTATAGCAATCCCAGAACAGAGATATAGGCATGAGAGCAGGGGGCTCTGTTGAAATAGCAAGGATTCGGAAGCTCGGGGTCATGCTTTCAGACTGAGTGGAGGTGTTCCGCAAAGCGGTCACCCAGTCTGCGTTTGGTTTCCCCAATGTAGAGGAGACCGCATTGTGAGCAGCAAATACAGTATACTACAATGAAAGAAGTACAAGTAAATCGCTGCTTCATCTGAAAGTAGTGTTTGGGGCCTTGGATAGTGAGGAGGAGGTAAAAGTGCAGGTATTACACCTCCTGCGAGAGGGCCATGGGAAAGGGATGAGGTGTTGGGGGTAATGGAGGAGTGGATCAGGGTGGCATGGAGGGAATGATTCATTCGGAATGCTGACAGGGGAGGGGAGGGGGAGATGCGTTTGGTAGTGGAATCATGGACGTGGCGGAAATAGCGGAGGATGATCCTTTGGATGTGGAGGCTGGTGGGGTGGAAAGTGAGAAGAAGGGGAACCCTGTTGTGGTTCTTGGAAGGAGGGGAAGGGGTGAGGGTAGAGGTGCAGGAAATGGGCCGGACACGGTTGAGGGCCCTGTCAACCACAGTGGGGGGGAATGGTTGAGGAAAAAGGAAGACATATCAGAAGCGCAGTCCTGGAAGGTTGCATCATCAGAGCAGATGCGTCGAAGACGGAGAAACTGGGAGAATGGAATGGAGTCCTTACAGGAGGCAGGGTGTGAAGAAGTGTAATCGAGGTAGCTGTGGGAGTCGGTGGATTTATAATGAATATTAATAGACGGCCTATCCCCAGAGATGGAGACAGAGAAGTCAAAGAAGGGAAGGGAAGTGTCGGAGATGGACCATGTAAAGGTGAGAGAAGGATAGAAATTAGAAGCAAAGTTGATAAAGTTTTCCAGTTCAGGGCGGGAGCAGGAAACAGCACTGATACAGTCATCAATGTACTGGAAAAAGAGTTGGGGGAGGGGGCCTGAGTAGGACTGGAACAATGAATGTTCAACATATCCCACAAAAAAACAGGCATAACTAGGGTACCCATAGCAACCTTTTTACTTGAAGGAAGTGAGTGGAGTTGAAGGAGAAGTTGTTCAATGTGAGAACAAGTTCAGCCAGGCCGAGGAGGGTGGTGGTGGTGGATGGGGACTGGTTGGGCCTCTGTTCAAGGAAGTGGAGAGTCCTCAGACCGTCCTGGTGGAAGATGGAGGTGTAGAGAGATTGGACGTCCATAGTGAAGAGGAGGGGATTGGGGCCAGGAAATTGTCAAAATGATGTAGGGCGTCAGAAAAGTCACAGATGTAGGTGGGAAGAGACTGGACCAGCGAAGAAAAGATAGAGTCAAGATAGGAAGAAATAGGTTCAGTGGGTCAGGAACAGGCTGAGGCAATGGGACTGCCAGGACAGTCCTGTTTATGGATTTCAGGAAGGTGGTAGAAGCAGGCTGTCCGGGGTTGAGGGACTATGAGGTTGGAAGCTGTAGAGGGAAGATCTTCAGAGGACATGTGGTCAGTGACAGTTCTGTGGACAGTAGCTTGATGTTTGGTGGTGGGTCATGGTCCAGGGGGAGGTAGGAAGAAGTGTCTGAAAGTTGGCGCTGAGCCTCTGCAAGGTAGAGGTTGGTACACGAGACAACAACAGCACTACCCTTGTCTGCAGATTTGACGACAATGTCGGGGTTAGACCTGTGAGAATGGAGTGCAGTAAGTTCAGAGGATTACATGTTAGAGTGAGTGATGGGGGCAGAGAAATTGAGACGGCCGATGTCTCACCGTCAGTTTTCAATGAAAAGATCAAGAGTGGGTAATCGGCCAGAGGGAGGAGTTCAGGTGGAGGGAGATTGCTGGAGGTGGGTGAATGGGTCTGCTGGTCGGGGGAGGACTCCTGGTTAAAGAAGTGAGCCCGGAGGCAAAGGCAACGGAAGAAGAGCTCAACATCATGCCGAGCATGAAATTCATAGAGGTGGGGGTGTAAGGGGATAAAACTGAGTCCTTTGCTGAGTACAGAACATTCAGCGTCAGAGAGGGCAAGGTCAGAGGCTATCATGAATGCACGGCAAAGGGTCAGATCAGAAGGAATGGGGTCAGAGGGAAGTGAAGGGGAAGAAGGATCTGGAAGGGCATTAGTCCCCATCAGCTGCTGGAGTTTGCATTCCTTAACAGCTGAAAGGAAGAAAAAAAGTTTTTTGTTAATGCGTTGGATAAGACGAAAGATGAAATAAAACTGCGGAGTAGAACAGCTTTGAGATAAGGTGAGACGGTGCTTCGGGAGAGAGAGGTCCAGTGTGTACATATGGTGGCGCATGGCACTGAGTGTGGATCTCAGGATGCGGTGAGAAAAAAGATCTGTTTTGAAGTCTTGCAATTGAAATTGGGCATCAGATTCAAAAACAAGCCCTCAAAAGTGATTAATTTTTGGAGTGCTTCCTGTACCACATACTGGGCAGGTAAAGAATGTGAAGATTAGAATGGCCAACATCTGCCTGCAGGGCTGGTGCAGGTTGGAAGATTTCACATTCTTGTGTAGCACAGGTTCCAAAAAGATGCGATGAAATCTGCAGAACAAAGATAAACAAAAGGGTAATAATATTGGGTGAATTTAATGATTCCAATGTGTTAGAAATTTTGCCTTTGTTCTTGGAATTCGCTTGGGTTTAGCCTCACTTGTCTGTCACATAAACATATTCCGTTTCTGCATGATCAAGAATTTGCCCTTACTGCTAAACAAGAACTGGATACTGTAATCTAGCAAGTGTGATCATGTGCATTTCTTCCGAAAGGCTAATTGATTCTCAATTAGTGATATGAAGCCAGATGCCAATTGTCCAGTTAGGATTGTCTTTACTCAAGAAAGGAGAGAAGACCAAATCGCTTAACTATAGACCAGTTAGTCTATCATTTGTTGTAAGCAAAATCTTGAGTCCATAATTCATGATAAAATTAAAAAGCAATTAGAAAGAACATAATGCAGCATCATCAGCAAAGAGGAGTTCCCTGATGAGGACTTTCCGTACTTTGGTCTTCGCTCTAAGATGGGCAAGGTTGAACAACCTGCCATCTGATCTTGTGTGGAGGAAAATTCCTGCTTCTGAAGACTTAAACGCGTGAGAGAGCAGCAGTGAGAAGAAGATCCCAAACAGTGTGGGTGCGAGAACACAGCCCTGTTTCACAACACTCAGGATGGGAAAAGGGTCTGATGAGGCGCCGTTATGCTGAATTGCGCCTTTCATATTGTCATGGAACGAGGTGATGATACTTAGTAGCCTTGGTGGACATCCAATCTTTGCTAATAGTCTGCTGACGAGGTCAAAGGCTTTGGTGAGATCTATGAAGGCAATGTAGAGGGGCATCCGTTGTTCGCGGCATTTCTTCTGTAGCTGGCGAAGGGAGAATAGCATGTCAATGGTGGATCTCTCTGCTCGAAAGCTGCACTGTGCCTCAGGGTAAACACCAAAGTATGGAAAGACCTCATCAGGGAACTCCTCTTTGCTGACGATGCTGCTTTAACATCTCACACTGAAGAGTGTCTGCAGAGACTCATCGACAGGTTTGCGGCTGCCTGCAACAAATTTGGCCTAACCATCAGCCTCAAGAAAACGAACATTATGGGATAGGATGTCAGAAATGCACCATCCATCAATATCGGCGACCACACTCTGGAAGTGGTTCAAAAGTTCACCTACCTAGGCTCAACCATCACCAGTAACTTGTCTCTTGATGCAGAAATGAACAAGCCAATGGGAAAGGCGTCTGCTGCTAAGTCCAGACTGGCCAAGAAGGTGTGGGAAAATGGCGCACTGACACGGAACACAAAAGTCCGAGTGTTTCAAGTCTGTGTCCTCAGTACCTTGCTCTATGGCAGCGAGGCTTGGATAAAGTATGTCAACCAAGAGCGACGTCTCAACGCATTCCATCTTCGCTGTCTCCGGAGAATCCTTGGCATCAGGTGGCAGGACCATATCTCCAACATAGAAGTCCTCGGGGCAGCCAACATCCCCAGCATGTATGCCCGACTGAGCCAGTGACATATAAGATGGCTTGGCCATGTGAGCCACATGGAAGATGGCAGGATCGCCAAGAACGTATTGTACAGCTCATCACTGACATCAGACCCACTGGCTGTCCATGTCTCCACTTTAAAGGCGACTACAAACGTGACATGAAGTCCTGCGACATTGACCACAAGTCGTGGGAGCCAGTTGCCAGCGATCGCCAGAGCTGGCGGACAGCTATAAAGGCGGGGCTGAAGAGAGGCGAGTCGAAGAGACTCAGCAGTTGGCAGGAAAAGAGACAGCAATGTAAGGAGAGAGCCAGCTGTGTAACAGCCCCGACAACCAATTTTACCTGCAGCACCTGTGGAAGAGTCTGTCACTTTAGAATTGGCCTTTATAGCCACTCCAGGCACTGCTTCACAAACCACTGACCACCTCTAGGTGCTTACCCATTGTCTCTCAAGACAAGGAGGCCAAAAAGGAAGGAAGTAAGGGCATATATAAAATACGTACAGCTATAGAGAGACAATAACATTAAAATTGGGCTTAGGAAGCAAACTTTAAAAGTTATTGTTAACTCAAACACAGATAGGCCTGCTGTTGTATGATTGCCGTAAGAGTGATGTCCCTTTAAGATCCCAGTATGCTAATGAGCTAAATACCAGGACATAGTCATGTGACTCCAAGCCAGAGTCATTCTGCAACTGTAACACCCAGGTGAAGGTCCTGTAAATAGTCTGCTCTGCACTCTACATAATAGTTTATCTGTTAATAAACCTGTTAGAGATCTTCAGTATAACTGGACTCCACGCATCTCATTTATGTTGCATCAGATATTATATCTGCTAAGGCACAGAGGGCATTGAGTTTCATTTCCATTGCTGGATTTCCCCAGGTGCAGGGCATCTGACTACACCCAGGTGGCCATCAAGGCACCCAGTGACTGGCCTGTGAGATGCATGGACAGTAAGGGCTTTCACTGCCTTGACATCCAACTGGTCTGCGACCACAACAACAGATTCCTCCATGAGTGCGTTTGCTTTCTTAGTAGGTGCCATGGCTTCTTCATCCTCCACCAGTCCAGGCTGACTTGGTACTTCACTCCATCCCCCAAAGTGTGTGCATACATCCAAGAAGACAAGGTAACTCCCTTGAAGAGATGGCTACTAACCCCTCGACAGGAGCCCCAGATGGAGCACAGAGGCGATACAACCAATACCATCTCCTCAGCAGGCCAACCATTTAGCAGACCATCGGGCCTCTAAAGATATGATTCCGGTGCCTGGACCTGCAGGGCAGCTCCCTCCAATTCCCCCCACAAGGGTCTTGGTTATTATGGTGGTCTGCTTCATGCTCCATTACAGGGCCCTCCAGAAAGGTGTGGACATTGAGGACAGTGAGGCCCTGGAAGGGCACAGCTCATCGGGGAGAAGCAGGAGGTAAGGGAGGAGGAGGATGAGGGGGCAGAGGGGGCTAACACTCAACAGGGAAGTGCCCCTGTTGCATGATGAGGTGGCTTCCTCCTGTCACCCTCCAGGAAGAGAAGCTCCCTCCTCTGCCTCATGGCCTCCAGCATTATTTCCAGGTCAGCATTGATAAAGCGAGGGTCTGCCCTGCCCCTACTACCAGTCCTCCAGTTCCCCTGTGACATCTCACTTCCCTCTGGTGCAGTGGAAGGTTTTGGCACAAACCGCAGATCTCTTCCTCAGGCCAACTAACAGCCTCAGCGATGGCCACCGTGGGGTGTCTACATGAGCGCCACACTTCATCTGATCCACCTCCATTCCCTGACCCACCTCCATTGCCAGCCCCACTGGCTCTAAGCGGACAGGAAACCCATCTCCATATCTCCATTGCTGTTTTAGCAGGCTTAAAAGTGGATAAATCTCCAGGCCCAGATGATATGTATCCCAGGCTGTTATGTGAGGCAAGGGAGGAGATAGCAGGGGTTCTGACACAAATTTTCAAATCCTCTCTGGCCACAGGAGCGGTACCAGGGGACTGGAGGACAGTGAATGTGGTACCATTATTCAAGAAGAGTAGCAAGGATAAACCAGGTAATTACAGGCCGGTGAGTCTAACATCAGTTATGAAAGTATTGGAAAAAATTCTGAGGGACAGGATTAATCTTCGCTTGGAGAGGCAAGGATTAATCAGGAATAGTCAGCATGGCTTTGCCAGGGGGAGATCATGTCTAACTAACTTGATTGAATTTTTCGAGGAGGTGACTAGATGTGTAGATAAGGGTAAAGCAGTTGATGTAGTCTTCATGGACTTCAGTAAGGCTTTTGATAAGGTCTCGCATGGGAAATTGGTTAAGAAGGGCCCATGGGATCCAGGGCAATTTGGCAAATTCAATCCAAAATTGGCTTAGTGGCAGGAGGCAGAGGGTGATGGTCGAAGGTTGTTTCTGTGAGTGGAAGGCTGTGACCAGTGGTGTACCACAGGGATCAGTGCTGGGACCCTTGCTGTTTGTAGTGTACATTAATGATTTAGACATGAATATAGGAGGTATGATCAGTAAGTTCACAGATGACATGAAAATTTGTGGTGTCGTAGTGAGGAGGAAAGCCTTAGATTACAGGACGATATAGATGGGCTGATAAGATGGGCGGAGCAGTGGCAAATAGAATTTAATCCTGAGAAGTGTTAGGTGATGCATTTTGGGAGGACTAACAAGGCAAGGGAATATACAATGGATGGTAGTACAGAAGGTCAGAGGGACCTTGGTGTACTTGTCCATAGATCACTGAAGGCAGCAGCACAGGTAGGTAAGGTTGTTCGGAAGGCATATGGGATACTTGCCTTTATTAGCCGAGGCATAGAATATAAGAGCAGGGAGGTTATGACGGAGCTGTATAAAATGATGGTTAGGCCACAGCTGGAGTACTGTGTACAGTTCTGGTCACCACACTATAGGAAGGATGTGATTGCACTGGAGAGGGTGTAGAGGAGATTCACCAGAATGTTGCCTGGCCTGGAGCATTTCAGCTATGAAGAGAGACTGAAAAGGCTCGGGTTGTTTTCCTTAGAGCAGAGAAAGTTTAGGGGGGACCTGATTGAGGTATACAAAATTATGAGGGGCATTGATAGATTAGATAGAAAGAAAATGTTTTCCTTAGCGGAGGTGTCAATAACCAGGGGGCATGGATTTAAGGTAAGGGGCAGGAGGTTTAGAGGGATTGAGGAAAAATGTTTTCACCCAGAGCGTGGTTGAAATCTGGAACACACTATCTGAAGGGGTGGTAGAGGCAGGAACCCTCACAATATTTAAGAAGTATTTAGATGAGCACTTGAAACGCCATAGCATACAAGGCTACGGGCCAGGTGCTGCAAAATGGGATTAGAATAGGTTGGTGCTTGATGACCGGCACAAACAGGATGGGCCGAAGGGCCTGTTTCTGTGCTGTATGACTCTATGACTCTAATTAAGGGCTTACCCTTTTGAAAATCTGAACCTGAATCAATTTCCCACCGGAGCCAGGTTTCTGACTCAAAACCAGACCCAATTCCTGTTTCTCACCTCTGCAACGAAAATCCAGTCCCCATTCTCAAGGTTAAAGTCCAGATTAAGTTTTGATTTTGGTCACTTTGGAATTTTGCCTCAGTTGGATGAGTTGTGTCACCATGACTTCCATTACTAAGCACAGCCAAAGCAAATACATATTGGTTTCCTTCTCTTGCCAGGTGATTGTAGAGCATCACCACAATGACTAGAGGACAGAAATAAGAAAAAGCAAATACATTAAATTCACATCAGTGAATATGGCTATTTCACACGATTGATTTAGGCAGTACCTTTTCTTTTGGCCATTTCTGATCTGTGAGAGTTAAACAGTAGTCCGGAAATGTACAATAGTGTTCAAATGATTTAGCATATTTGTAAGACATTGCCTTGCTATTTTAGCTGATCCACTAATCTGTTTATTTTAAATGAATATTTTAAAATGTTTTAATGCTAATCTCACATAGCACAATTTCACACCAATGGCATTTTAAGATAAAATGCAAATCTAGAGTGAAGCTTTGTATCAGATGCAAACAAAGTTAATTGCTTTAATATAGTGGTCCAATTTTAACCCATTCAAAACCTACCCATTTGCACAGAGTTAAAATCAGGCCAGTGTCTCTCACATCCTCAAAACATCCCAAATACTTCCACGTCAATTTTTGTAGTTGCTACAGGCAAATAATCAGACAATTTTCACACAGCACGGTGTGACGAGCAGCAAATGAGATAAACGACTGAATAATTTTATTTTTTGTGGTGTTGATTGAGGGATGAATATTGGCCAAGACACCTAAATAAACCTCTGCTCTTTGAGTAATGCAATAGGACTTCTAAATCCAACTGAACAAGCTGAATGGGCCAAGGCCTCAGTTTAACCTGTTATCCAAAAGACAGCACCTTTGACAATGCAGCCCTCTGCCCCTCAGTCCTGCACAGTGTAGATAATATGCTGGAACCAAAAGTGAATCTTAAATGCACAAATAGGCAAGTGCAGGATACACAGGAAAGAAAGAGAACTCCTGTGGGAAGAATATACGTGAAAACAAAGTTGAATTGAGGAAGAACAGAAAACAGAATATTTGTATGGCAGCCTACAGTATGCATTAGATGGATGAAGTTACATGAATAATGAGGTCATTAAGAAGAGTAAAGAAACAGAGGTTCACTGGCAGACAGAAACAGATGAGGTGTAATGAAAACAAGAGATGACCGTGAGAGAAAAATATGAATAGTTTCAGTCAGAGAAAAGAAACAAATACTGGTAGCAGAAACAGAGCATAAAAATAATGTAAAGAGACATTTTTGTATGCAGAAGGCGGAATCTTGGTAAAATAGAAAAAATTATTTAGTCCATGGGCTGGGTTTCTCTTTCAATTTTCAAATGTTTTGGAGAGCATTATGACAGAAAATCAAGGACAAATATGAAGAGAATAATGTACAATGGTATCAAACAAAGTAGAAGATAACAGGTTTTAGAAAGGCTTTCAATAATAGAATCATAGAATGATACAACAGCAACTTGTGTTTATATTGTACCTTTAACATAATAAAACACCCCAAAGCATTTCATAGGAGCATCAGAAAATAAATGAACACAAAAGGAGATATTAGGGCAGATGATCAAAACTTTCATCAGAGAAGTACATTTTAAGGAGCATCTTAAAAGAGGAAAGAGAGGCAGAGAGGCTGAGGGAGGGAATTCCACAGCTTAGGTCCTCATCTGCTGAAGGCACATTTGTTGCCCATCCTAATTTCCCTTGAGAACATGTTGGTGAGCTGCCTTCTTGAACTTCTGCAGTCTATGTGGTGTAGATACACCCATAGTGCTGTTAGGGAGGGAGTTGCGAGTTTTTCACCCAGTGACAGTGAAGGAATGGCGATATAATTTCAAGCCAGGATGGTGTGTGGCCTGGAGGGGACCTTGCAGGTGGTGGTGTTCCCATGCATTTTCTGCCCTTGTCCTTCTAGGCGGTAGAGGTCGCAGAGTTGAAAGATTCTGCCGAAGGTGGCTTGGTGAGTTGCTGCAGTACATCTTGTAGATGGTACATACTGCTGCCACTGTGTGTCGGTGGTGAAGGGAGTGAATGTTGAAGGTGGTGGATGGGATGCCAATTAAGCGGGCTGCTTTGTCCTGGATGGTGTTGAGCTTCTTGAGTGTTGTTGGAGTTGCACCCATCCAGGCAAGTGGAGAGTATTCCATCACACTCCTGACTTGTGCCTTGCTGATGGTGGACAGGCTTTGCGAGTCAGGAGGTGAGTTACTCTCTGCAGAATTTCCAGCCTCTAACCTGCTTTGTTAGTCACAGGAATTCTATGGCTGGTCCAGTTCAGTTTCTGGTCAATGGTAACCCTCAGGATGTTGATAGTGGGGAGATTCAGCAATGGTAATACTGTTGAACATCAAGGGAAAATGGTTGGATTCTATCTTCTTGGGGATGGCCATTAACTGGCTCTTGTGTGGTGTGAATGTTACTCGCCACATATCAGCTCAAGCCTGAATGTTATACAGGTCTTGCTGCATACAGTCTGGGATTGCCTCGGTATCTGAGAAGTTGCGAATAGTACTGAACACTGTGCAATCATCAGCAAACATCCCCAATTCTGATCTTATAATGGAGGGAAGGTAATTGATGAAGCAGCTGAAGATGGTTGGGCCTAGGACACTACCCTGAGGAACATCCTGAATTGATGTCCTGGGGCTGAGATGATTGGCCTCCAACACCCACAACCATTTTCCTTTGTGCTGGGTATGACTCCAACCAGTGGAGGGTTTTCCCCCGAATCTCATTGAATTCAATTTTGCTAGGGTTCCTCAATGCCATACTTGGTGAAATTTTGCCTTGATGTCAAGGGCAGTCACTCTCACCTCACCTCTGGAATTCAGCTCTTTTGTCCATGTTTGAAGAAAGGCTGGAGCCGAGTGCCCCTGGCAAAACCCAAACTGAGCATCAGTGAGTAATTTATTTCTGTGTAAGTACTGCTTGATAGCACTGCCAATGACACCTTCCATCACTTTTCTGATGATTGAGAGTAGACTGATTGGCTGGATTAGATTTGTCCTGCTTTTTGTCCTCCTGCACTCCACATTGAACCGGGGTTGATCCCATGGCTTTATTGTAATGGTAGACTGAGGGATATGCTGGGCCATGAGATTACAGATTGCGGTTGAATACAATTCTACTGCTGATGGTGCACAGAGCCTCATGGAGTTTTGAGCTGCTAGATCTATTCTAAATCTATCCCATTTAGCACTGTGGTAGTGCCACACAACACAATGGGAGATGTCCTCAGTGTGAAGATGGGACATCGCCTCCACAATGACTCTGCAGTGGTCACTCTTACCAATACTATCATGGGCAGATGTGTCTGTGATAGGCAGATTTGTGAGGTTGAGATCAAGTAGGTTTTTCCCTCATGTTGGTTCTCTCATGACCTGCCACAGGCCAAGACTGGATAGGCTAGGGTTGTTTTCCTTAGAGCAGAGAAGGCTGAGGGGGGACCTGTTTGAGGTATACAAAATTATGGGCCGGAGGGCCTGTTTCTGTGCTGTATAACTCTATGACTCTAAGTCTGGCAGATATGTCCTTCCAAACTTAGCCAGCTTGGTTAGTAATGATGTTACTGAGCCATTGAAGTCTCCCACCCTGAGGCATTCTGTGCCCTTGCTACCTTCAGTGCTTCTTGCAAGTGATTTTCAACAGAGAGGAGTACCGCCTGTTTCTCTATTTTTACCTCATGCTGTATCCCAGCAATCTTATTGTTTATTGTTGCTTCAGTAAAGTCTCCAACCTTGGTAAAAACCAATGCAAAGAGCTCATTTAGCATCACAGCCTCTGCATCCACTAACGGTTCTCCATCTTGGTACCTACTGCTCTTCAGACAGCGTTTTTACTGTTAATAGGCCTTTAGAAGACATTTGGATTAATTTTTCTGTAATTTTCAGAGTCCTGAGGTGCTCTGTAAACCCTATACATGTGTATTATACAAGTTTCTGAAAGTTGTACATCAGGGCATTTGCATTGTGCAGTAATTAATATTATAGGAGAACTTGGCAGATACAAAAAAGGTGAAGTAGGTTGTTGTATAATCTGAAGGTTATGAAGTTACATTTGAAATAAGCTTTCAATAATTCTTAATAAGGAAAATCAAGGGAACTGTGATGTTTAAATTTGGGAACTGGAACCGGAGAGAATATAAGTTGTGCCACAAAGACTTGGATCACCTGTAGGGTATGTTGGAAGTTTTGCTTACTAACTCTGTGGCCCCAATATTGACAAGGACAGGCTTTTCTAGTGGGTGGGAAGGAAGGGGATTAGTTTTGGATGGCATGCTGTTGATTTCTCCTCCCACAGCATGCGTCTTTTTTCCAACAGGATCTCTGCCCGGATGTCAGCCTAATTAACAGGCTTGGCTCCCAGTCAGGCAGCAGGCACTCCAGTGCAGGTCACAGGAACAGGTAGGGAGACCGCAGCTGCTAGTGGGAGTGTGTGTGTGGCGGTGGGGGGTGGGGGGGGGTGGTGCGGTGGGTGGTCCAATCCTCAATATCAGGGCGGTCTTTGAATCGGGGTGGGGTGGTGAAGTCTGATGGCAAGGAAGCAGGTAAGCTTGGGAAAGCAGGAAGAAGAACTTCTGTTCCTCCTGGCCCACAAACAGTGCTGTAAGACCTCTTCCCCAAAGCTGTCCCTGCCTCCCTTGTGCTGTAGGGTTTCCCGAGATCTAGGAAACCTGGCTGGCCAGGGTTAAACCTGTACGACAGGTTAAATGCAAGGCTTCTAGCCTCATTATAATATTGATATAGTCAATCCACATTCTGGGAGCAGGTTAGCTGTGCAACTGCTGTCCAGTCTCTGATAAACACAGATGTGAGTGGGTTGGAGGTGGATTGATATTGCATTTGAGATTTAAAAATTTTTTACATCTCATCCAAACCCAAAACACCCATTTTTGAAGGTTAAAATTATCCCCAAAGCTTCTGGAATGAAAAGCATTGCGTGATTTACCAAGCATCTAATGTTATCCCGGAGGACTGGAGAATTGCTAATGTTGTCCCCTTGTTTAAGAAGGGTAGCAGGGATAATCCAGGTAATTATAGACCGGTCAGCCTGATGTCAGTGGTAGGGAAGCTGCTGGAGAAGATACTGAGGGATAGGATCTATTCCCATTTGGAAGAAAATGGGCTTATCAGTGATAGGCAACATGGTTTTGTGCAGGGAAGGTCATGTCTTACCAACTTAATAGAAGTCTTTGAGGAAGTGACAAAGTTGATTGATGAGGGAAGGGCTGTAGATGTCATATACATGGACTTCAGTAAGGCGTTTGATAAGGTTCCCCATGGTAGGCTGATGGAGAAAGTGAAGTCGCATGGGGTCCAGGGTGTACTAGCTAGATGGATAAAGAACTGGCTGGGAAACAGGAGACAGAGAGTAGCAGTGGAAGGGAGTTTCTCAAAATGGAGACGTGTGATCAGTGGTGTTCCACAGGGATCCGTGCTGGGACCACTGTTGTTTGTGATATACATAAATGATTTGGAGGAAAGTATAGGTGCTCTGATTAGCAAGTTTACAGACGACACTAAGATTGGTGGAGTAGCAGATAGTGAAGGGGACTGTCAGAGAATACAGCAGAATATAGATAGATTGGAGAGTTGGGGCAGAGAAATGGCAGATGGAGTTCAATCCGGGCAAATGTAAGGTGATGCATTTTGGAAGATCCAATTCAAGAGTGAACTATACAATAAATGGAAAAGTCCTGGGGAAAATTGATGTACAGAGAGATTTGGGTGTTCAGGTCCATTGTTCCCTGAAGGTGGCAACGCAGGTCAATAGAGTGGTCAAGAAGGCATACGGCATGCTTTCCTTCATCGGACGGGGTATTGAGTACAAGAGTTGGCAGGTCATGTTACAGTTGTATAAGACTTTGGTTCGGCCACATTTGGAATACTGCATGCAGTTCTGGTCGCCACATTACCAAAACGGATGTAGATGCTTTGGAGAGGGTGCAGAGGAGGTTCACCAGGATGTTGCCTGGTATGGAGGGCGCTAGCTATGAAGAGAGGTTGAGTAGATTAGGATTATTTTCATTAGAAAGACGGAGGTTGAGGGGGGACCTGATTGAGGTGTACAAAATCATGAGAGGTATAGACAGGGTGGATAGCAAGAAGCCTTTTCCCAGAGTGGGGGATTCAATTACTAGGGGTCATGAGTTCAAAGTGAGAGGGGAAAAGTTTAGGGGGGATATGCGTGGAAAGTTCTTTACGCAGAGGGTGGTGGGTGCCTGGAACGCGTTGCCAGCGGAGGTGGTAGACGCGGGCACGATAGCGTCTTTTAAGATGTATCTAGACAGATACATGAATGGGCAGGAAGCAAAGAGATACAGACCCTTAGAAAATAGGCGACAGATTTAGATAGAGGATCTGGATCGGCGCAGGCTTAGAGGGCCGAAGGGCCTGTTCCTGTGCTGTAATTTTCTTTGTTCTTTGTTCATTTTGTTCAAAAGTAATGAGTCAATGGTCTTCTGCGCTTCTAATAAAAGCAAGCTTGGCTTAGTTGCAACATTTGTAGACATCAGGAGGAATGTCAGTGAAAGAGTTAAAAAATATTCTTTTGTATATAATATATAAAAAATGTAACTATTATAAAAACTGAGTTGCCTTTTGGTTCCCATGGAAACTCTGCTAACCAGTTGATACAAAATAATAATCAAAGGAAAAGTCATTTAGTCTGACTTAAATTCGATGTACTGAATAAAGGTGTGTGTAGGTGGATTGTGTCCCATATATACTGAAAAAACATGTTTGCAATTGTATTTGGAATTATAGTTAAAATTATGCTCTTCCAGGAGTCTAGTTAAGGCAGCAATTCCTTCATGTTACCAAGACCCATATTTCATGGAGAAAGAGAAAGGAATACAACACTCTCTTCCAAATGTACTTAAAAGTAAACAAAGTCCAATTATTTATAAGCACTGAACTGGACTTTTTTCTCCAAAGGAATAAAAGGCCCAAATTATGATACAAATTGTTTTTTGATCTTAAAAAAGTATATAAAGCTAAAATTAAAAAATCCAAGCCAGAAAATATTTACAAGTTGCTTCCTGCAGCATTTTTTTTTCTGTGGGAATGATTCCAATATATTTGCAGCTATAGCACAAAGCATCTCCTGCATTCCCAATTGAAAATTACATTTCTTTATATTTGTTCTCGGGATGGAGATGATGAGGGCAGAGCAGTATTTATTGCCCATCTTTAGCTGTCCAGAGAGGATTAAGAGTCAAACCATATAGGCGAGTTCAGTTCCCTGAAGAACATGAGTGAATCAGTTGAGTTTTTATAGTGATTCAGCAGCTTCCACAATCCTCTCTCTGGTGTCGGCCTTGGATCACCAAATTTACTGAATTTTGTTTCACAGTTTGCTATTGTGCAAGTTAAATTAGTCACTTCTGGGCTGTGTATCCTGTACCACAACCACTACTCTGCCCTGTCATAATTCAGCATCCTGTTAGCATTGATTCTGAAGTGCATCTGATTTTTTTCCCTAATCTTATACTTAGGAATTTTCCCCCATAACATTTACGTATGTCATTTTAAACTGTTTTCAATATGTGGAAGAACAACAACACATCTATGAACTTCATGTGGTGGAAAAAATGACAGAAAAGCAATTATGGAAATTGTGAAACTAGGACGAAATGTCCATACATTTGCAGCAGAAGCAAAACTGCAGCAGTGAAGCTTATTGGTTCCAACTGCATTAATAACGGACAATGTCTTTTACATAACGGAAATGTTTTATCCACATATCAGTTTATTGCCAGCAAATTCTGTTATTGTCACATTCAGTAAATGCTCTCCTAGCTGCTCTCATTTTCATGGGTTTAAGGCTTATTTAGGTTTATTTTGACTATCCTTTCGTCTGAATTTTTGTGCAGAAGTGACAGTAGTTTTTAAGGATTATTATAGATGGGTCATTTTTATAGTCAATTTTATTCAAAGAAGTTATTGTAATGGAAGATTTTTAAACATAAATGTTTGAGCAAGGTAACAATGGCAGCAAGCTTATGATCTGAAGCTCTCAATGTATGTATATACAGAAAAACATGCAGATTTTCTCCTTAAGTTTTATTCCCATTGTAATGCTGTTCCCATAACAATTGGAAATGTGAATAGAGAAACTTGTATGGGTTTGTCAATGACATTGTTAATATTAAAATTGGCAAACAGCCATTTGGTCCATAGCAGACATAGTAAAGTGATAATCGTACCTCTGAGAAGCTCTAGGCTCTCCTGTGCCAAAAAAAAACCCAAAGCTGTAAAACAATTTCAACTGAAGATGACAGACTCCATGGAGGGAATTTGCAGTTTTATTTCTAACATTAATGAGGTTCAACATAGCACTCACATTGTAATATATGACATGCCAGCCATGACTCACTGGTAGCACACTGGCCTGAGTCAGAGGGGGTGAAATTGGTCTTTGCCAATTGCATGAAATGGAATCATAGCAAATTGGCAGCCCATTTTGCACTGTGCAGGATATCTTTTTCTATTAAATTCAATGGAAAACAAAATTGATCGTGGTGTAAAACAATCAGCTGATTCATTATATACACGTTTTGTGCTGCTAGAGAAGAACAATTTCACCACCAGAAGGTTGCAAGTTCAAGTCTCACTTCAGAGGCTTGTGCACATAATCCAGGCTGATATTTCGGTTCAGTATTGATATACAGCTGAATCTTGTTGTCCCGCTGCCAGCAGTGGCGGTGAGCGTAAAAAGTGGCAGCTGGCATGCATGGGCCGCGTGCCGCCACGATCTTGTGCCCGGTGGCTCATTATCATATGCAGGGCAGCAACTCCCCCATTCCCCCCATAACATGGCAAGGGCAGCCTCAGCGACGCCGTGAATGGCATCAGCTGTTTCCGCGTAGGCGCTGGCACCATTTTTAAAGGGCTGCCAGCCCTGTTAAGAAACTGCAGAGTTGACCCCTTCCTCCCCCATCCCCACCACAACAGCACTAACTGCAGAGTTGATCCCTTCCCCCCCCCACACTCCACAACAAATGCAGAGTTCCCCCTTCCCCACCTCAGTGGCGCCAGCTTTCCCTGGACTGGAAAGTAAAGGTGCTGTGTGCCACCTGTCGCGCTGAAGATCCGGAACTGCAGGAAAGATCACTGTGGATTAGATTTGAATTCATGCTAACAGGTAATTTAAATATGTAAAGTTGGGTCCCATTGCAGAGTGGCGGAGGGCCCGCCATGACGCTACCCCGCCGCCGTGAGGATCGAGCCCGGCAATTCCGGCGTCAGGTTCCGTGGCGGGCAGTTGCCACTCGGATCATCTGGTCCCTCCCGCCACGATACCTGAAGTTGGGAAGAGAACAAAATCCAGCCCATAGTGCCATTGCTCAGATGAGATGTTAAACTGATTCCTGTCTGTCATCTCAGGTGCTGATAAATATCCCATGGCACTATTTGACGAAGAGCAGGGCAATTATTCTGCTGTCCTGTCTAATCTTTATACCTTAATCTTCTTCATCTTTGGCCTCCTTATCTCGAGAGACAATGGGTAAGCACCTAGAGGTGGTCAGTGGTTTGTGGAGCAGTGTCTGGAGTGGCTATAAAGGCCAATTCTAGAGTGACAGACTCTTCCACAGGCGCTGCAGATAAAATTGGTTGTCGGAGCTGTTACACAGTTGGCTCTTTCCTTGCACTTCTGTCTTTTTTCCTGCCAACTGCTAAGTCTGTTCGACTTGCCCACTCTTTAGCACTACCTTTAAGGCTGTCTGCTAGCTCTGGCGATCACTGGCAACTTACTCCTTAACCAACCTTACTGAAACAGATTATCTGGTCATTATCTCATTACTGTTTGAGGGCCTTCCTGTATGAAAATTGGCTGCCACTACACTTCTAAAGTACTTAATTGGCTGTAAAGCCCTTTGGCAAGTCTTGAGGTAGTGAAAGGCACTGTATATCCAATAGTTTTATATAATGGGATACAAATGGATCTCTCGTGGCATTGCTCATGGTCAATGGAAGGATATGCTTTATAAGAAAAGAGTTGTTATGCCATTTGGCACACAATGTATTCTCTGAGCCACTGATTTACAGTGACTAAAGTCAAACTACCTTTACTACATGATATTCTGGGATTTTTTGGGGGGGATTGAATTTCACAACTGTTTATTTCCTAATGCATGTGTACTCTATTTTATCTCTTCTGTAGATCAGGAAGTGCAGGAAGATCAGGGATGGATACCTGCCACTTAGCAGTACTGGAGGAAGTGTGTCCTGTGCTTTGGTAGCACTGGAAATGGTCATGGAGTTTGGTAGGGCCGGGGTGGGTGTACTGGAGTTTTGTATCAATGGGCCAGAGCAGGGTTTGTTGGTACCGAATGAGATGTTGGAGTTTTGAAGATGTGAGGGTTTGACTGTCTTGGGATCCTTAGGATTTGGAATTGATGGAGATTAGAGAAGTAGATCTGGCAGCATTTCGGGTGGACAAAAGGGAGACCAATATAAAATATTCTCTCTCTATCATAATTTAATATGTTTGCTTCAATAAACAATTTGAATTAATGAAAAAAAGTTGCAAGATTACCTCAGACTTCAAATGTTCATACACATTGCTGTGTGCATGTTTTGAAACAAAGGAAGACAAATTAATTTTCACCTCGACAAGAAACAGATTGCTATAGCTGCAATTTTTGCATCATTTGGAAAGTGGCTAAGGATTGTTCTTAAGAAGCAATCGACCTGAAATTTCATGGTGTTTTCTCAGTCTTCCACTGGAACTTTGGTGGGAGGTTTGTGGAATCATAAGGAAAAGGCATTAACAAAGATGCACAGCCAAAGTTATGATGGGAGACTGGGAAAATCTCCTATGTAGAATGTCCTCTAGTGAACAGCTAATCTTACTGTGAATAGTTTACACATAAAAAAAAGTATTCTCAAATTTACCTTAGAAAGCATTATTTACCTCAAAGAAATGGACCATGATTTATAGTTTGGATGGTTTTCAGTTTTTTAATTTAAAAAAATGAAAAGAATCTATTATGCTCCTAGGTTTTCCAATTCACTATTAGGAAGTAGAGTTTACAGACAGCAAGTGCTGGCACTATGAATATCCATTTAACTGTTTTAAGGTCTCTAGTTGCAGAATCTGCCTTTGTTGTGACTTTGCTTCTGCCTGTTCTGTGCTGCAAGTAGATAAATACCAGAGGTGTTGCAAATCTCAAGAGAATAGACTGTGACGACCAAGTGCTGAACCTGCCTCCCAACATCTATGTAAACCAACGACCATGAACCTGTTTTACTTGAAGTTCATTTTGAGGGCACTGCACATATTCTGGTGTGACAATTAATTGCATGCTTTATTGCCAGCTACAAGGTTTGCCCTAACAGCAATGGTGGTGTGATGTGTGAGAGAGCTAAAAAGTGAACATTTTGTATGCGTCTCAGTTCTGCAGTAACAGGTGAAGAGGAAACTCTTATGACTCACATCATTTCTCCATAATCTATACATTGAATTACATAGAATAGTACATGTTGCTATATGGATCCCACAAAATGCATGTAGAATGAAAGAAAATATATACAAAATTGACTACAAACAATTTAGGACAAAGTGCAGCTTTTATATAATGTCTTACATATAATCTTGTATCTACTTCCTCTCATTCTACATTTGGGATTGCCTTAAACTACAACATGCATTTATATCTGGGGGAGATGGTGGTGTAGTGGTAACGTCACTGAACTAGTAATCCAGAGGCCCAGGCTAGTGCCCTGGGGATACAGGTTCAAATCCCACTGTGGCAGCTGGTGGAATTTAAATTCAATTAATTATTTAAAAATGTGGAGTTGAAAGCTAGTCTCAGTAATGGTGCCATGAAACTATCATCAATTCACTTTAGGGAAGGAAATCTGCCGTCCTTACCTGGTTTGGCTTACCTGTGACTCCAGCCCACAGCAATGTGGTTGACTCTTAACTACCCTCTGAAATGGCCCAGCAAGCCACTCAGTTGTCAAGGGCAATTAGGGATAGGCAACAAATGCTGGCTTTGCAAGTGACGCCCACATCCCATGAAAGAATAAGATCAAAGACAGCATCTTTAACACAGTAAAAACATTCCAGGGTGCTGTACAGGAGCATTTTCAGACCAACTTAGACTATTAGCCACAAAGATCAGGTGACTAAAAACTTAGTCAATGAGGTAGGTTTTAAGGAAAGACCCTGGAACTATCGGAACACAAATATGAGGATTGTAAAATTGAGGCATTGCCAGACCAAGAGCCAATGTAGGTCAGCAAGCACAAGGCTGATAGGTGAATGGGACTTGCCATGAATTTGGATACTGTCATGATTGTATGCGTGGGCTTGAGTATTAGAGACTATGTGGTATTTGGAGTGAAACTGAAAGGAAATCAGTGTTTTGGTGAAAACACCTGACCTGGGGGTCATTGTAAGGTCAGATAAGCATATTGTCCTGTAGTGAGCAGCAATAAGCAAGAACTCTACAGAAGTCTTTTAATTAAAGCTTGCTAAATCATTGTTCAAGCTAAATCTGTGACTTCAAGTGTGATTCTTCAGCTGCACGAAGATCACACTGGGACAGACAGCAGGAGTATAAGGCTAATTAATTCATTGATTTTAATTAAATTAAATATTTAAATAGGGCTCCTGTCGCCGTGTGGCGGGGGGTGTGCCACAATGAGGCCTCACCGCCGCTGGCAATTTCGGGCTGGGCCTTCTGGCATCGGGGTGCGTGGCAGCCCTCTCCCGGACGCATTTTCCAACACACCGCCCCCACTCCCCGCCACAAACCCCGATGTCGGAGAGTCTGTAAAATTCAGTCCGTTGTGTCTGCAGACCAAGGAATTGAGCCTTTTGATCTGGCAGATGATGCCAGTACTACCAGTATGAAATGAAAAACGTAGCTGGAGGAGTTTGAAGCATATGCTGACAGTCATGGTTTGTTTTTGGACGAGGCGATGGAGGTGCAGAAAGGACAACGATGGGCCTTATTGCTGTTCAATGTGGGTGTGTCGGTGAGGGAGACATTCAAGATGTTGCCTGACACAGGAGAAAAGGTAGAATATGAATATGCAGTGAAAGCTTTGAAGGACCATTTTGTGGTGGTGCCAAATGCCACATTCCAAAGGCACATTTTCCATCAAATGAGACAGAACAAGGATGAAACAATAGCCCAGTTTATGACTCTTCTGAGACGGGCGTCAGATGGATGCAATTATGTTGCGACGGATCTGAACAACCAGATAATGGATCAGGTGGTCCAACACTGCAAGTCGGATAAGTTGAGACACAGGCTACTGGAAAGTGGAGGTGACTTAATGTTGGATGACACTTTGAACATAGCAGCTGCATTAGAATCAGTGGATGGGCAAGATCACAGCATGAAACGTGATCCCATTTCTGCCATCGGCACGACAAAATCTGAGGTAAATTGAGTGACACAACAGAATCCAGGTACGTGTAAATGTAAACAGCAAAAGCCTGAGAGAGAGTGTTTCAGATGTGGCAGCTTGGGACACTCTGGAAGAGATGATTGTTGCCCTGCCAAGGGAAAGATATGTACAACATATGGGAGCAGAGACCATTTTGCCAAGAAATGCAGAAGCAAAGCTGAACAGTGGGAAGCCTGGCAAACCATGTAAAGAGATGGAAGTCGTACAACTGTGAGACGAATTGAAGAAGATGCAGTGAGTGATGACACGAATAGCAATTGTGGATACATGTTTTCTGTCAATGGAAGCAACCTTGAGAAAGTTGCAGTGCTTGTTGGAGGTGTTGAAATGAGCATTATTGTAGATTCAGGCAGTGACAGTAATGTCATCAGCAGAGCATTGTGGGAAGAACTGAAGATAAAGAGAATCAAGTGCAATCTCAAAAATGTGTCAAAAAGCTTCTAAAGCTTCTACACATCTAAAACCCCACTTCAAACTACAGGATGTTTCACTGTGAGTGAGAGAGCTGGAGATTGGAATGTAGAAGCAGAATTCATAGTGATTGAGGAGGATGGTGAGCTTCTTCTGATTAGAGAAACTGGCCAAGCCTTGGGGGTGCTACACATTGGATTGAAAGTGAATTCTGTGAAATCCTATGTGGATCTTCGAGAGGAGTTTGGACCAGTGTTTCAAGGAATTGGGAAGTTGCACAACCGCCAAGTGAGATTAACAATTGACAAGAATGTGAAGCCTGTAGCTCAGCTTGTACACAGAGCACCTTTTGGTCTGAGAGGGAAAGTTGAGGCAAAGATCAAGGAACTGATTGACCAAGACATCATAGAGCTAGTTGAAGGACGAATACACAGATCTTCACTAGAGACGGAAGCTGAATCATTCATGCAGTTTATGACAGCTCATGCTACACCGACAGCAATGACAATTAGAGAGATTGAAAGGGAGTTAAGCAAAGATCCAGAATTGAATGACAACAGACAGAGAATCCAAGATGGAAATTGTGAGAATTGGGAAGTGTGTTCTCAGAGGTAACAGACATATAGTGCCACAAAAGCTTAGGCCTAGACTGGTGATGCTAGCTCATGAGGGTCACTTGGGAGTGGTTGGTACTGAGCAAAACTTATGAACCAAAGTATGGTGGCCAGGGATGGAGAAAGATATGGAGCAGCTTGTCAAAACATGTCATGGATGTCAACTTGTTAGTAGATCTAATCCACCAGAACCAGTAAGTAATACACTGTTACTGGCTGGGCCATGGGAGGATGTAGCAGTTGACGTCTTAGGCCCATTTCCATCAGGAGAGTTCATACTAGTGGTGATTGACTATTACAGCGGTTATTATAAGTATGAGGTAATGAAGTCTATAATGGCAGAGAAAACAGTGCTTGCACTGACTGAAATATTTGAAAGGCATGGTCTACCAGTCACTTTGTATTCAGATAATGGGCCACAATTCATTTCACAGACATTAGCAGATTACATGCAAGTCACCATTGCAGAATAACACCTAATGGCCACAGGCAAATGGGGAGCTGGAAGGACAAAATGAATCCCTCGAGAAGTGGATGAGGATTGCTCAGGCTGAGGGTAAAGACTGGAATGAGATCTTATTGTCATAAGTGGCCATGTAAAGAACAACTACACAGACTAGGATGGGAAAGAGCCCAGCTGAGTTGTTATTTGGATGCAAAATACACACCAAGATACCAGACTGAGGGACATTAGGTTGATCAGAAGGTTTGAGATCATGATGACGAGAAAAAGGGTGCTGCAAAAGCTTTACGCAGACCACAGAAGGAGAGCTAGACAGTCTGCTGTGATGCCAGGTGATGAATTATTGCTGAGACGGGAGAGTAGGAGTAAGATGGATAAACCATATTATCCCAAGCCATATACTGTTATTGCCAAGAACAGAAGCAGTGTGACAGTGCAGTCACCAGAAGGAATACTGTATGACAAAAATTCTTCATGTGTTAAACAGTATCATGGTGACAAAGATACAACAGCAGGTGAACCAGATGTAGAAGCTGAGGTGACACTGACATTCAGCAATTCAGAAGTCCAAGCCAGTGATGCTGTTGGCAGGCACACAGCTTGCTATACAAAGGGCGGAACATTGGTTCCAGAGGGGCCGACGACATTTTCTGATCCTGACATGGTGACCAGAGTTCCTGAAACAACAGGAAGATGTGAGAGGAGACCACCAAAGCGATATGAAGATTCTGTGCTGTGAATATGTTCAAAAATCATGGACATGTTTTAGTCTGATAAGGGAGGAATGTCATGATTGTAATGTGTGGGCGAGCGTATTAGAGACAATGTGATACTTGGAAATGAAACTGAAATAACTCAGTGTTTTGGGGAAAACACCTGACCTGGGGGTTGTTGTAAGCATATGCATATGGGCAGCAGTAAGCAAGAAAGGTACAGAAGTCTTTTTATTAAGGCTTGTTAAACCTTTGTTAAAATTAAATCTGTGACTGCAAGTGGGATTCTCCAGCCTGTGATGTGACAGATACAGAGTTTTGGATGAGTTCAAGTTTACAAAGGGTGCAAGGTGGGAGACCAGCCAGGAGAGCATTGGATAGTTGAGGATGGAGGTAACAAAGGCATGGATTAAGGTTTCTGCAGCAGATGAGCTGAGGCAGAAGTGGGGCGTTTAACTTTCAGAAGTTAGAAGGCTAATACCTCACTCACTGCAACCGCCCCCTGTAATTAACTGTTCTCATTAGTTAAGTGAACAAGAAAACTATTTTCAGCTTGTAACAGCCTACAGTTTGAACCTGCAAGGAAGATTTTTTTTTAGTGCTCATTAAACCTAGGGTCATTAACTGAAGAGTAGACCTATGCCGCAATTCTTATCCCCAGCTTTTTATTTTTAAGTTGGCCGAATTATTTGTAGACTTAGTAACATTCAGAGATAAACTTATTCCATTTTTGTGCATTTTCATAAACATTTGATCATTAAAAAAAAAAAGCCTTTTTCTGGTTTTATAAAATCAACTTAGTTTAACCCTTTAACATCAACCTGAAGACTCTATAAAATGTAGTCAGGTAAATTAGCCTCAAAGAAAATAAACCTGCTGTTATGGATAACTTTATCTGATATTGTCAGTGTGTAAATCTTTCTCACAACTGCATTTGAAAAAATTATGAGATGAATTGTTCAGCAGCAGGTTATTGGAATTTTCATGCCAACTGACTTTTTTAGTCTCTATTTCTTTACTATGTAATGCCTCAATCTGAATTTCTACAGCTTTTTTTATGAGAGTTAAGATCTGACTATTTCAGTGGTCAGGTTTGCTACTGCCATGTAGTATACACCATAGACAAAACGCAAAACGTTTTTATGTCCCGAGCACCAGGTTCTAAAAGGAGTTATTCTACAAGAGTGACAAATGTTGAAAGCCATGAAAGACTCAGATCTGCTTATTCATCCCCCTAATCTGAAGGAATATATATTGGCATGAAAATGAATAGCAATGAGTGAAAACATAATGGGTCATAATTTGGTGCAGGAGTAAATCAGACAGCGTCTGTCATTAGGCAGAGTTTCCACTGCATGCTTAGGTTTTTAAATGTTTTGCGTAGCAAGTTGAGATGATTATGTTGCAGCATGGGAAACCGTGGCTGGAATTTTATGCCACCTCAGCGAGCCGGATGGTGGCGGGGGGTGACGTAAAATGAAGCGGGAGGCTCCAGGAGGCCTTCCCAACCCGCTCCCAGCTCCGCCCCACTTTGTATAGGGTGGTGGGGGCGGGGGGTGGGAGGGGGTGGAAAATGGGCCACCCACCCCAGGCCAATCAAAGCCTCTAAGTTGCTAATTAACAGCCACTTAAGGCCCTTCGCCTGCCTGCACGGGGATTTTACCCATGGCAAACGAACATCCTGGAGCTGGGAAAGGCTGCCGGGTGAAAGCTGTCGGCCTCTCCGCGTCCCGAGGGGCCCTGACAAGCGGGCACTGTGTGGCCGATTGGGGGCTGCTCCCACTTCTCCAACCACTCCCAGGACCCAAGACGCCCTCCCGTTCCCCCCAAACAACCACTCTTGCCTCACTGGGGCACGACTGATTACCCCCAGCGTTGCAACTCAAACTTACCTGCAGTCCTGGCTCCATGTCCTCAGCTAGGCTGAAGTCCCAGCAGTGGCCAACGCTCCTGGTGGCACTGTTGGAACTAATAGCTGCCGACCTGCTGATTGGCAGGCAGCTCAATGAGGTGGGACTTCCTCCCTCTAGCGGGTGCAAGTCCCGCCTTGGAACAATTAAAGCCTGGGGATACATTAAATATGGGACGGAGCCCCAGGCTAGGCGGAAGCGGGTTCGTCACCAAATTTTACGTTGGAGGCCAGCTCGCGTCCTCCCAACGTAAAATCCATCCCCGTGCAACTGGAACTGAATGAACAGGGCAAGCAATCAATCCCATCAAAGGATGGTGAAATTAACAGCACAAGGACTAAGAAGAAAATGTAAATTAGAGTGGATGATTTCAAAGTCAAATAAGTCATAGAAAGAGAAATAAAAAGAGGGAAAGAAAGATTGCATTAGTAGAGAGAAAGGAAAGATAAAAAACACAATTACTTTAAATTTTATGCATTTAAAATCTCTAACACCAATTAAAATCTGAAGAAATGAGACCCCACAGTTGTAATATTTAATTTTCAGTGCCAAGGAGATTTCCTGGGAGTAATCATATTGTCCAAAGGGTACTTAGACTGGAATGGTAAAGACAACTTTCTCTGGCATATTTAGTTTGTCCCTTCCGCCCAAGTACAGTAACTTCACATCATTCAATGGTGAAGCAGTCAACAAGATGGTGTTTTAGCAAAGCTATTGGTAGAGCACTGCAACGCAGACAGCAACTTCTGGATTTTTAACCGTGCATCTGTCCCCTCACCCCGCCTGAAGTTGCTTTATCATTTATACATCAATAACAGTGAGTGCCTTTAGTCTTACGGTTATTTATTACTGTTATGATAGCAAATTATGACCCAATAAGGTGCAAGCACCCGTTTTTAAATGATGGTCACACTCATTGCTGTGCCTTTCCATGCAAACGTGATTCTCCTTTATCACCCAGCCGGAAATGCTTTAGGGTAAAATGCATGGAGTGGCCATTTCCCCTTGGTGCCTCAATCAAACATTCCACCCAGCAGCGTGGATCTACAGAAGACTCATTGCACACTAGTGGTGGACATCAGTGCTGACCACCTTTAGAATTTGATCCTTCCAATTTTCAATGTTTCTGGGAGAGGGAGAGGTGCTTCAGAGTCAAATTTTTCAAAATGAGTACGCACAATTTTCAAAAAGGAATAGGATATATACATGATAAGGAAACATTTGCAGGGCTGTGGGGTATTAACAGGGAATGGGACTAATTGGATAACTGTTTCAAAGAACTGGCACATTCATGATAGGCTGAATGGCCTCCTTCTGTGCTGTAAAATTCTAAGATCCAAAAATGGACTTGAACCATTCCCCACTCCTTTTGTGTTTTAATGTTGTAAGATAGGCACAGCACATGTATCTTGAACATCAACTGATAACTGCTGTTGATAAATCTGCACTAATGATAACTCAGTCATTAATGATTAACCCTCTTGTATGAATCTCATCAAATGTCAAGGACATAGAATGCACTAACAATGAGCTTCCACACTGATTGCCACTGCTGTTCTAAAAATGGAGTAAAAAAGAAGCATTAATCCTGTAATAAGTTGGAACAGAATCTTTTATATAAAGAATGACAAGAGCTAAGGAAGTTTATTTGCCACCACTGGTAAATTAACACATGAAAATCAAGTTTTAGTATTTCACAATTTCAGATAAGTCTGCATTCTTGCCAAAACAGTTCGAACTCACAAATGCACAAGCTCTTTCAAACTATGTGTAAACCTAGGATTGAGGTATAGCACTGTGAACCTAGGTAAGGGATCAGATAACAGCATAACAAGAGCCAAGCCAGGGACTTTAATAAAACAGAAAGTGCTGGAAATACTCAGCAGGTCTGGCAGCATCCTTGGAGAGAAAAGCACAGGTAACATTTCAGGTTGGTGACCTTTCATCAGAACTGGGACTTTAATGCTGTTCAAACTCTATGCTCAGGTTAGAATGTTTAGCTGTCTTGTATCTTGTAGACTAACAGATATGATTTAAATTAAATTTTCAAAAGATATGATTCAGTGTGTACCAATATTTTGAAATCTTTATTGAACCCCATTAGAGGTGCCAAGTAGTTCCCATTTAGACAACTTATTGTTTTTCCTAACTTAGTGTCATCTGAAAATATTGATATAAAACTCTGTTCCTTCATCCAGGTCATTAATAAATATGGTAAGTTCTTTGGGGAACACCATTGGTCATATCCCACTAAACAAGAGTACATTCACTTTATTTCTACCAGCTCCTACCTCTTAACCAATCACCAACTCTTTTCCCAAGGCCACCTTCAAATGGTGTGCTTTCATCTTTGTGAATGATCTCATGCAGAACATTATCAAGTGCTTTTTGGAAGCTCACATTAGACACCATCCAAAGATACTCCCCTATCCACCAAGCTAGTGACCTCCCCAAAAAATTCAACTCGATTAGTCAGGCATGTCCTACCTTCACAAATCCATGGCGATTCTCTTTGATCAACTGATATTTGTCCGAGTCTCTGAGGATGGATTCCAATAATTTCCCCCCAATTGATGTAAAACTGATGGGTCTATAATGACCTGGTTTTACTTTCCCTTTCTTTTTAAATAATGGAGTGATGTTTGCAAATTTTCAGAATAAAGGCAAAATCCCTGAATCCAGAGAGCTCCAGAAACTTTTGATTAATGCATCTGCAATTATTATGGGATAGGCTTAATGGGCCAGGTATTCTTTTCCTGTCTGTCATTTTCATATATTCATATGACAAGTTCATTTGAAGGATAAAGGCTGGCGAACCAGCGGGATTTCAGAGTAGGACTTTGCCACATTATCCAGAGGGAGAAGGAAGAGACAGCACAACAGTTGAATTCAAGTGTTGTAATTAAAACATTTTATATATTCCTTGCTGATCTGCCACACGTCTAACAAGCAATCCTTAGATTGATTGCCAACTGGATATTGCATTGTGAAGCCCATTCATCGCTGTTATATGATAACTTACCCGGGTCTGTACAACAGGTGGAATCAGCAGGATTTCTAGGGCAAGCCCAGCATGCCATCAGCCAGCCTTCAAAGGTGACATAATGACAGAGGAGAGCTACCCTACCTCCCCCGCACCAGCATCGGAAGTTCAGAAACAGGCTAGGAAGGGTCAGAAACCCAGTGGGAGTGAGTTCCATCCCAAATTCCTGGATCCCTTGCCCCAGATTATGCCAATTCTGTGCCTAAAACAGCATGAAATTTCTAAGCTTCTGTCTTTTAGATTTTTGTTATTTTTAGTCAAATAATTAAACTAACATAAAGTAAATAAAGCATCAATGGAATCCAAGTTATTTTATTTTCCATCATTTCTGTAATTCCTGTATAATACTGTAAAATTAGCTATTTCATGCCAGATGGCCTAAAGTACTAAACTTTGGGTTTGGATAGATTTTGCATAACTCAAGGTATTTCAGTTAATTTTGAAACTGGTGTGTGCCTGGCTGCAGGATTTAATACTTGATGGTGCATTCAAGGCTGAATTCCAGTTTATAAAACAATCTACTGTGTGACAATGCTCGGAAAAGTCTGTGTCTGAACAAGCATCAGAACAGAAACATTATAGATAGATTCTTTTATATATATGAAGGGCAAGGTAGAATCCAGTGCTTGTGTGAATAGGTGAAGGAAAATGGTTTCTCCTAATTTCACAAGATTTGATTCGTGACAGCTAACTACCCAGTATGAAGATTTTAAAACATCATTTCACTATTATTGCATTCTTTTCTTGCTTTCTATATTGTTCTGTATGCTCGATTACTAAAACACATAACTGCCAGGAACATTTAGAATTGTGGAATTCTATAGAAATGTTTAGTTAATATGGAGAGACTCTATATTTGTCTTTAACTAACTGCTTTTGTCTGAGGGAATGACTGGAAATTGAAACTGAAAAATCCCTCATTAATATATCAATCAGGTTTAAAGTGAATTGGTTTGGAAAGATTGCTTCAAAAGATTTCAAGAGGAAATAATATAGATACCCAATAAATCTCCTCCTTGATTTGTGGGATGAAGTGCTGTGAAATAATTATTGAAATAACCTGTTCAATACATGCAATTTGGTGGGAGATCTGGAAAAGAAACTTCCCTAATTTTGAACCAATTTCAAGAATATTGAAGAAACATTTACAATTAGAATGTAATGAACACTGATTGCTGGTCAATGGAGAAGTAATTTAACCCCAAATCCAACTGCAGATATTCTGTTTCAACTTCAATGTTATTGTTCACTGTCTGTATTAAGTTGCTGTCAACTTGATCATTACAGGGATGAATGAAGATACAGATAGAGGGTACAGGGCACCAAACATCTCCCCTTGACATTCAATGGCATTACGATCATTGAATCTCCCATTATCAACATCCTGGGGGTTACCATTGACCAGAAACTGAACTGGAGTAGCCATATAAATACCATGGCTACAAGAACATGTCAGAGGCTAGGAATCCTGTGGCAAGTAACTCACCTCCTGACTCCCCAAAGCCTGTCCACCATCTACAAGGCACAAGTTAGGAATGTGATGGAATACTCTCCACTTGCCTGGATGGGTGCAGCTCCAAAAGCACTCAAGAAGTTCGACGCCATCCAGGACAAAGCAGCCCGCTTGATTGGCACCCCATCCACAAACATTCACTCTCTCCACCACTGACGCACTGTGGCAGCAATGTGAACCATCTACTAGAGTTACTGCAGCAACGCACCAAGGCTCCTTCAACAGCACCTTCCAAACCTGCAACCTCTACCACCTAGAGGGACAAGGGAAACAAATGCATTAGAACACCACCACCACCTGAAAGTTTTTCTCCAAGCCACACACCATCCTGACTTGGAACTATATCACTGTTCCTTCACTGTCGCTGGGTCAAAATCCTGGAACTCCATTCCTAACAGCACTGTGGGTGTACCCACTCCACATGGATTGCAGCAGTTCCAAAAGGCAGCTCACCACTACCTTGTCAAGGGCAATTAGAGATGGGCAATAAATGCTGGCCTAGCCAGTGACGCTCACATCCCATGAACAAATAAAAAAAATACTTTGAAGATGCTGGACTGAAAGGAAATGAGCAAGTAGGGGGCTTGCTTACAAAGAAGAACCATGTGCGTTTTGCAGGGCAAGAGTCCAATTTATATCAGAATCTGCACAAATGAAACTAAACTTGATTCTGTTACATAATGAAATCAATTCACTAACATTGAAATTCTCTGAAATCTACTATTAATTAGTCTCAGAAATATTTCCGTAATCCTGGCAAAAATGAAAGAGAGAGAAAATGCTGGAAATGTACAGTCACTGTCTGTAAGGAGAAAATAATAGATGATCACATTTCAGATGTGTACCCTAATCAGAACTGACGACTGAAAGATAAATAGGTATTTTGGGAAAGGTTTAATTAAGTAGAGAAAGGAAGGGAGAAGAGAATCAACAGATAAATCAATCACAGACAGCAGTTAGATTAATAAAAAAACAGATTACAAAATCTCAAAATAAATACAGATGAGGAAGGCCATTTGGCCCATCTTATTTCATCCATCCAGAAATATCTGAAAATCTCCTTATCATAGCATCCAATTGTTTTTATTTCCAAATGATTCCAGCATCTTCACCTCCACTGCCATATATGGGAGTCTCTTCACATAAAGAGTGATCAATGCATGCAAGAAGGATTTCCCAATATCTGTTTTAAAATTATTTAACAGTTTCAACCAGTGTCCCCTTGTTCTACCTTTTCAGAAAGAAAGAGAATTTGCATTTATATAGCACCTTTCACACATCAGGATGTTCCAACATGTTTTACAGTCAACAATGTACTTTCAAAGCATAGTCATTGTCATAATGTAGGAAAGACAGCAGTCAAGCTGTGTACAGTAAGATCCGACAAACAGTAATCCAGATAATCCATTTTAGTGATGTTAGTTGAGGGATGAATATTGGCCAGGACACTGGGGAGAATGTCTTGCTCTCTCTCGAAATAGTGCCATGGGGTAATTTACATACTCCCGAGAGGGTAGACAGGGCTACAGTTTAATGTGTCATCTACATCATTCCTATAATTTAGCACTCCCTCAGTAATGTACTGAAGTATAAGCTTGGGTTATGTGTTTAAGTCTCCGAAGTGGAACTTGAACCCATTACCTTTTGGTTCAGGAGGTGAGAGTTCTACCTCTGAGCCACAGCTGACACCCAACTTAAAGTAATATTCCTGGTAACTTGTTGCATTTCCTTAACAATTTATGCAGCCCTATAAGATCACCTCTTATATCTCTGTTCTCACCTAAAAAGACAAAGGGCTAGATTTTGTTCTGTTACCAGCGTCGGGCTTTGTGGCGGGAGGGGCTGGAAGATCAGAGTGGCAGCGGCCTACCATGGAACTGGATGCCGAGATTGCCAGGCCTGAGGCTCCCCGCAGCAGGGAAGCTCCATTGCAGCCCCTCTTCTGCTCTGCGACGGGACCCTGATTTAAATATTTAAATTACCTTTCTGCATTCATTTAAATAAAATTCCCTGCAATCTTACCTTTGGTTCCAGATCTTCAGCGTGACGGGCGGCACTTGTGCCTTCACTTATCCATCCAGGGAAAGCTGGCGCCACCAAGGTGGGGAAGTGGGGTACTCAGCATTTGTAGTGCAGTGGGTGGGGGAGTGGTGGCGGTGAACTCTGCAATGTTAGTGGAGTTGGGGCGAGAAGGGATGAATTCTGCATTATTAGTCAAGTTGGGTTGGAAGGACAGGCCAAATATGTATTTCTAGTGGAGTGGGAGGGGAGGACAGGGGCAACTCTGCATTTTCTACCATGTGATTGGCGGTGGGGTCAGCCACCTTGCACATGGTAATGGGCCATTGGGCTCAAGATAGTGGCAGCGTGGCGGTGCGTGGCTCATGCATGCCACCATGCCACCATTTTTACGCCTGCCGCAGCTCCTGGTGGTGGGACAATAAAATCCAGCCCTAAGTTTCTCCAGTCTTTTCTCATAACTCAGATCCTTGTAACTGTGGTCCCTTCATACTGCCTCCAACACTTCACTGTCCCCCTTGTCTTGACAAATACTGATGTAGATTGAAAGTGGGTCATAACCAGAGCACTATAAAGTTTGATCACCTTTTCCTCTGACCTATGTTCTACCATGATGATATGTAGTTCAACATTCTGTTGGCCTTGCCTATTGCTGTTTACCACAGGACATGTTTAGCTTTGAGAAACCGAGTTCTCTTTCAGCTCCATTCCTAGCTACTTAAACACTATTCATGGATATTGAAACATGTGTGTTTTATAGGCTCCTGGCCTCTTATACTCTTCCTACGTGCAGGATTTTACACCTAACATCAAATGTCACCTGTCATTCATCTGCGCAAGGGTATATCTTGCCTAACTCATCTGTAATTCCTGAGTTGCCTCCTCCAATTACACTGCTGGTTATCTTTTGCAACTTTGCATTCTATAAAAGATCAGTGAGATGATGTAGAGAAATGACAAAGACAGAAGACTGCAAATAGTGGGGTGTCAAAAGGCACAGAAGAGGTCTCTATAAACAAGGAGGAAAATAAAATAAAGAAAAAAGAAAAAAATCACAAATGCAGTAGACATGAAATTAAATCAAAAAATATAGCAAGACATGTGGGATCTGCCACGCACATTATAATGCATTGTTTTCAACTGTTATTTTCTTTTACTACTGGTGATTTGTGAGGCTGAAGTAAAAGTGCTTGATGCTTAGTTGAGGATTAAATATTTTAGCACCCTAATTAAATGCCTCATGTCATCATGTGGAATTCAGAAATTGGTAAAAGTCAGTGTCAGAAATCTGCCTAATGAGCCTGAGAGAAGGAGGTTAGTCATCAGCATTTGTGTTGAATGGGAAGGTCAATGGGAGAGATGGAAGGAGCAGTTGGTATTGCTGCTTTATAAGGAGGCAGTGACAGGTACCTGAATGGGTCCTTCAGAGAATGTCAAGAGAGGCACAAAATGGTAGCTTTAGGTTTATTCTAGAGGGATTCAAACCAAAGGCAATGGTAACAAGATAGATCAGCAGAGGAGTAGTAATTTAGGGAAAGATATTAGGAGGGACAAAGAGAGGAGGAAGGAAAGGTGCAACGACTGGGTGACAGGAAGGTTTGACGACAGGAGTGAAGGGGCCTCAATAGACCAAGAAAATAAAAGATAGAAATAAAGGGCTGATGTACAGAGCAGCAGCTAAAATAGTATTTCAAACAGAAACAGAGGGAATCAGATTATATAGGCACAACAGAGATTAGAAGAGACATGACTTGGTCTTAAACAGAGAAAACCATATGAAAGAGTCAAGATTTTAACTTTGAAGTCCTGTGGTGGGATGAAGTTAACTTGTAGGTAAAATGGTGGCAGCTTGGAGTGTTCCCAAATGAATTCCCATGTTCGGACCATTAATGCATCAATTTACATCAAATATATGAATGAATAGCACATAGTTTTCACAGCGAGAATACATTTCCTTATATTCGTTTTTGAAAAACAATGAAACCTCAACTTGCTATCTCTTCAAAATCCAAGTGCCACAGAGCACTTTGAATTTTTCTGTATCCTACCTTCTTATGTTTAGTATTTTTGTTGCTTCATGTTTGTTGTACTTTGGTAATAGTTGTAGCTGAATTTATGCTCACAAGAGGAATGTTAAGGAAAAACAAATAGAACATTTCCCATTTCATCTAAGCATCCCAGGCCAGATATGGCTTGGTCAGATGAAGCATATAGTTACATTCATTCTGTCCAACAATGTATTTCAGCCTTCAGCTTCAAGGTGCATTCTGGATTGGGACTACCCGAACACATTTACCAGAGGACTTTAATAGCCAGATGGGAGAGGTGTCTATCATTCCATCAATCTGGGTTGCATTTGAGCCTGGGCCCCAGTGATGAAAAGCCATAGTCTAATCCACTACAGGATCTATTCCGTTGGTAATTATTTTCTAGGGTACCCATCCTTTTGGCCATTTTTACATTAATCTGTTGCTTCGGCTATTTTGTGACATTTTTCATCTACTGTCAGATTTGAGCCTATTCATCAATTTATTATTCGCTTATCTACTCTGTTACATTTTAAATTATTTCATATTTCTTCTCAGAAGACTCATTTAACATTTATCCATGATGGGTTTTTTTTCTTCAGTTATCTGGTATAGTATTACTTCCCTTAGACACATTGGATAGTATCATTTCTCAACATTTCTTATTTAGCATATATTTGTCATCAATTATACAGTTTCATTTAACTCGTCTGTCAACAGTTATTTTGCATATTTCATCAGTTAACTTATTTAGCCTTGCTGCCATCAGTCATGTGCCATCTTATTAAATATTCTTTTCAGTTGTATTGTCTACTCATTCCTCTCATTGACTGTCAGTTTAATCAGTTTTGTTATGCAACAGGCAATTGCAGCTGCCTGCAATGAATTTGGCCTAACCATCAGCCTCAAGAAACGAACATCATGGAACAGGACGTCAGAAATGCTCCATCCATCAATATCAGCGACCACGCTCTGGAAATGGTTCAAGAGTTCACCTACCTAGGCTCAGCTATCACTACTAACCTATCCCTTGATGCAGAAATCAACAAGCGCATGGGAAAGGCGTCCACTGCTATGTTGACTGGCCAAAAGGGTGCGGGAAAATGGTGCACTGACACGGAATACAAAAGTCTGAGTGTTTCAAGCCTGCGTCCTCAGTACCTTGCTCTACGGCAGCGAGGCCTGGACAACGTATGTCAGCCAAGAGCGACGTCTCAACTCATTCCATCTTCGCTGCCTCCGAAGAATCCTTGGCATCAGATGGCAGGACTGTATCTCCAAGGCGGAAGTCCTCGGGGCGGCCAACATCCCCAGCATATACATAATAATAAAAGCAAAATACTGCGGATGCTGGAAATCTGAAACAAAAACAAGAAATGCTGGATTCACTCAGCAGGTCTGGCAGCATCTGTAGAAAGAGAAGTAGAGTTAACGTTTCGGGTCAGTGACCCTTCTTCGGAACTCAACCGAAGAAGGGTCACTGACCCGAAACGTTAACTCTACTTCTCTTCCCACAGATGCTGCCAGACCTGCTGAGTGAATCCAGCATTTCTTGTTTTTGTCCCCAGCATATACACCCTACTAAGCCAGCGGCGCTTGAGATGTCTTGGCCATGTGAACCGCATGGAAGATGGCAGGATCCCCAAGGACGCATTGTACTGCGAACCTGTCACCGGTATCAAACCCACTGGCCGTCCGTGTCTCTGCTTTAATGATGTCTGCAAACGCGACATGAAGTCCTGTGACGTTGACCACTAGTCGTGGGAGTCAGTTGCCAGTGATCGCCAGCGCTGGTGGACAGCCATAAAGGCGGTGCTAAAGAGTGGCGACTCAAAGAGACTTAGCAGTTGGCAGGAAAAAAGACAGAAGTGCAAGGAGAGAGCCAACTGTGTAACAGCCCTGACAACCAATTTTATCTTCAGTGCCTGTGGAAGAGTCTGTCACTTTAGAAATGGCCATTATAGCCACTTCAGGCGCTGCTCCACAAACCACTGACCACCTCTAGGCGCTTACCCATTGTCTCTCGAGAAGAAGAAGGCTTTCAAGCAAATTTCTTGACCACAGTTGTTTTAACAAGTTGCATTGCATAGTAATGAGTCTCCCCAACCAGCTTGCTTAACTTCACTAGTTCTATTGAATAATATTTTGACAAGATATTCTTATACGATATAGTGTTTTGTAAAAAAAATGTTTTGTAATAAGACAGTGTGAATTGGTTCAATGGAAGTTGTAGGCATGGATTTTTGCAATAGTTCTATATTTTTGTGATCTCCACAGAATTTGTTCAAATCTGCAAAGCTAAACTTGCATATTAAAATAAAACTGAATGAGTCACAAATGGACATACAATCTAATAGTTACATCTGATTTATTAGTTATATTCAGATTGCCCAAAATGGCTGATCTGATGAAAGGTCACTGACCTGAAACATTGGGCTGGATAATGGCGGCCGCCTGCGCAGGCTGTACTTCGCGGAGCTGCCATGATATTAAATGTGGCGGCTCATTTAAATGGCCAGGGTGGACCGCCCCCCTTATGACGTGGAGGGGGTGGGTAGTCCATCTCCGGCAATGGCGTTAGGCACCACTGCGCAGGCTCTGGTGCCATTTTTAAAGGGCTTCGAGCCCTAAATTGTCATTTAAAATTTAAAGGGACATTTTTTATAAAACATTAAATAACTTGATCCTGGCCCTCTCCCAGCACCCCCTCCCAATAACCATAGAATTACATAACTGCCCTATTCCCCCCGCCCACTCACTTACCTGGTGCACCTGACCTTCCCCCTCAAAGTTCATAAACTCTAAACTTTATCCCTTCTCACCATCCCCTGCACCAATTAAATTATTAAATTACTCCTGACGCCAAAGGTGTGGAAGTGCTGGCCACCGGCAACAATATTGGAGCAAAAGGACGGCGGGAGTGGGTAAGTAATTAATTCCTTCATTTGCATTTTTTAAAATATATATATTTGGCTCCCATCACAGGCACAAGTCAGGAGTGTGATGGAATACTCTCCACTTGCCTGGATGGGTGCAGCTCCAACAACACTCAAGAAGCTCGACACCATCCAGGACAAAGCTGCCCGCTTGATTGGCACCCCATCTACAAACATTCACTCCCTCCACCACCGACGCACAGTGGCAGCAGTGTGTACCATCTATAAGATGCACTAGAGCAATGCGCCAAGGCTCCTTAGACAGCACCATTCGAACCCGCGACCTCTACCAACTAGAAGGACAAGGGCAACAAATGCATGGGAACACCACCACCTGCAAGTTCCCCTCCAAGTCACACACCATCCTGACTTGGAACTGTATTGTCGTTCCTTCACTGTCGCTGGGTCAAAATCATGGGACTCCCTTCCTAACAGCACTGTGGGTGTACCAACCCCAAATGGACTGCTGCAGCGGTTCAAGAAGGCAGCTCACCACCACCTTCTCAAGGGCAATTAGGGATGGGCAATAAATGCTGGCCTGGCCAGTGATGCCCACATCCCATGAATGAATAAAAAAAAAGCAGAGTGGCAGTGGGCCGCCACGAGGCCTTGCTGCCGCCAGCAATATCAGGCCGGGCCTTCCTGGCGTTGAGGCCCATAGAGGGCCTCTGCTGGAGGCATTTTCCGCGCTCCTCCCCACCACAACCCCTGATATTGGGGCTGTGTGTAAAATCCAGCCCGTTAATTCTGCTTTTCTTTCCACAGATGCTGCCCGACCTGCTCAGTATTTCCAGCATTTTCTGTTTTTATTGACCAAAATGGCTGCTCACTAATTAACAAAGAATTAATACTAAGAGAGAATTTTGCCACTGATAATTGCTCATCTTCTTCTCCTTCTTTGGCCTCCTTATCTCGAGAGACAATGGATATGCGCCTGGAGGTGGTCAGTGGTGTGTGGAGCAGCACCTGGAGTGGCTATAAAGGCCAATTCTAAAGTGACAGGCTCTTCCACAGGTGCTGCAGAAAAATTTGTTTGTTGGGGCTGTTACACAGTTGGCTCTCCCCTTGCGCCTCGGTCTTTTTTCCTGCCAACTGCTAAGTCTCTTCGACTCGCCACACTTTAGCCCCGCCTTTATGGCTGCCCGCCAGCTCTGGCGAACGCTGGCAACTGACTCCCACGACTTGTGATCAGTGTCGCAGGACTTCAAGTCGCGTTTGCAGACGTCTTTAAAGCGGAGACATGGACGTCCGGTGGGTCTGATACCAGTGGCGAGCTCGCTGTACAATGTGTCTTTGGGGATCCTGCCATCCTCTATGCGGCTCACATGGCCAAGCCATCTCAAGCGCCGCTGACTCAGTAGTGTGTATAAGCTGGGGGTGTTGGCCGCCTCGAGGACTTCTGTGTTGGAGATACGGTCCTGCCACCTGATGCCAAGTATTCTCTGGAGGCAGCGAAGATGGGATGAATTGAGACGTCGCTCTTGGCTGACATATGTTGTCCAGGCCTCGCTGCCATAGAGCAAGGTATTGAGGACACAGGCTTGATACACTCGGACTTTTGTGTTCCGTGTCAGTGCTCCATTTTCCCACACTCTCTTGGCCAGTCTGGACATAGCAGTGGAAGCCTTTCCCATGTGCTTGTTGCTCATAACTAAGGTGTCATTCACTGGGATTGTTGTTGCTGCCTCAGTTAGTACCCAAAGTTGCCTGCTGAGAAACAGCTCACCGGAATAGTCTCATCTCCAAGTTACAGATTTAGCTGCCAACAGAAAGTTAGGAATGGGCGTGGGGGGGTGAGGGTGAGGGCTGGGCTGGGGGTGGATTTCCTTATCGCTTCTCCTGCTCCACCATCCCCTATATGCACGAAAGTGGGGTTTCTACCGAACTTCCTCCCAAGCTCCAGCAGCACAGCAGAAGAAACAAAGAGGAGTCAAACAAAGAGTCAGATCTAGGTTCGGCATTACATTCTTCTTTGATCATTAGTAGTGGCGAGGTTTAATTGTTTCCTTGCACTGTGGTTCATCCAGTAATATTCGCACCACACAAGTGCCAGACAATGACCATCTCAAACAGGAGAGAATCCAAACATCTCCTTTTGATGTTCAATGGCATTACCATCGCTAAATCCCCCACTATTGACATCCTGGGGGTTACCATTGACCAGAAACTTAACTGGAGCAGCCACATAAATATTGTGGCTGCAAGAATAGGTCAGAGGCTGGGAATTCTGTGGCGAGTAACTCACCTCCTGATACCCAGTGCCTGTCCACCATCTACAAGTCACAAGTCAGGAGTGTGATGGAATACTCTCCACTTGCTTGCATAGGTGCAGCTCCAACAACACTCAAGAAGCTCAACACCATCCAGGACAAATCAGCCCACTTGATTGGCGCCCCATCCCTTCAACATTCACTCCCTTCACCACACAGTGGCAGCAGTGTGTGCCATCTACAAGATGTACTGCAGCAACTCACCAAGGCTCCTTTGACAGCAGCTTCCAAACCCGTGACCTCTACCACCTAGAAGGACAAGGGCAGCAGATGCATGGGACACCACCACCTGCAAGTTCCCCTCCAAGCCACACACCATCCTGACTTGGAACTATATCGTCGTTTCTTCACTGTTACTGGGTCAAAATCCTCAAGCTTTTGGTGTACCTACACCCCAAGGACAACAGTGGTTCAAGAAGGCAGCTCACTACCACCTTGTCAAGAGCAATTAAGGATGGGCAATAATTGCTGGCCTAGCCAGTGACGCTCATATCCCATGGATGAATTTTAAAAAATGATAGATAAATAGCTTTTCCTATCCTCGGGCTGGTAATTTGGTAACAGTTCCTCAAGTTTCTGTATTGATGATTCTTCTTTTTAAAATGTAGTTTTGGTGTATTATATTAAAGAACAAAAAGGAATTTTAACATATTCTTTAACAGACATCAGGTGGTAAGCACACAATTTTAATATTTCCATTCATATAAAATGTTATATATTTCAGAGTGCAATTAATGACTAATTCTTGTTTACAATGCCTTTTGTCTCAACATCAGTAAAACAGATTAGCTGGTCGTGGTCTTATTGCTGTTTGTGGGATTTTGCTGCATACAAATTGACTGCCACATTTCTTACATTCATCTGCTGCCCTTGTCCTTCTAGCCTGCCATTAGGACCCTCATCATCAGAACAAAATTCAGCCTCTCATCTTTTGATTAGGCACTTTACAACTTTCCAGACACAACATTGAGTTCAACAATTTCAGATCATAACCTCAACCCCAGTTGTTTTGGATGCCAGTGTTGATAATGATTCTGCTATTACCATTTAAACTTACTCTACACCCATCTTTTGTTTCTTTTCTTGTTCCATTACCATTGAACACACCATTGGCTTGCTGAAAATGCATTTCCGCTGCCTCAACCGGTCTGGGGCTGCTCTGCAGTACACACCACAGAAGGCCTCATGAATAGTTGTGGTCCGCTGTGCACCGCACAACCTGGCCATGCAACATGGACATCTGTTACAACAGGACAAGCAGGAGCAGCAGCACTCTTCCTCACATGAGGATGGTTTGGATGAGCCTGAGGAGGAGGCCATGAATGTGAATGAGCCTTTAATGGATGCTAGGGCCATGGAGAGACATGCATGGGCTACCAGGGACAACCTTATATTCTCACGTTTTGGCCCAAGAGTGAGGCACCTACATGAGATTGTCCCATCGTCTGAAATCCATTTCCTTCCGGGGATGTAGATCTACCCCTGCCAGCCTTCCTAGCAGACCAAACTCAAACCCTGTGTCCTCTGCCATCTACAATTGCACAGGGATTGGAGCTTTGTTACATGCACTTGCTAGTGAATAGTGTTACCAAAGAAATCTGTGCTGCATTTGGGCATATGTCTATCAACCTAACATGACCACTCAATCAGATCTTGCTCCATCTTTACAGTGCTTTGAGTGCAACTACATCATCCCAAGTCTTCTAGTTATGCGTAGACTCAGACATTCTCCTTTACAATGCATAGAAGGGAGGGCCAGCTGAGCCTGCATGTTAAGCCATGCCCCACACTGTCGAGTGAAAAACTGGAAACTCGCATTAGCATTCAGTGAAGATTGACCGCAAAAACAATACATCTTCCACAATAAAGGCAATATTCGCTCGTAACCATCAAAGCGTGCCTACCATGAGGCATGCCATTACATTTAGTTCTCTGACTGGGCTAGTCCCAAGAACTGACGAATATCTACACATTAATAAGGCAGAAAAAATATATTGTGCACTACTCACATGTGGAATCTTATTTATGTTGACGACCCATTCCACCTGTGTGCTCAGGATTCCTTATGTTTTTGCGTCCTCCCACTACGTCTTGGTGCAAACCTGATATTAGCAACTGAGGTGGGGGCAGTCTGCTCATTGTGCAGCTCCATTTCTCTGGATGACCGTGGTGGGTGTTTTCTGGAGGTATGGGGCTTTGAGAGTTCCAGCCTACTGGGGGCCTCCTGCACTGGTGCAGGGGCATCCCCCTTGGGCTCGCCTGCTGGTGGTATGGGGGTCAGTGTCGAGGGGGAAGAGACACCGCTTACCCTGGGGGGTGTCCTGAGAGGAAGGCCTGGGAGCAGCTAGCACGGGCTCCTCCTCCACCTGCCTGTCTCCCTGAGGGGAAGGAGTATCCGGAGAGAGTATCCAGGTGCCTCATCCCCCTCTCGCTTAGCCACTGCTGCACTGAGCCCATGTCTACAGTGATGAACTACAGCAGGTCAGAGCGCATGGTGGTCGCTATCCTGTCCATGGAGGAAGCCATGCCTTCACATGGCTGGGACATGGCAGAACTCATGGCTTGCATCGACACCTCCATCACCCACAGAAAGCTGCTCATGACCTCTGGCATCTCCGAAATATGTTCCCCAAACATTCGCTACATGTCCAGCAGACTTCTTGTGGTCGCAAACAGAGGACCGTCATCAGCGTGGGGCTCAACTGGGGCCTGGTCCCCAGCAATCCTCCGAGTGTCTGGGGACCCGGCTGTCACATTCTCACTTGGCTGCTGGGACATGTCTGTGCCGTGTTCCCCAGATTGTGACCCCGATTCTATATGCAACCTTCCCATGTGGACCATGTGCACTGGCAGAGGTTGCTGAAGAGGTAGGTGACAGTGTATCCTCTGGGGCTTTGATATCATCATCCCCAGAAGCAGAGTCCACAGGCTGCTGACTTGTCTGTGGTCTTTTCAGGGGTTTATGGCACCTGCAGTGGAGAACAAACAGAACCACATTAAGCCTCAACACAGTATGAGTGCATCATATTTTCTCGCAGTCCTCCTGTTTACCCGTATGGTTGCTGCTTCATCCTTACGCCTAACCGATCCAGCCTCGCCCTCTGTGATGGCTCACCCTCCCTCCTCTCCTGCAAATTGTATAGTCTCCTCCTCAGCTGGGGTGAGTAGCCTCAAGTCTGCTACTCCACCCCCTGTCCTGACTTTCTCGTGAGCATTATGGGTCTGTTTATCTTGCACGACAAAGTGTAGAATTCCTGACATGTCAAGTGACGCCCAACCCTTTTGTCTGCATGCATCCCCATCACACATACTGGTCTGTCAGTCGCACGTTGCATCCAAGAGCACACGGATTCCAGATTTCCAAATGCTTTGGCCTCAATTACAGTGTGGCTGTAAGGCTGATCATGAATTCACCTGCCTGGATGGCCACTTGCAGCCATAAAGTATTGAAGACCCCACGAGAGGTCATTTGTTATGATGCAGCCCTGGCACTTACACTGGCGGAACTGAGCAGGTTATTGATCAAATTTCCTGTACTGCACCCAGGTTCTTGGGTAGACCCCACGGTTGCTCACCCCCTCTGCCAAGGCCACCTTGGTCAAGTGGTCAAGTGGGAAGGTCTTTTGATGTCATTTGTAGGAAAGAGCACCTCCTGCCTTTCCCTGACTGCCTGGTGGAGAACCTGCAGGGAGGCATCTCGGGGCTGGTCTCTGTCTGTTAACAGACATGGGGAGGGGTCATGAAAAACACAAAATAGTTGTGCTGGTGTATGAGAAGATTGAGGGTGGGTAAGGAATAGCTTATGCGCACTAAAGAATAAACAAATTAGATTTACCTCTTCTGTGAATCACAGCCTTGCTCCAGACCCTCCCTGTTGAAGGCTAATTTATAGCCCATGTGCACCTGATGCATTGTTGATTGACGGGTTACACCAATGAAAAACATCCCCAGCCACGAGACCGCATGTGTCTCCCATGCCCAAAGCTGTCTCTTTAATGTTAAATAGTAATCACATGGGAACCAGCAAAAAGGAAGAGAATGGAAGTGCCGCTCACTTCAGCTTCCTCCGTCAGGAACAGCAAGCCAAGGATAAAATACCACAGTCGGTATCTCTCGCCACAGATGCTGCCAGACCTGCTAAGTATTTCCAACATTTTCTGCTTTTATTTCAGATTTCCAGCATCCAGAGTATTTTGCTTTTGTATTAGGATAATTGAAAATCTCCCATTATTATTGATATACTCCAGAAAATCAGCTGTTGAAGGATAGAAGTGGAGCCAGTTGTTACACACTTTTATAAGTGTTTCTTTATAGAGCTAGTCATTACAAGCATGCACCTGCTAACCTAACAATCACAGTTTCAGTCTGTGTCTATTTATAGGGACACAAGTGAATCCCCAATGCATGTCCAGCACCTGCAGACACAAGTGAATCCCCAATGCATGTCCAGCACCTGCATATAATTAAACACAATTAATATATAATTAACAATCATTACTCTATAGTTCTTGCACCTGTCTGTAATTTCCACAGAGATTTGCACCTCTATATTATCCCACTAGTTGGTAGCCTATAGAATACACAAAGTTGTATAATGGAACCTCTATTATTTTTTAACTCTATCCAAATAGATTCTGTCCTTGACTGTTTCAGAACATCCTTGCTCTCCAGCACTATAATATTCTCCTTAATCAATACTACTGCCCCACTACCTTTCTTTCATTCCCTATCTTTCCTGAACACCTTGTATCCAGAAATATTTAGTACCCAGTCCTGTCCTTTTTGAGCCAGATCTCTGTTATTGCCACAACATCATATTCTTATGTTTCTCTCTGTGCCTGCAGCTCATCAACCTTATTTACCATGCCTCGTGCATTTAAATAAATGCATTGTCAACGTTATTTAGACCTTCTTGCATTTTCTCTTAGTCTGATCCCACCTAATACCTTACTATTTCTTATTCCAGTGCAATCTGTCTCACCTTGTGGCTCTTGTTTCTTTTGTCTAATGCTACATTCTGGTACCCATTCCCCTGCCAGGTTAGTTTAAACCCTCTCTGACTGCACCTGCAAACTGACTTAGGAGGACATTGGTCTTGGTTTTACTGAGGTGCAATTCATCCAGCCTGCACAGATCCTAGTTTCCCCAGAAAGTCCCTGGAATCTAAAGACCTCCCTCTTGCACTATCTGTCCGGCCACACACTGATTTGCTTCATCCTCCTATTTCTATAGTCACTAATGCATGGCAGTAGGAGCAATCTGGAGATTACTACCCTTGAGGTCCTGCTTATTAATCTCTTTCCTAGCTCCCTAAAATCTGCCTGCAGAACTTCATCCCTCTTTCTACCCATGGTATTGGTATTGAGATGGACCATAATCTCTGGCTGTTCAACCTCCCCCCTCACAGTGCTTTTCAGCCACTCAATCATGTCCTTAACCCAGGCACCAGAGATATAACATACCATTTTGGAATCGGGTCTGTAGCCACAGCACTATTGTTTTCCCAATCTTCCTCCTCCCCCCACATTACAGCTCAGCCACTTGTAGTGCCATGGACCTGGCTCTGGCTGTACTCTCCAAAGGAACCATCACCATCACTGGTATTCAGAACTGAATACTGGGTAGAGATCGAGATGTTCTCATGGAATTCCTGCACTACCTGTCTGGTCCTCCTTGTCTGTCTGGCATTCACCACTCCCTCTCTGCCTGCACTCTCTTAAGCTGCAGTGTGACCACCTCCTGAAATGTGCTGTCCACGAAACTCTCAGTTTGTGGCTGCTCCACACTGACACCAGCTGCTGCTTAAGCTCTGAATCCAGGAGCTTGAAATCCTCCAGCTGACAACGCTTCCTGCACATACGGTTGTCAATGACACCAGAAGTGTCCTGAAGTTCCCACATCGAACAAGATATGCATTCCATGGGATTGAAGTACCCGTGCCATGCCTCTATTTATTAGACTATTAATCAATATGAATATGAAGTGCCTGTGGGGATGTGCAGTTAAATGTTGGTGATGTGACCAATGAGAAGACTAGTTATGCAATGAGAAGGTGGAAAAGTTTAAACTATTCTAATAGAAAGCTACAGACATGTTTCTTACACTTAGAATGATCAACCATAGTACTTGGTAGAAACTCATTACAATCGATTCTTTGCTCATATTAAAAAATTATATCCCTCCAGTCAGTTGGAATATTTCATGAAATATATGAAATTGGACTTGAAACAAAAACTTGAAGAAGCAGAATGTGATGCGACATTAAGAGCCTTTGTTGTAACAGAATGTCGATATGCTTCAGGGTTTAGTTTCTCTGTCAATTTTCAAGTTTGAAAAGAGCAAAGGTAAACTGCATGCCTGTTCCTGCCTCATCAAAATAGTTTATTCGCATGCCTTTGTTGTGTCATTATCTAATTGACTAATCAATATAAAGGGTAAATGACCTTCAGAGGCACAACTGAATAATTATCATCAAGCCTAGGCCCTAAGTTCTGGAATAGCCTCCATACACCTCTCCGCCTCTCTACCTCCCTTTCCTCCCTTAAGACACCCCACCCCTTAAACCTACCTCATTGATTAAGCTTTTTTGTTATCTGACCTAATATCTCCTTATGTGGCTCTGTGTCATATTTTGTTTTATAATGTTCCTGTGAAGCATCTTGGGACAATGTATTACATTAAAGGCGCTATATAAATATAAGCTGTTGTTTGAGGTTGAGGTTCTTCCCAAAAGCATTTCAAATGTACCAATCTCCTGTAAAAATAGTGTCACTTGGATGAGGGATTGATTCTGATGAGAGATGTTTCACAATGAAATAGCATTGTAATATATCCTTAATAAAAGCAAATTGCTGATTGCCTCTGGCAATTTGCAAAGGTCCTTTCTGGCCCAGGGTAATATAATGCTACATCAGCGATAGAACTATTAAAAATAGAATGGGATTATCATTGGTAATTATTCACTGGTGCCTCTGAAGGTCATTTACCATCTAAATTGATTAGTCAGTTGGCCGATGACACAACAAAGGCATGCGAATAAACTATTAATGATGAGGCAGGAACAGGAATGTTATTTACTCTTGCACATAGAACACAATCAACTGTAGCACGTGGTAGATAGTCTGATACAGCAATTGCTTTTGTGCTCCTCATAGTCTTTTAAGTGCTCCGCAGTACAATTGAAATATTCCATCAAATAATAAATGGAAGTGAACTTGCAGCAGAACTTTGAGGTCGATGCTATACTGATAGCTTTCCCTTCCCGAATATGTGATCTGCCAATGATAAGCTTTATTCTTTAGTACTGATTTTCATTTTTGAGGAATAACTTGAGCTTTTAACTGTCCTGCTGTGCATTATTAGCTATGCAGTTTCAAAATGAAAGGTTACATCAATCCTGTATGAAGATACGATCTTGTACTTTATCTGTAATGAATTCTAAAATGGCACTATTTTCCATTTGACAGCCCAAAAGCACTGGGAAAAATGTCTTAAACGATAGACAACCAAAGATCATATCCGAAGATGTTACGGAACAAAAGAAAACATAAGAAGTCTGCTTCGTCACAAAGGAAATTTTTCAAGCAGTCTTTGTTTGAAGTTTTCAGACCTTGTATTCTACTGTTGGTAGTGCAAATTATTTCTAAATAATGCCTTTTTAAAAATGAGCAGAGAAACAGCCCCAGGTGCTAAATGTAATTCTGCTGAACAAAACAAAAATAATTCATATAAAATTGCTTGTGCTGTTGAAACTTGCAGAATTTATATTTTAATTAAATATAAGTGCAATATTTTTAATTAATCAATAAAACATGAAACCCTGTCATCCTTCAATGATTTGAAATAAGATGAGGAAATTACTTCAGATATTTTAGCCACAAAGTTCAATGTTGCAGAGAAAAAATAGAATGAATACTTCAGAGTGTGCTGTATACCCCCCTTGTTTAATTAATGTGTATAGAAGAGCAAAGGGTACCTACACTGCAACATCATGACAGCTTTCTGAAACTTTTTAGTCAGTTACTGCTCTCTTGATATAAATTGTTTATTTTAGCAATGCAACAAATAACGCCATTTTTATAATAAAAATTCAAAAATCTGTCATTAGATTAGGTTATCTAACATGGTGAGATCTTCCTCAGTCTATCAGATATTAACAGGGACAAATCACATGGATGTTGACATGTGACATATTGCTATCATGGCATTTTTGTCCAACAAATATGTCCTGTATTATCATTAACACCATTGCTGGATATCTCCCTACATTTCTGTCATTCAGGGAAGAAAATTATTGATTACAGTCATAACAGACTGCCTGTTATCCATCAGATACTAAAAACTCGTCATGGTGCAAGAGGCGACTTGTACCTTCATCCCTCAGGACTGTATCAAGGTTGTGCCCTCCATGAACAATTTTAAACAAGGAATTTAACTTTGAATTTAATTCTGCTTTGCTCCCGTATCAGGTCAGATCCTGATAGCATTGTGTTATCAGCCCTGAAACTGCACCGACACTACAGCTGTCATATAAATGCACTCTGGGCAATAGCAGATGTGGAAGCATTTCCATTGCAACTTGACTATTGTTCCTAGTACACCATCATTAGAGGAATCACAAATTAGCTGGGAGTAACTTACTTTTCTGTCTTGATGACTTAGAAAAATCCTCTATGAAAAGTGTACATAACAATGAATCAATTTACATTGAAAGCATATTTGTTGCATCTATCCCAAGCAGGTGCTCAGCAGTGCCAAATCTGTCAAGCGATACAGAACCATGCAATATTGAGGCAAGGTAAGCAATGAGCAGAACAAAACTGGACCATAACAGAGGCCTGCACCAACAAATAACAACTAAGGGAATCATGGGTTTGACAATATGATCACCTTACCTTCACTCTGGGAGATGGTGGGAAGGGGGCAATATGTATGGGATTGATAGTAGCATCACCTCTGTAGCTGCTTGTCTTTTCAATCTTTTTAAGCAGTGATCTTTGGTGGACAGCCCGGAGAATGATGAATGTGAGAGTGATACCAGGAACTTTGGCATTATCATGGGCACATGAGACCCGACCAATCACCCAGTGGGAGCAGGAAGCAAGATGCTGAATACAGCGTCAGATGACTCCGGAGCAGGTGTTGGCGCCATATTTAAAGCCTCACCAGCCCTGCTTGTATTGCTGCCTTGGACTGATTTGCCGCTTGCTGCTCTCTGCTGAGACCAGTGTTGCAGCGACTCTGGGCCCACCGCCCCAACCCACCCCACCCCACCCCTACCCCCCCCCCCCTCTCCGAGGTAGACCCCGCAGGATGACAGAGGAAAGACACACGGTGGGCCCATGGTGATGCCTCCCTCCAGATTCTCCTCCATGCTGCAAGGGAAAGGCGTGAGATCCTCCTTAACTGCGATGGCATGAAGATGTCATCCCAACTGAACAAGCTAACCTACAAGGAGATCCCTGAGGAGGTCATCGGCCATAGGATCACCGCAACCCCACCGCACCCCCTGGACATGGATACAGTGCCACAAGAGGGTCATTGACTTCCTTCATTCTGCCAAGGTGACTGCTCCATAACTCTCTCCTTTTTAACTTTTGCAAGTGGCTACGCGGGAGGAAGTGGGACATTGGGAGGGAAGCACTACAACTGTGCTGGCAGAGGGGGGTTAGGCATCACCTCATATTGATAGATTCATGGATGCATCTCTGCCACAGGCCACCTTCTTTCACAGCTCACCCCCATTAACTCCCCTGAGAGCTGACAGGATAATGAGCTGGATAGGAAACCCCAGTAGGGGACAAGGGGTTGCCACTAGCATAACGATCATGTTGATTTCTCTGCAAAGTATGACTATCTCCCTCTTTCCACTTATAACACAAGAGGGCCCTTGACAAGATGGAGACAGCCTGGACTGGTGGAGGCATCCCAGATCTTCGGCCTTTTTCCACAGCTAAGGATGAGGCACTAGAATTAGTGGGGACCCAAGGCGGCCACTCCATATCTGATTGAAAGACTGGAGTGTCCACGCATGAGAGTGAGAATTGTCTTCCATTGACATACAGTTCACTTCTGGAGACCCAGATCATGCATGGTTGGCATGACGAGATCTGCACATCCTAATCCACACATGTTGCTGTTCTCACATGCAGGTCAGCATGAGCAGGAGATTAAAGCAGAAGAGGCACAGCCAGGCACCTCTGAGGAGGAGCAGTCAGAGGATGCACCATCCCATAACTATCCTGCACTTTCCACTAGCACTTTCACCTCGATGGGTTTCTGCTTGGTTTTAGAATCAGGGTCCCAAGCTGGAGAGAGCACTGCACATGCACCCGAGCAGTTGGCTAAGGCTGAGACAGTCGAAGCTTCTGACAGTTAGAGGACTGTGGGTGGCTGGGCTCATGCTGAGCCCTAGGCTGATGACGCTTCTGGTGGTGTCAACAGCACATGACACGCTGGAGTTGCAGAGAGAGGTAAGGGAATATCTGGCAGAGATGCCAGCGGCAATGTGCAACCATCAGTGTGCATGGCTTCCTCCATAGAGAAATTGGCAACCCTCATGGAGAGCCAGGTCCCACAAATCTGCACAGACCTACACACCATCGCCTTGGCCATGAGCTCAATGCAACAGTGGCAAGGCGAGAGAAGGCTAAAGTGCCTGGAGTCTTCTCCAGCTCTTCGGCCTTCTCTGGTGAGTCGGGAGGTTCAAGTGAGCCTTAAAAGGGAGGAGAAGAGGCTGACCTCCACAGCTGGGGGTGGGGGGGGGGGGGGGGGTCCACTCAGGGCGCTCCAGGTATGGATAACAGCTCTTCAGCCCCTTCGCCAGTGAGCCCAGCTCCAGCAGCCATGATGTCTGAGGAGAGTCCTGCGCCTCTGCAGGAAAACCATCAGCCAAATGGGCCTTCCAGGCCTCAGGCAGCTAGAGGACAGCTGCCAAGGTCATCACAGGCCAAAGGGCAGCATGATCAGCAGCCTGCCTCCAGCCCAGCTGCTAGCACAGGCACCACACCTTGTAGAAGAACTAGTAAATGTATAAAAAAAAACACATTGAGACACTTGGGGTTTCACAGGTGTTTGAAATTTGACATTTGCTTCATCATATAAAGTTCTTTTGTTCTTGCAATTAACCTTCATTGTGTAAAAGTGATTATTTTATCATGTATTAATTGTGTGCGTGTTTCAGTTGGGCACTAGACATGAAAGACAAGTAGAAAGGAGACAACAGACTGCATGCATTGAGGTGAGTCTTTATTGGTTTTTCTCTGAGTGGCCATCAGGGTGGTTGGAAGTGGGCAAGTATGAGACTGTCTCTTCCCTCCTTGGCCCATCGCTCAATCTGCCTGTCTCCAGTGCAAGGGCTTCAACATCCAGTGCAGCTTGCTTATCACCCTCCTCCACATCCTCTTCATCAGTAGAGGAGTGTCGTCCATTCATGTGCCCATCATGTAAGGCCTCCCCACCCCTCTGCTGTGCTAGATTGTGCAGAGCACAGCAGACCACAACAATGTGCGAAACCCTCACTGGGGAAAATTGCAGGGCTCCACTGGATTGATCTAGGCAACGGAATCTCATTTTCAGCAGCCCAGTGGCCTGCTCGATGGTCACGCCGGTGGAGCCATGGCAAGTGTTGTTCCTCTCCTCTGCTGCAATGTGAGGGTTCCTCACAGGCGCCAGTAGCCATGTCGCTAATGGATAGCTGTTGTCACTGAAAATCCATCCCCGAAGGCGAGCAGGAGGTCTGAAAAGCTGTGGCGCCTGGAACTGTTGAAGTATGTAGGCATTGTGGCTGCTTCCTGAGAAGCGGGCACACACTTGCAGGAAATGCTTTTGGTGGTCACAGACCAGTTGCATGTTGATGGAATGGAAGCCCTTCCTGTTGATGAAGGCAGCTGGTTGGTCCATTAGAGTCTTGATGGACATATGAGTGCAATCTATCACACCTTGCACCAGGGGGAATCCAATAATGACCCTGGATCCAACGGCCCTCTCGGCCTGAATGTCAGAGTTGGTCTGGTAGCTGGCCCTCTTGAACAGGGTGCTGGTCACCTCCTTGATGCAGAGGTGGACTACTGCCTGGGAGACCCCATACATGTCCCAGATGGATCCTTGGAATAATCCAGGCACCTAAGAGTTTAATGCCACTGTGATCTACAGGGCCAATGGCATAGGGTGACCCCCGAATCCCATAGGTCACAACTCATTACACAAGAAAGCACATAAGTCAGTGACAGTCTCCCTGGAGCTGCCTGGTCTTCGCTGGCAATGCCGCTTTGACATTTGGAGGTAGCTGATTCGAGTCTAGTACACTCTCTGACATAGGTGGGCCCTTCTTAACATGGCTGGCTATTGCCGTTCTCACTGAGGAGCTACACGGGCAGGCACACAGGGAATCCGAAGGCACATGAAGGCCACCCACAAACAGATAAGAATAGCAACACTGTGTCCACTTAATTCCAAGCCCCCCCCATTGGATCACGATGAATTAGATGCTAATGTATTAAAACTAACTGTTAAGCAATTTAACTCGCATTCCCATCAGGGCGGGGTGGCGCTGTCACCTTGGTGACTTCCTGCTGCTGTCTAAATCCGGTGCTGATGTCACTGCGTTGGATTTCCAGGCAAACGCATCTGACACGATTCTCCAGCCCCCCCACGTCACTATTTCCATTCCAAATGGCTACACTAAATACAGCCCTGTTTGGATGCAGGTTCCTTTTTGAATAAATACTTGTGCACACTTTGGCTTGTCATGACCTCTGATGTCATGACATGTAAATAAAGGCTTTTGGCAGTTGCCACTTCATTCACCACATGAAACAGTTCCCATCATTGGGATAGTAGTAGTATAAAGGGCAGAGAGGGGGAAGCATTTCTAAAGCGTGTTCAGGAGAATTTCCTACATCATAATGTTTCCAGTCCAATGAGGAAGAAGACATTGCTGAATCTGGTTTTGGGGAATGAGGTGGGTCAAATGGATTAACTGTCATTAGGGTAACATTTAAAAGACACTAATCATAGTATCATAAGGTTTAGGTTAGCCATGGAAAAGGAACAAAGAGAAATCCAGAGTAGAAATGATTAATTGGGGCAGGGCCAATTTCAGTGGGGTGAGAATGGATCTAGCCCAGGTAAATTGGAATTGAAGATTGGCAGGCAAAACTGAAATGGAACTGCCTTTAAAGAGGAGATAGTTCAGCTACAGTCAAGGTAGATTCCCATGATGGGGAAAGGTAGGACAAACAAAGTCAAGGCTCCCTGGTTGCCTAAAGAGATAAAGAGTATGATGAAGCAGAAAAAGGTTGCATACGGCAGATGCCCAGTTGATAATATGTGAGAACCAGGCTGAGTATAAAAATTTCAGAAGGGAAGTAAAAAAAAAATAAGATTAGCAAAGAGAGAGTATGAGAAGACATTGACAACCAACATTAAAAGGAATCCAAAAGTCTTCGATAAGCATATAAATAGTAAAAGGAGGAATAGGGCTGATTGTGGATCAAAAAGGGGATTTACGCATAGGTACAGTGGGCATGGTTGAGGTACTAAATGAGAACCTTGCATCAGTCTTTACTAAGGAAGAAGATGCTGCCAAAGTCATAGTGAAAGGTAGTTGAGACACTGGATGGACTAAAAATTGATAAACAGGAGGTGTTAGAAAGGCTGGCTATACTTAAAGTTAATAGGTAACCACGAGTAGATCAGATTCAAGGATACTAAGGGAAGTAAAGATGGAAATTGTGGAGACACTGGCCATAATCTTCCAATGCTCCTTAGATACAGGGATAATCCCAGAAGTATGGAAAATTGCAAATGTTACACCATTGTTCAAAAAAGGGCGTGAGAATAAACCCAGCAACTACAGGTCAGTCAGTTTAACCTTAGTGGTGGGATGCCAGACTTCAGCCAATTCGATTCACACCCCGTGATATCAAGAAACGACTGAAGGCACTGGATACTGCAAAGGCTATGGGCCTTGACAACATTCCGGCAATAGTACTGAAGACATGTACTCCAGAGCTAGTCGCACCCTAGCCAAGCAGTTCCATGACAGCTACAACACTGGCATCTACCCTGCAATGTGGAAAATTGCCCAGGTATGTCCTGTACACAAAAAGCAGGACAAATTGAACCCGACCAATTACCGCCCAGTCAATCTACTCTTGATCATCAGTAAAGTGATGGAAGGTGTCATCAACAGTGCTATCAAGCGGCACATGCTCAGCAATAACCTGCTCAGTGACGCTCAGTTTGGGTTCCACCAGGGCCACTCAGCTCCTGACCGCATTACAGCCTAGGTTCAAGCATGGACAAAAGAGCTGAACTCAAGAGATGAGGTGAGAGTGACTGCCTTTGACATCAAGGCAGCATTTGACCAAGAATGGCATCAAGGACCCCTAGCAAAACTGGAGTCAATGGGAATCGGGGGGAAAACTCTCCGCTGGTTGGAATCATACATAGCACAAAGGAAGATGGTTGTGGTTGTTGGAGGTCAATCATCTCATCTCCAGGACATCACAGCAGGAGTTCCTCAGAGTAGGGTCCTAGGCCCAACCATCTTCAGCTGCTTCATCAATGACCTTGCCTCCATCATAAGGTCAGAAATGGCGATGTTTGCTGATGTTTGCACAATGTTCAACACCATTCACACCCTCTCAGATACTGAAGCAGTCTGTGTAGAAATGCAGCAAGACCTGGACAATATCCAGGCTTGGGCTGATAAGTGGCAAGTAACATTCATGCCACAATAGTGCCAGGCAATGGCCATCTCCAACAAGAGAGAATCTAACCATCTCCCCTTGACATTCAATGGCATTACGATCACTGAATCAGCCACTATCAACATCCTGGCAGTTACCATTGACCAGAAACTGAACTGGAGTAGCCATTTAAAGACTATGGCTACAAGAGCAGGTCAGAGGCTAGGAATCCTGCAGTGAGTAACTCAACTCCTGGCTCCTCAAAGCCTGTCCACCAACTACAAGGCACAAGTCAGGAGTCTAATGAAATACTCTTCGCTTGCCTGGATGGGTGCAGCTTCAACAACACTCAAGAGGCCTGACACCATCCAGGACAAAGCAACCTATTTTATTGGGACCTCATCCACCAACGCACAGTGGCAGCAGTGTGTACCATCTACAAGATGCACTGCAGTAACGCACCAAGGCTCCTTCAACAGCACCTTCCAAACCTGCGACCTCTACCAACTAGAAGGACAAGGACAGCAGTTGCATGGGAACACCACCAACTGCAAGTTCCCCTCAAAGCCACAGACCATCCTGACTTGGAACTATATCACTGTTCCTTCACTGTCACTGGGTCCAAATCCTGGAATGCCCTTCCTAAAAGCACTGTGGGTGTACCTAACCTGCATGGACTGCAGCAGTTCAAGAAGACTGCTCACCACCACCTCCTCAAGGGCAATTAAGGATGGGCAATAAATGCTGGCCTTGTCAGCGACGTCCATATCCCATGAACGAATAAAAAAAGCTTTTTGAAACAATAATCTGGGACAAAATTAACAGTCATTTGAACAAATGTGGATTAATTAAGGAAAGCCAGCACGAATTAAGAGCAAATCATGTTTAACTAATTTGATTGAGTTTTTTGGTGAAGTAAAAGAGAAGGTTGATGAGGGTAATGCAGTTGATGGGGTGTACATGGACTTCCAAAAGGGGTTTGATAAAATGCCACATAACAGGCTTGTCATTAAAGTTGAAGCCTATGGAATAAAAGGGACAGTAGCAGCATGGATACAAATAGGTTAAGTGACAGGAAACAGAGAGTAATGGTGAATGTTATTTTGGGACTGGAAGAAGGTATATAGTGGGGTCGTCAGGGGTCGGTATTGGGACCACTGCTTTTCTTGATATATATTAATGACCTAGACTTGGGTGTACAAGGCACAATTCCAAAATTTGCAGATGATACAAAACTTGGAAGTATTGTGAACTATGAGGAGGATAGTGAGAGACTTCAAGAGGATATAGACAGGCTGGTGGAATCGGTAAACACTAATGCAGAGAAATCTAAATGCAGAGAAATGTGAAGTGATACATTTTGGCTTGAAGAGCAAGGAAAATCAATATAAATTAAGCAGTACAGATCTATAGGGGGTGCAGGAGCAAAGGGACTTGCGGGGATATGTGCACAAATGATTGAAGGTGGCACGGCAGGTTGAGAAAGCCATTAGTAAGGCCTAGGGATCCTGGGCTTCATAAATAGAGGCATAGAGTACAAAAGCAAGGATGTTATGGAAAACCTTTATAAAACATTGGTTTGGTCTCAGCTGGAGTATTGTTTCCAATACTGGGCACCACATTTTAGGAAGGATGTGAAAGCTTTGGAGAGGGTGCAGAAAAGATTTACGAGAATGTTTCCAGGGATGAGAAACTTCAGTTACGAGCATAGATTGGAGCAACAGGGGCTGTTCTCCTTGGAGAAGAGAAGGTTGAGAGGACATTTGATAGAGGTGTTCAAAATGATGAGAGGTCTGGATAGAGTAGATGGAGAGAAACTGTTCCAATTGACAGAAAGATCGAGAATCTATTTAAGGTGATTGGAAAAAGAACGAGAGGCGATATGAGGAAAAATCTTTTTATGCAGCGAGTGGTTAGGATCTGGAATGCACTGCCTGAGAGTGGGATGGAGATAGGTTCAATCATGGCTTTCAAAAGGGAATTGGATAATTATCTAAAGAGAAAAGAAATTGCAGGGCTACAGTGAAAAGGCAGGGGAGTGGGATTAGCTGAGTAGCCGGGACAGACATAATGGGCTAAATGGCCTTCTTTTGTGCTGTAACCATTTTATGATTCTATGTTGCAAACTGACTGTCTTCATTTTGGCACTGAATGCAGTGGGTGAATTGAAAGCCTAAGACCTCCACATTTACTAATGTAGAGAACTAGTCTATTATGTTATCACTCCATACTTACAAGAAACTCTTGCCTTGATGGGGAAGCATGCATTACGACTTGAAATTTATATTTATATTTATCTAATTTCATGTTAAACTGTTTCTAAATGCTGTGAGTTTTAAGCAGTTGTGTCCATAGTTAAGACAAATATTCTTATTTTTATCTAACTTTACTCAGTATAATTGTACATGCATGCTTTATACTAACATTTTTAAATATTTTGGAATATGAGAGAATTGTTTCCAAAGTGATTTACTTTTAATAAATAAAGCTGTTGATCAAGAAGAAAGCAATCATTACTTTTTTTTTATTCTTTAAAAAACACTTATTATGCCTGATTTGGAATTGTGTATCAGTATTGACCATAGAAGGGTCCATCATAAATAAAACCATGATATTTGATATTTGTAACACTGCAATATTGGATTTCAATACTAGTTGTCTTATTGGATTGAATTCCAACTAGCACGCAGTGCACTAGCACACTTCTCTTATGCTACCAACTTAATTTGAATAGCTGCATAAGATGCTCATTGAATAGATTTACTTGTGTTCTTGTACCACAAGTTCAAGCTCGTGTCTTCTCATTCTTGCCTGGACTATTGGAAGAAATTCCATAGAGATAAGAGGGGAGCAATAGATCATCAGTTCACCTGTGCCATTGACATTCAAACTGCTGGTTAAAGATCAGTATGGTCAGAAACCTAGAAACTGCTGACTTGTCCCACATGGGAATGAAGTTTAATCTATGAAAGAAGGAAAACCTGGAGCCAATATGTTCAGCATAGAACCCTTTATCCTCAATATATACTAATAATTAATAAATAACATGCAGTGTCAAACATCCTATTTAGGAACAGACTTTCCATTCATGGATATTTGTTAATTCATGTCTTCAGTCACACCATGAGCTTGCTCAATCAGATGAGTTCCCGGGAGATCCAGGGCAATTCCATTTATGAACATTGTAACTGTTGTATGATCACTTCAAGAGTGGTGCCCCTTCAGAACTCAGTATGCTGATGGGCTAACTACCAGGATGTAGTCTGATGACTAAAAGCCATAAGATCTCTGCACTGTAACACCCTGGACAAAGGTTTTGTATATAGTTTGCTTTGTATTGTGTGTATTAGTTTAGCTGTAAATAAACCTTCCAGAGATCTTCAAGGAACTGGAATCCACGTACCTCATTGTGTTGCTTAAGATAAGACAAAGAAACTCATGATATGGTGGCAGTGGTGGCGAAAAGACAAGATTTAAGCTTGAAGACCACAGGTAAAACAGCAAATAAAATTTAAAAGTAATACAGAAAACAGAAGAGAACATTTTAAGCAACAAGTGAAGAAACTTTAAAACAAGTTCCTGAAAAGAGTTAAAGAAAGCTACATACCTTAGAAGGCTGAAAACAGCTCTGTAAAGTTGAAGTGTGGCTGAAAAGCAAACAATTGGGTGAGTCATTGTGCTGACGATTGACCGATCCCAATAAAAAAAAACAAGCATTTTAAGAGTTTTAAAAAACTTCATTTTCAAATGGCTCCATGTGAGCGAGAGAAAAAAAAAGGAAACCCTGAAAAGTGTGTGAACTAAAAAAAAACAAAGTCCAATAGTTGGAAAGGAAATGTAGGAAACCACCAAGTCTTCATTAAAGCAGTCAAGCTGAAAAAATCATAAAGCCAGTCAAGAGTGCAGAAGATAAATAAACTCTAGCAAAAAAAAAGCAAAGGGGAAAATCTTTGAACTGCCTATTCAACAGCTGTGTAAACATGCAAGTCAAATGCTGAAAGGAAAAAAAACAGAGAACACTGTCAAGCACCTGTTACACTCCATAAAAGCAACTAGCCTGAAGAAAAGAATTTCTTAAAGGGGAAACAGTGCAGAGTTAATAGAACAAGTTTTAAAACAGACTTTAAGCACAAATAGAAAACACAGTGCTGAAGGCATACACAGAGCTAAACAAAATTAAATATAGAGCAGAAAGCAAAAGAACAGAGAAAAAGGGATATCAAATTTCTCAGCAATAACTGGAAGGCCTTAGATATCCTATCCAAGTTCAAACTTTTTAAACAAAAAATTCAGTTATGCTTTACAGACCAAGCAGTTGCAGAACCAGAGAAGCAGGCTGTGAAAATACTGAGAGCAGCTGGAATCAATACCTGTGGCTTATCCAAAGAGGACCAGAAAGATCCCGCAGAGATATGGAAAGTGCGAAAGGATCAGCTTCGGATAAGAGTGAATTTTAGAATTCATCACCTAGAATTGATGTCCGACAGGCAACTGCCACAGGAATCAATAGATCAATTCATCAGTAGATGCCATTGTAAGGGCAACGAATGTGATTTTCCAGAAACTAAGCTGTCGGAGTGAATAATGGAGCTGATGATTGTCTCAACATCTATTGAAGCATTGCAAAAAGACCTCTTGGGAAAAAAGAAAGGTCACATCATTGATGCGCTGCTAGAAGATGGCAGGAAATATGAAGCCATTATAGGATGACAACAGCATCTGCAAGCACTAGGAGCAGTCAACAGTATCGGCATGGCAAGCAGATCACAAAAAGCAAGCAAGCTGTGTGGTTAGTGTGGTTTGTCCCACTCACTGCGAAGTTGTCCTGCATTTCAAGATCTGTGAAAGGTGTGCGATGCAAAAGGGCACTGGGCCTGCCTATGTATGAAATCTGGCTCCAAAAACGAAGCCAGGAGTCACAATAGAACACACAAACAAATAGAAGAAAGATGCAGCAGCAGCAAGGAGAGTGCCAGAGACCTGCATAAATGCCAGCCAGTTCACAAAGTCCACAGCAAAATAGACCTGAGACAAGACTCAGAGTGCAGCAATTCTCACCCAGAAGATGTTCAGGTGTTTCATAGAGTCATACAGAGATACAGCACTGAAATAGGCCCTTTGGCCCACCGAGTCTGTGCTGACCATCAACAACCCATTTATACTCTTTTCTTTTGGGCCTCCTTATCTCGAGAGACAATGGATACGCGCCTGGAGGTGGTCAGTGGTTTGTGAAGCAGCGCCTGGAGTGGCTATAAAGGCCAATTCTGGAGTGACAGGCTCTTCCACAGGTGCTGCAGAGAAATTTGTTTGTTGGGGCTGTTGCACAGTTGGCTCTCCCCTTGCGCCTCTGTCTTTTTTCCTGCCAACTACTAAGTCTCTTCGACTCGCCACAATTTAGCCCTGTCTTTATGGCTGCCCGCCAGCTCTGGCGAATGCTGGCAACTGACTCCCACGACTTGTGATCAATGTCACACGATTTCATGTCGCGTTTGCAGACGTCTTTATAACGGAGACATGGACGGCCGGTGGGCCTGATACCAGTGGCGAGCTCGCTGTACAATGTGTCTTTGGGGATCCTGCCATCTTCCATGCGGCTCACATGGCCAAGCCATCTCAAGCGCCGCTGACTCAGTAGTGTGTATAAGCTGGGGGTGTTGGCCGCTTCAAGGACTTCTGTGTTGGAGATATAGTCCTGCCACCTGATGCCAAGTATTCTCCGAAGGCAGCGAAGATGGAATGAATTGAGACGTCGCTCTTGGCTGGCATACGTTGTCCAGGCCTCGCTGCCGTAGAGCAAGGTACTGAGGACACAGGCCTGATACACTCGGACTTTTGTGTTCCGTGTCAGTGCGCCATTTTCCCACACTCTCTTGGCCAGTCTGGACATAGCAGTGGAAGCCTTACCCATGCGCTTGTTGATTTCTGCATCTAGAGACAGGTTACTGGTGATAGTTGAGCCTAGGTAGGTGAACTCTTGAACCACTTCCAGAGCGTGGTCGCCAATATTGATGGATGGAGCATTTCTGACATCCTGCCCCATGATGTTCGTTTTCTTGAGGCTGATGGTTAGGCCAAATTCATTGCAGGCAGACGCAAACCTGTCGATGAGACTCTGCAGGCATTCTTCAGTGTGAGATGTTAAAGCAGCATCGTCAGCAAAGAGGAGTTCTCTGATGAGGACTTTCCGTACTTTGGACTTCGCTCTTAGACGGGCAAGGTTGAACAACCTGCCCCCTGATCTTGTGTGGAGGAAAATTCCTTCTTCAGAGGATTTGAACGCATGTGAAAGCTGCAGGGAGAAGAAAATCCCAAAAAGTGTGGGTGCGAGAACACAGCCCTGTTTCACACCACTCAGGATAGGAAAGGGCTCTGATGAGGAGCCACCATGTTGAATTGTGCCTTTCATATTGTCATGGAATGAGGTGATGATACTTAGTAGCTTTGGTGGACATCCGATCTTTTCTAGTAGTCTGAAGAGACCACGTCTGCTGACGAGGTCAAAGGCTTTGGTGAGATCAATGAAAGCAATGTAGAGGGGCATCTGTTGTTCACGGCATTTCTCCTGTATCTGACGAAGGGAGAACAGCATGTCAATAGTCGATCTCTCTGCACAAAAGCCACACTGTGCCTCAGGGTAGACGCGCTCGGCCAGCTTCTGGAGCCTGTTCAGAGCGACTCGAGCAAAGACTTTCCCCACTATGCTGAGCAGGGAGATTCCACGGTAGTTGTTGCAGTCACCGCGGTCACCTTTGTTTTTATAAAGGGTGATGATGTTGGCATCGCGCATGTCCTGGGGTACTGCTCCCTCGTCCCAGCACAGGCATAGCAGTTCATGTAGTGCTGAGAGTATAGCAGGCTTGGCACTCTTGATTATTTCAGGGGTAATGCTGTCCTTCCCAGGGGCTTTTCCGCTGGCTAGGGAATCAATGGCATCACTGAGTTCCGATTTGGTTGGCTGTATGTCCAGCTCATCCATGACTGGTAGAGGCTGAGCTGCATTGAGGGCAGTCTCAGTGACAGCATTCTCCCTGGAGTACAGTTCTAGGTAGTGCTCAACCCAGCGGTCCATCTGTTTGCGTTGGTCAGTGATTATGTCCCCTGATTTAGACTTGAGGGGGGCGATCTTCTTGATGGTTGGCCCAAGAGCTCTCTTCATGCCATCATACATTCCTCTGATGTTTCCGGTGTCTGAGGCCAGCTGAATATGACTGCATAGGTGTTGCCAGTAGTCGTTTGCGCAACGCCTAGCTGTTCTTTGTGCAGTACTTCTGGCTGCTTTAAGTGCTGCGGATGTTAAATCGCTGGGGGCTTTCTTGTAGTTCAACAGTGCAACTGACCATCAACAACCCATTTATACTAATCCTACATTTAATCCCATATTCCGTACCACATCCCCACAATTCTTTTACCACCCACTTACACTCGAGGCAATTTACAACGGCCAATTTACCTATCAACCTGCAACCTGATTAATATCATGTTCAGTAAGAACAGAGAAGAGGGTAAAAGAGGGGGGGGGGTGTGGCATTGTTAATCAAGGAAAGTATTACAGCGGCAGAAAGGACGTTTGAGGACTCGTCTACTGAGGTAGTATGGGCCGAGGTTAGAAACAGGAGAGGAGAGGTCACCCTGTTGGGAGTTTTCTATAGACCTCCGAATAGTTCCAGAGATGTAGAGGAAAGGATAGCAAAGATGATTCTCGACAGGAGCGAGAGTAACAGGGTAGTGGTTATGGGGGACTTTAACTTTCCAAATATTGACTGGAAATACTATAGTTCGAGTACTTTAGATGGGTCTGTTTTTGTCCAGTGTGTGCAGGAGGGTTTTCTGACACAGTATGTGGACAGGCCAACCAGGGGCGATGCCACATTGGATTTGGTACTGGGTAATGAACCCGGCCAGGTGTTCGATTTAGATGTAGGTGAGCACTTTGGTGATAGTGATCACAATTCGGTTAGGTTTACCTTAGCGATGGGCAGGGACAGGTATATACCGCAGGGCAAGAATTATAGCTGGGGGAAAGGAAATTATGACGCGATTAGGCAAGATTTAGGATGTGTAGGATGGGGAAGGAAACTGCAGGGGATGGGCACAAACGAAATGTGGAGCTTATTCAAGGAGCAGCTAATGCGTGTCCTTGATAAGTATGTACCTGTCAGGCAGGGAGGAAGTTGTCGAGCGAGGGAGCCGTGGTTTACTCAAGAAGTTGAAGCGCTTGTCAAGAGGAAGAGGGCGGCTTATGTTAGGATGAGACGTGAAGGCTCAGTTAGGGCTCTTGAGAGTTACAAGCTAGCCAGGAAGGATCTAAAGGGAGGGCTAAGAAGAGCAAGGAGAGGACACGAGAAGTCATTGGCGGATAGGATCAAAGAAAACCCAAAGGTTTTCTATAGGTATATCAGGAATAAAAGAATGATAAGTGTTAGAACAGGGCCAATCAAGGATAGTAGTGGGAAGTTGTGTGCGGAATCAGAGGAGATAGGGGAAGCGTTAAATGAATATTTTTCGTCAGTATTTACAGTAGAGAAAGAAAATGTTGCCGAGGAGATTACTGAGATACAGCCTACTAGGCTAGATGGGATTGAGATTCACAAGGAGGAGGTGTTAGCAATTTTGGAAAGAGTGAAAATAGATAAGTCCCCTGGGCCAGATGGGATTTATCCTAGGATTCTCTGGGAAGCCAGGGAGGAGATTGCAGAGCCGTTGTTGTTGATCTTTATGTCGTCATTGTCGACAGGAGTAGTGCCGGAAGACTGGAGGATAGCAAATGTTGTCCCCTTGTTCAAGAAGGGGAGTAGAGACAGCACTGGTAATTATAGACCTGTGAGCCTTACTTCGGTTGTGGGTAAAATGTTGGAAAGGGTTATAAGAGATAGGATTTATAATCATCTTGAAAAGAATAAGTTCATTTGCGATAGTCAGCACGGTTTTGTGAAAGGTAGGTCGTGCCTCACAAACCTTATTGAGTTTTTCGAGAAGGTGACCAAACAGGTGGATGAGGGTAAAGCCGTGGATGTGGTGTATATGGATTTCAGTAAGGCGTTTGATAAGGTTCCCCACGGTAGGCTATTGCAGAAAATACAGAAGTATGGGGTTGAAGGTGATTTAGAGCGTTGGATCAGAAATTGGCTAGCTGAAAGAAGACAGAGGGTGGTGGTTGATGGCAAATATTCATCCTGGAGTTTAGTTACTAGTGGTGTACCGCAAGGTTCTGTTTTGGGGCCACTGCTGTTTGTCATTTTTATAAGTGACCTGGATGAGGGTGTAGAAGGGTGGGTTAGTAAATTTGCGGATGACACGAAGGTCGGTGGAGTTGTGGATAGTGTCGAAGGGTGTTGTAGGGTACAGAGGGACATAGATCGGCTGCAGAGCTGGGCTGAGAGATGGCAAATGGAGTTTAATGCGGAGAAGTGTGAGGTGATTCACTTTGGAAGGAGTAACAGCAATGCAGAGTACTGGGCTAATGGGAAGATTCTTGGTAGTGTAGATGAGCAGAGAGATCTTGGTGTCCAGGTACATAAATCCCTGAAAGTTGCTACCCAGGTTAATAGGGCTGTTAAGAAGGCATATGGTGTGTTAGCTTTTATTAGTAGGGGGATCGAGTTTCGGAGCCACGAGGTCATGATGCAGCTGTACAAAACTCTGGTGAGACCGCACCTTGAGTATTGCGTGCAGTTCTGGTCACCGCATTATAGGAAGGATGTGGAAGCTTTGGAAAGGGTGCAGAGGAGATTTACTAGGATGTTGCCTGGTATGGAAGGAACGTCTTACGAGGAAAGGCTGAGGGACTTGGGGTTTTCGTTAGAGAGAAGGAGGATGAGAGGTGACTTAATAGAGACATACAAGATAATCAGAGGGTTAGATAGGGTGGATAGTGAGAGTCTTTTTCCTCGGATGATGATGGCAAACACCAGGGGACATAGCTTTAAGTTGAGGGGTGAAAGATATAGGACAGATGTCAGAGGTAGTTTCTTTACGCAGAGAGTAGTAGGGGCGTGGAACGCCCTGCCTGCAACAGTAGTAGACTCGCCAACTTTAAGGGCATTTAAGTGGTCATTGGATAGACATATGGATGAAAATGGAATAGTGTAAGTCAGATGGTCGGCGCAACATCGAGGGCCGAAGGGCCTGTACTGCGCTGTAAATAGAAAAAAAAAAGTCTTTGGCTGTGGGAGGAAACTGGAGCACCCAGCAGAAACCCACACGGTCACAGGGAGAACTTGCAAACTCCACACAGGCGGTACCCAGAACTGAACCCAGGTCACTGGAGCTGTGATGCTAACCACTGTGTCACTGTGCCGCCCTGGTGAATATTGTGAATCTGACACATTGTGCTGACGATGTCAAATAACTAGAAGTTTTTCTACTATTAATATCATGTTCCCAAAGAAAGTTGGGAAACACATACTCAGGACTAAGATTGACACAGGAGCTATTGCAAATATCCTACCAATCTGAATCCTGAAGGATATGTACCGGGGTCATTGGAAATTAATGATACAACTGACAACTGCAAAGTTAATTGCAGTTAACTTTCACCCATCCCTTGCAGTGGCACACTAACAATGCAATGCAGCTATGGAAACCACAAATATTTTACCTGGTAGACATGAGCGGACCAGCAGTAACAGGACTACCAGCATGCAAGGACCTCAACATTGTGACTATCCACGAGATTACCAAGGTACATACTACAACAGAAGAAACCAAGCGTACCCGCATTGAGTCAGTCCAGCACTTACAACAAATATCCCCAGACAGGTTCAACGTCATAGGAGATTTCAAAAGCGATGCTGTACAGCACCTCAGAGAGGATGCACTCCGTGTATCCAGCCCTCTGATGTCTGAGATTGAGTGATAGTTCTTCCAGGATCTCCGTAGTCCTTCTCAGAGACGCCACACCAAGAGAATGAAGATCCAAATTCAAATGTTGAAAGTTCTTAGTGAACAGGCAGTGTTTCTTCGTGCTCCAATGACTCAGAAAAAGAGATTGATGATATAACCATTGAGAAGCAAAGGCTGGCAGTGAGGAGCATTGCAAAGGGGAAATCTTCAAGGACCGGAACCCACTTACAGACTCTGGTTAGCATCAAACGGTGGAGTCTGGAAATCCAGCAACAGCACAGCTATGCCATGCCCTCACCTCTGCTCTCTAGAGAACTGCCAGCACCAAAACGAGCCAGAACGCACAGGTTCCTCCATGAGGCCAAGTACTCCTCTCCCAACAAGTCCTCGACCTTGAGCCCCAGGCCTTCAGACACAGAGGATGAGGAGAAGCAAAGGCACACAATTTCCTGGAGAGGCAGAGGAGGAATGAGTTGAAGCATTGTCTGTTGGCTCTTCGAGACGAGGTGCTGGAACTTTCCAAGAATGACAAGGCCTAAAAAGTGGTCATCCTGAGAAGAGCAACAGAGTATGTTAGCAGGCTGACGGCAGAACAACAGAAAGTGAATACAGAAAGGGAGAAACTTCAGAAAGAACACAAAATTCTCTGAGGTACAGGAGAGACTGCTCGAAAAACAACGATAAAATCCACATCCCCAGAAGGTTATACCATAACAAGATCTGGCAGAGGTGTCAAACCACAGAAACAATATACGGACTCTTAAGTTTCTGCACTCATAAATTTCACAATCCATATCTTTATACTTGCAAATTTTATAATCTCTAGCACTGTATAACTAATTTTGATATTGTCCAATTTTATGTGTTTTTACTTGTAGCATTCGAGACTTATCTTTGGAAAGAAAGGGGATATTGTATGATTGCTTTAAGAATATTGTCCCTTTAAGATCTCAGTATGCTAATGAGCTAAATACCAGGATGTAGTCATTTGACCAGAAGCCATCGGCTGTCTGCACTGTATCACCCTGGACAAAGGTTCTATATATAGTTTGTTCTGTATTGTGTGTATTAATTTAACTGTTAATAAACCTTCTAGAGATTTTCAAGGAACTGAAATCTATGTATCACATTGTGTTGTGTAAAATAACACAAAAAATCTCATGACAGAAACCATAGCTGAAATTCTACGGGGCCTTTTGGAATGGGTTTGAAGGCAGTGCGCCGGGGGAGGGGCGTAAAATCAAAAAGGAAGACCCGATGTCTTCATGTCATTTCTGCATTTTACCGACAGCGGCCGACATGGAAGGCAGACTTCGCACATTGTAGCTTTTTGAATTTTACTAACGGCGCACGGCTGCCACGGGGCTTCAGAGCCTTGCCTGGTAAAAGGAGGCAGCAAGCAAGCTGGTGCTCAGTCTTGGGTTTCTCTGGCAACCATCGAGAGAGCCAGCATGCTATGTCAGGGAGGGTGGAGTAGTGCAGCATCAGCAAATGAAGTCAGGAAGGGGTGGATAATGTGCCAACACTGCAGGGGCATGCTGCAGACTGCCATCAGGGCAGTGGCACTTGAGCTGAAGAAACGGGTGGGAGAAAGTGAGTGGGTGGTCATTTGCATAAAAGGCCTTGCACACGGAGAGAGGCCATCTGACACAGGCCTCATTCACCCAGGCTACGGGACTCTCATTGAGGAAGAGGAGCAGCAGAGAGGGATGGAGGTCTGGGGACAGGCACCAGGAGATCAGCAACCTCAGGGCCAAGAAGCAGCCTCCCTCAGGGTGGGAACAGGGGAAAGGTGCAGAAAAGGATGTGAACAGCCTATCGTACGCAGAAGAGCTACCCTCAAGAGAGGGTCTACTGTCCAAGGCTCAGCTCCCTGCAGATAGCCTAGCAGCAGTGTCCCTGAAGACTATGCTTCTCCAGAGAAGCCATCACTAATCTGTGTGACATGCTTCAGGACAAGCTGAGTGCCATGGGAGTTAGTGGACACCGAATGCCAGTGGTGCTGAAGGTCACTGTGGCACTGAACCTCAACGGCTCCGGATCTTTCCAGGGATCTAGTGAAGATATGCGTGGGATCCTGCAGTCTGCGGTGCATCGATGTATCAAGGTGGTGACCAATGCTCTTTTCAAGAGGGCCGGCGTATATGTGTGCTACTGCACTGATCTGGAAAGTCAGGTGAAGTAGTCCATTGGATTTGGGGCCATCGTTGGATTCCCCCAAGTGCAGGGTGTCAGCGAATACACACATGTGGCCATCAAGGTTCCCACAGACTAGCCAGCAGCCTTCATCAACAGGAAAGGCTTCCACTCGCTTAATGTACAATAGGTCTGTGGCCACCGCAGACAGATCCTTCAGGTCTGTGCATGGTTCTCAGGAAGTAGCCATGCTGCATACTTACTCAGGCAGTCCCAAGTGCCACAGCTTTTCTGTCCCCATGCGCACCTTCAGCGATGGATACTCAGAGACAAGGAATACTCACCGAGGGCATGGCTACTAATGCCTGTGAGGAACCCATGAACAGATGCAGAGGAGAGGTACAACACTTGCCATGGGGCACACTGAGCAAAGATTGAGCAGGCCATTCGTCTCCTGAAGATGTAATTCAGGTGCCTTGAGCGGTCTGGTGGAGCTTCAGTATGCCTCAGCGAGAGTCTCACATATCTCTGCAGAGAGGAAAGGCATAGCACAGTGAGGATATCATGGATCGCAATGCCTCCTCCGATGATGAGGATGTGGAGGAGGCTACTGACCAGGCGATACAAGATAAAGGCCCCCAGGGACCACAAGTAAAGCGCAATGAGATATGTGCAAGGGAGGATCAAGACAAGCTTATGCATTGACGTTTCAAAAGACCCTTCTACCTATTGGAACCATATCAATAAAACCTTACTTTTATGCAGCCCTGCTGTCACCTCCTTCATTTTGCTATCCATTGCCCATCACCCAGGTTCACATTGCACAGTGTCAAGGCTGAAGCGTTGACCGCACGCAGTGTGATCCCTCGCATCCAACCCCTTGTGGGATCCAGGGTGTAAGTGAAGCCCCAGAGGGCAACAAGAAATGGAAGGAGGTTCAGCACCAATACATTAATCCTTTGTTAAGCAGAACAGCAGATGCAAGGCTTAACACTTAGATATTGTTATGATCACCTGGTTCATGGTTTATATTAATTTTCTGTAGGAAACTTATAAATTGGGAATGTTTTCAATGAAAGAGAAATGAAAACACGGAATTTGAGGAGCTGGCAAACAGCTGGCAGTAGGCTTTTGGAAAGTTGTTGGCTTCAGACAGGCTGTTGGTCACAGAGAAAGCAGTTGGCTTTGAAAGCAGTTGGGCTCACGAGCAAAGAGGCCATCAGAAACCAGGGTGTTTCTGTTTTGAGGCAGGCCTGTGATCAAGCTGGGAAGTCCAAATTTGGGAGGTGTTGGAAGAGAATTGCAGGGTTGCCCAGCAGATGGTTGTGGCAAAATTCCCAGGAAATCTCATACCTCAGAAGATAGTTAAGACATTTAGGAAAAGTGAAGTGAATTCCTAATAACTGTGGTAAATATTGGAATGGTCCCAGGAGAAATGAACAAACTGCCAAGATCCTGAATCATATATGGGAACTCTAAGGGTGGAAGTAACAGTCAAACAGTACTTTAAAAGCAAAATACTGTCGATGCTGGAAATCTGAAATAAAAACAAGAAATGCTGGAAACAGCAGGTCTGGCAGCATCTGTGGAGAGAGAAGAGAGTTAACGTTTCAGGTCAGTGACCCTTCTTCAGAACTAGCAAATTAGAAATGTAAAAGGTTATAAGCAAGTAAAGTGGGGGTGGGGCAAGAGATAACAAAGGAGAAGGTGCAGATAGGACAAGGTCACAGAATAGCTGACCAGAAGGTCATGGAGCAAAGATATGTTAATGGTGTGTTGAAAGACAAAGCATTAGTACAGAAAGGGTGTTAATGGACTGCAAATTGACAGCCGCAAGTGCAAACATGGAAAAAAACAGTGGGTAAGCAAACTGAAGAAATTAAGATGAAATAAAATAAAATAAACACAAGCATTTTTTTTAAAAAAAGGTAAAAGAAAAAAATAACTAAAAATAAAAGTAAAATGGGGGGCCCGTCATGCTCTGAAATTATTGAACTCAATGTTCAGTCCGGCAGGCTGCAGTGTGCCTAATCGATAAATGAGATGCTGTTCCTCGAGCTTGCGTTGATGTTCACTGGAACACTGCAGCAATCCCAGGACAGAGATGTGAGCATGAGAGCAGGGGCGAGTGTTGAAATGGCCAGCAGCCAGAAGCTCAGGGTCATGCTTGCGGACTGAGTGGAGGTGTTCCACAAAGCGATCACCCAGTCTGCGTTTGGTCTCCCCAATGTAGAGGAGACCACATTGTGAGCAGTGAATACAGTGTACTACATTGAAAGAAGTACAAGTAAATCACTGCTTCACCTGAAAGGAGTGTTTGGGGCCTGGGATAGTGAGGAGAGAGGAGGTAAATGGGCAGGTATTACACCTCCTGAAATTGCAGGGGAAGGTGCCGTGGGTAATGGAGGAGTGGACCAGGGTATCACGGACGGAACGATCCCTTTGGAATGCTGACAGGGGAAGGGAGGGGAAGATGCATTTGGTAGCGGCATCACGCTGGAGGTGACGGAAATGGCGGAGGATGATCCTTTGTATATGGTGGCTGATGGGGTGGAAAGTGAGGACAAGGGGAACCCTGTCGCAGTTCTGGGATGGAGGGGAAGGGGTGAGGGTAGAGGTGCGGGAAATGGGCCGGACACAGTTGAGGGCCTGTCAACCACAGTGGGGGGGAATCCTCGGTTGAGGAAAAAGGAAGACATATCAGAAGCGCTGTCATGGAAGGTAGCATCATCAGAGCAGATGCGTCGGAGACGGAGGAACTGGGAGAATGGAATGGAGTCCTTACAGGAGGCAGGGTGTGAAGAAGTGTAGCTGTGGGAGTTGGTGGGTTTATAATGGATATTAGTAGACAGCCTACCCCAGAGACGGAGACAGAGAAGTCGAGGAAAGGAAAGGAAGTGTCGGAGATGGACCATGTAAAGGTGAGAGAAGGGTAGAAATTAGAAGCAAAGTTGATAAAGTTTTCCAGTTCAGGGCGGGAGCAGAAAACGGCACCGATACAGTCATCAATGTACCGGAAAATGAATTGGGGGAGGGGGCCTAAGTAGGACTGGAACAAGGAATGTTCGACATATCCCACAAAAAGACAGGCATAACTCGGACCCATGCGGGTACCCATAGCAACACCTTTTACTTGAAGGAAATGAGTGGAGTTGAAGGAGAAGTTGTTCAATGTGAGAACAAGTTCAGCCAGGCGGGGGAGGGTGGTGGTGGATGGGGTCTGGTTAGGCCTCTGTTCAAGGAAGAAGTGGAGAGCCCTCAAACCGTCCTGGTGGGGGATGGAGGTGTAGAGAGATTGGACTTCCATAGTGAAGAGGAGGCGGTTGGGGCCAGGAAATTGGAAATTGTCAAAATGACGTAGGACGTCAGAAGTGTCACAGATGTAGGTGGGAAGAGACTTGACCAGCGGAGAAAAGATAGAGTCAAGATAGGAAGAAATAAGTTCAGTGGGGCAGGAGCAGGCTGACACAATGGGTCTGCCGGGACAGTCCTGTTTGTGGATTTTGGGAAGGAGGTAGAAGCGGGCTGTCTGGGGTTGCGGGACTATGAGGTTGGAAGCTGTAGAGGGTAGATATATATTATTATATTATATTAGTCAAACAGTAGTGTTCTGTTGAGATTTAGAAATTAAAGTATTCATCTTCATGTTCAGTTAAGATTTTAAGTTTAAAATATAAGTGTTTCCAAATTGTAGTATTAAGTTAGTAGTGTTTTGCTTTGTTTAACTCTTGTACAGTAAAGTTTTTTGTTTAGAACGTGAAATCTTGTGGCGTATTTCTTTCAGTAATAACTGGGAATTCGACTTTTTCTTTTTAAATGTTAACAGTCCCTAACAGGATCATAACAATACATTATTCTCCCATGATCCCCAAGTGCAGCTAGGTGCTCTGAAATTTCTTATGCATGGTCCTACTTGGTGCTTCCCCTGCGCTTGTAGCTTTGGTGGAGGCAGGCTGCTGACTTTGCTGACCCGTGTCATAGGATGATCTTGGTGGTTGTCCTTTGGCTGCCTGATGCCTGGAAGGTAATTGCATGCTGAGGGGCTCATTCTGTAGCTGCAGCATTTTCCGTGTTGCTGACGACTCCAGAAGCTCATCATCAGCCTGGGGCTCAGCATCAGCCTAACTTCCCATAGTCCTCCGACTGTCGGTGGCCTCAGCTGTCACAGTCTCTGTCAGCTGCTCGGGCTCGTTTGTGGTGTGATCACCAGATTGTGTACCCAAATCTATACATGAACAGATACTCACCAGCTGGTGGAAGGTGGGGGGCAATGATGTGACAGAGTATCCTTTGAAACTGCCTCCTCTTCCTCAGAGACGGCCAGCTGTCCCCCCGTCTCTCTAGCTCTATGTTCTTCAGCCTCACCCGGACCTGCATGAAAGAACAGATAGGTTGAAGGGTTATGCACTTCCCTTTGCCTCATTCCAACTATCCCTACTGTGGAGCTCGATGTGTCCATTGGTGGATACATGAGCACTACGCCTCTTGTGCCCCTGCACTCAACGACTCACCCTCTTGGGTGGGCAACCCTCCCTTGCCATCAGCAATGGAGTGGCCAGCCAGTTACCCTGTCAGCTCTAAGGCCTTCTCCTCTATGGGACTCAGGATGGAAAGAAATGGCACCCCTCTGCCTGTCTTGGCACTTTCCTTTATGCTATGGGCTGCCTTCTCCTGCAAGCATAGGGATGAATACTGTTAGTTTCCTGACAGATACAAGCACAAAGCCTATGCCCGTGGGAGACCAGCAGTCCATGATGGAGGCACACAAATGCCTCCTGGATTCAGCCACTCTCAAGGGACCTTGCGGAGGTTAGCAATGACAGACAGGTGACTCTTGCCGAGATGCAGCCATGTCTCTGGCAGCATTTGCTATTGCCTGACCCCGTTACCACCGACTGGGTGGGGAATACACTCCCTCTCCACCAAACACACCCTCTCGTGTTGCCATGTGCAAGACCCAAAGGGAAAAGAGATATGGTGTACTCGTCTTGGTAGACCAAATAAGGTCATTGACACGCTTGAGGCACTGTATTCAAATTCTTGGGGTGACCCTATGGCTGCTGACCTCCTCTACAATCTCCTGACAGGCTTGCTTAGTCAGGCGGACTGGTGTCCTCCTCATGTTCCTGGGGAAGAGGACCTCCCACCTTGCCCTTGCAGCCTGGAGGACTGCCTACAGGAAGGCATCGCTGAGCTGTGAGGCCATCCTGGGTCTTCCTTCTGCCATTGCTGCTGCAGGTTTCATTTACATGTTCAGCTGTCCAGGCAGGCACATAGTCAGCAGTAATTTTTTTTTTTATTCATTCATAGGATGTGGGCATCGTTGGCCAGGCCAGCATTTATTGCCCATCCCTAATTGCCCTTGAGAAGGTGGTGGTGAGCTGCCTTCTTGAACTGCTGCAGTCCATTTGGGGTAGGTAGACCCACAGTGCTGTTAGGAAGGGAGTTCCAGGATTTTGACCCAGCGACAGTGAAGGAACGGCAATATAGTTCCAAGTCAGGATGGTGTGTGACTTGGAGGGGAACTTGCAGATGGTGGTATTCCCATGTATTTGCTGCCTTTGTCCTTCTTGTTGGTAGAGGTCGCAGGTTTGGAAGGTGCTATCTCAGGAGCCTTGGTGCATTGCTGCAGTGCATCTTTTAGATGGTACACACTGCTACTACTGTGCGTCGGTGGTGGAGAGAGTGAATGTTTGTAGATGGGGTGCCAATCAAGCGTGCTGCTTTGCCCTGGATGGTGTCGAGCTTCTTGAGTGTTGTTGGAACTGCACCCATCCAAGCAGGTGGAGAGTATTCCATCACACTCCTGACTTGTGCCTTGTAGATGGTGGACAGGCTTTGGGGAGTCAGGAGGTGAGTTACTTGCCTCAGGATCCCTAGCCTCTGACCTGCTCTTGTAGCCACGGTATTTATAAGGCTACTCCAGTTCAGTTTCTGGTCAATGGTAATCCCTAGGATGTTGATAGTGGGGGATTCAGCGATGGTAATGCCGTTGAATGTCAAGGGGAGATGGTTAGATTCTCTCTTGTTGGAGATGGTCATTGCCTGGCACTTGTGTGGCGCGAATGTTACTTGCCACTTATCAGCCCAAGCCTGGATATAGTCCAGGTCTTGCTGCATTTCTACACGGACTGCTTCAGTATCTGAGGAGTCACGAATGGTGCTGAACATTGTGCAATCATCAGCGAACATCCCCACTTCTGACCTTATGATTGAAGGAAGGTCATTGATGAAGTAGCTGAAGATGGTTGGGCTTTGGACACTACCCTGAGGAACTCCTGCAGTGATGTCAGCAGCAAGCAGTCAGCAGCAGATACAGGGCTGGTAGCCTCCGGCACCTTGCTTTCTGTCTCTGTGCTCTCAATGGACGGCCCCGGGCTTCTCCATTGCTAATTGGCCAGCTGTCGGAAGATCATGCATGGCCAGCCGCCCCCCCGCAACATGAACAGGAATGGCACCCACTTCCAGACCAGACGTCGGGACCCGCGGCATGGCCGCAAAATTCAGCCCCATGTTTCAGACCAATCTCAATGCTGATCCGGAGCACATTAGTTGAGTGCACAGCAATACTCAATAAAAAGAAATTCCTGGCCTGACCATTTCTGGCTTAGAATCCAGGTTGGTCTGCAGTGTCAAGTTCAATATAAGTGAATAGAACTACTTTGGAATGCATACACAGTCTTATTGTAAAAATCAGCAGAGTTGGTGGGGTGTGATGAAAAAGAACGGTGGGTAGAAAATTGAAGATATCTCTTACTAGGCAGACATACATTTTTCTTAATTTATGCGAAGAAGTACTGAAAATGCTGTGCCTAAGCTTTCCTTCTTTATGAATAATGGATTTTTAAAAAATGCTTGCTAAAGATAGGATACTACATTGCTCTGGTTTTTAATGAGGCATTCCTCTTCAAGGAAACTGTAAAGTGACATGGATCGTGCATCTAGATGTAAATGTATACATTATATATGACATTGGAATTTATTATTTGAACTGGATGTTAATACTGTTACACAAAGTAAAACATGACATATAGGATAAACAACTTGTAGGATCAGGGCAGAGCTTTGTGCTGTAAATTGAATCTACAATATAGCATGCACATTTTTCTTTGTAGTAGAGTTGAATAATGCACAAGAATGCACCAACTCATGATTGTTATGGGTAGAGAGGAGAAACTAGTCAGTGCTTACAGTGAGTCACCATGCTGATTGGGAAGTATGTGCTCTTCGTATTGGCCTGTTTTTATCTTCTCCTCGGATGCTGAATGATTTTCTATTTTGTCAGCTTCGTCTCTGTTTCCATTTCGGACCTGCTTTACCCCCATTGCCTCAGTTATTCATGCATACTGCCTCTCTTCACTGTCCTTAATTTTTCTTTATGGTTCTTTCTGTTGTTTCATTTTAATATCACTTCAATTATTTAATCCATTCACCTGTTTTCCATTTAGTCCACATTACAGATCACTGTACTTCCTCTCATATGTATGTTTATTTTCGCCCATCTTCCTTCCCATTGTTCTAATCCTTTTCAAGTGCTGTTCATTTGTTATTGTTTCCCATTCAGATGAAGAGCCTACATTAGAAATCTTAATTAAATAGGCAGACCCATTGTTTCAAACTGTTCCTGCCCCACTGAACTTATTTCTTCCTATCTTGACTCTATCTTTTCTCCGCTGGTCAAGTCTCTTCCCACCTACATCTGTGACGCTTCTGACGCCCTACGTCATTTTGACAATTTCCAATTTCCTGGCCCCAACCGCCTCCTCTTCACTATGGAAGTCCAATCTCTCTCCACCTCCATCCCCCAACAGGACGTTTGAGGGCTCTCTGCTGCTTCCTTGAACAGAAGTCTAACCAGTCCCCATCCACCACCACCCTCCCCCGCCTGGCTGAACTTGTTCTCACATTGAACAACTTCTCCTTCAACTCCACTCACTTTCTTCAAAGTAAAGGTGTTGCTATGGGTACCCGCATGGGTCCTAGTTATGCCTGTCTTTATGTGGGATATATCGAACATTCCTTGTTGCAGTCCTACTTAGGCCCCCTCCCCCAACTCTTTTTCCGGTTCATTGATGAATGTATCCATGCCATTTCCTGCTCCTGCCCTGACTGGAAAACTTTAGCAAATTTGATTCTAATTTCTACCCTTCTCTCACCTTTACATGGTCCATCTCCGACACTTCCCTTCCCTTCCTCGACTTCTCTGTCTCCATCTCTGGGGTAGGCTATCTACTAATATTCATTATAAATCCACCGACTCCCACAGCTACCTCGACTAAACTTCTTCACACCCTGCCACCTGTAAGGACTCCATTCCATTCTCCCAGTTTCTCCATCTCCGATATATCTGCTCTGATGATGCTACCTTCCATGACAGCGCTTCTGATATGTCTTCCTTTTTCCTCAACCGAGGATTCCCCCCCACTGTGGTTCACAGGGCCCTCAACCATGTCCGGCCCATTTCCCGGACCCCTACCCTCACCCCTTCCCCTCCCTCCCAAAATGGCGACAGGGTTCCCCTTGTCCTCACTTTCCACCCCACCAGCCTCCTCATCCAAAGGATCAGCCTCCACCATTTCCGCCATGTCTAGCGTGATGCCACCACCAAACGAATCTTCCCCTCCCTTGTCAGCATTCCAAAGGGATCTTTCCCTCCGTGCCAACCTGGTCCACTCCTCCATTACCCCCACCACTTCGTCCTCTTCCCATGGCACCTTCCTCTGCAATCACAGGAGGTGTAATACCTGCCCATGTGCCTCTCCTCACTATCCAAGGCCCCAAACGCCCCTTTCAGGTAAAGCAGCAATTTACCTGTACTTCTTTCAATTTAGTATACTGTATTCGCTGCTCACAATGTGGTCTCCTCGACACTGGGGAGACCAAACGCAGATTGGGTGACCGCATTGCGGAACACCTCCACTCAGTCCGAAAGCATGACCCCGAGCTTCTGGCTGCTGGCCATTTCAACACTCCCCCCTGCTCTCATGCCCACTTCTCTGTCCTGGAATTACTGCAGTGTTCCAGTGAATATCAACGCAAGCTCGAGGAATAGCATCTCATTTACCGATTAGGCATGCTACAGCCTGCCAGACTGAACATTGAGTTCAATAATTTCAGAGCATGACGGGCCCTCCTTTTTAATTTTATTTTTAGTTATTTTTTCTTTTTTATTTGTTTATTTTATTTTAGTTTGTTTAGTTTGTTTCTACTGTGCCTACCCACTGCTTTTTTCATGTTTGTGCTTGGGGCCAGGCTGTTCATTTTTCTGTCAATTAACACCCTCTCTACACTAACACTTTGTCTTTCACCATACCGGTAACATACCGTTTGCCTTTGCTCCATGACCTTCTGGTCAGTTATTCTCTGTGAGCTTGTCCTATCAACACCTTCTCTTTGGTTATCTCTTGCGCCACCCCTGCTTTACTTGCTTAAAACCTATTACATTTCTAATATTTGCTAGTTCTGATGAAGGGTCACTGACCTGAAACATTAATTCTGCTTCTCTCTCCACAGATGCTGCCAGACCTGCTGAGTAATTCCAGCATTTCTTGTTTTTGTTTCAGATTTCCAGCATCTGCAGTATTTTACTTTTGTTGTACCTTAATTTCCCTCTACAGATGCTGTGTTCCAGCTATTTCTGCTTTTATTACAGAAAGGTCTAATTGGCCAATTCCACACAAAACTAGACATTACACAACATATTGGGGGGAATTTTATCCTGGTGGTAGGGGTCTTGACGCCCAGAGAAACTGACGCTGAGATCCCCACGTCGCCTGTTTTACAGAAGGCCTGTTGAATTTAGTGCCAATCAGGCACTTAACTGGACAGTGGCAGGCCTTACATGGGATCAAGGACCAAGTCGCCGGAAGTCCCACTATTGCAGAGCTGCCGGCCAATCAGAGGTAGGCAGCTGCAGCGCCACCACGGAGGCGGTGGCTGCTGCTGCAAGTGCACCTGCTGGAGGCTCAGGGCATTGCTGAACCAGGCCTCAAATAGCTCAGGGTGGGAGGGGTCTCATGGGGTGGAGGTCATGGGGGGGTGAGGTCGGCAGCAAGGGCAGGGCCCTCAGAAGGGCTACCCCCCTTCCCGATGCCAGGTCCCTTGTTCAGGCACTAAGTGCCTTTTACCAATGAAACCCCCACCCCCCCCAAAGCCAGGAAGCAGCCTGCATGGTTTTCCATTTTTCGTGCCGTGCTTCGCATGTGATGACAGGGCCGTCCGCCACACAGCAAATTGCGGTTACAGCAGGAAGAGGCCCTTAATTGGATATTAATTGCCCAGTTAAGGGCCTCAATTGGCAGTGGGGCTGTTCACAGGACTTCCCGCCTTGGACTAAATTTTGCCAGAGGCAGGATAGTGGTGGGACCACCCCCCACCCACCACCATCCCACCCGATTTTATGCTCTCCCATGTAGTAGTTGATAGAAATAGTTGGATTACAATATTTTGGAGGGATGGATCTGGCTGAAACTAATGTTTATTCAAATGGCAAGTCTGCATAAATGCACAAATTAATTAATAGCTTTCTTCATCACTAAAAGGAAGTTAAGCTCTGCAAGTAAGCTTGTTTTATGATGTGGTTTTATATTGCAATCTACTTATTACCACAGAATTATAAAAGACAGAGACAGTTTCTATTCATTTCCATATAATTAATCTGATTTGCCATCCCAATAAAATTCACTTGAAATCACATTGCTTCATGGATTTAAGCAATTCAGCTAACCACAAATAGGGATGAGCTCCAAAAAATGAGAATCTCATTCATCGAAATTCATCGAGAAGATATCACTTTCTCTGAGCCTAGATTCCTCTCTTGAAAATCAGATGGTGTTCGTGACTGGGGTGGATATCAAATACTGGATACTTGCCCATTTTTTTGCTAGCTCATAAATGATCATTGTGTTTAAATGAGACAATGATGTGAACCCATTTTCCAACATTACCTCCCGCTTATTTCTTAACACACACAGTGCCCATACAAAACAATATTGTCAGGTGGTATTACAAAGGTGGGAGTTGATATAAAGGCCAAGAAGCAGAATCCAGTGAAGGATTCACATAAAACTTGTTTTTCAATTAGTTTGGATTTCTCTTGACAACTGTTTGTGATTTCTGTCCAATGTCTCAACTTCATCTCAACTCTAAAAAGCTACAATTAATTTTCCCATTGGAAATATCCTCATATCTTGCTAGTGTTATGACTGAGGCGGGAGCAATGCACTGTCAATTCAGTCCCATCACTCCACAGGTGTATTATTAAAGTTTTCCCACCGAACTGGAAAACAGCCAAATTAAACACTTTCGTAACCATCCAGTATAAAACAGACCAAACCAGGTATCTTTAGACAACAACAGATTAACCATTTATTAAAACTAAATCTTAAACACTATTAAGATAAATTTGTGTCTAAGGACCTTATAACTTCTTATTTTATCCTATCTCCCCCATTCATACACATACTATCAAGAATCAATGGTTAACCTGTATTTTTTAAAAAAAAAGAATGGTGTTTTGAAAAATTAGCTGCTTCTTAAGAATAATAAATAACTGGGTTATAACTCTTTGTGGGTTACATTCCTGATAGGTGAGGTATCCTGGTGTAAAAATAATCAAATTCCACTCAAAGTCTCCATGCAGATTTGATGAAACAGTTCTTCAAGAGATAGGCATTCAAAGCACTTCAGCTGCAGCAGGCATCAAACAGTTCTTTAAACAAGGAGTATAGCAATGGGTCCACTTGGATTTTAAAACCAACAGGTAGATACCAGTGTTGTAGCTGTACTCAAACAGACTTTGCTGGATACATCCCTGAGAAATCATTAATATATAAACAACACTTTCTGTGGTAATGGCTGTTTTTTTACCACCTGGATTGGGTTAACAATGATGTCACAGACTTTTTGACTCCAAACTCATATTCCAAAGAATGGGTGTGAAAAGCCCTACTATATCAAGGTAAGATAAGGATGAATGACAGCCGGACTCCATTTTCTAACAATGGCCTCACCATCATAAACCATTTATGAGGCCAATGGAAAGAGAAACTATGGTCACAAGACAGAATCTGATAAGAAGCTTTCGTAAAGGTATATTCTGATCAGACAAAGGAAATTCATCTATGCCATCAAAGAGAGGGAACTCTGCCGTAGATTACTAGTTTCAAACTGCATACAGGCAGCGACTCGAGTTTGCCTTGAACTCCCTACCTGAGAAATTGTACCAGGACTTCACCATTGACCTTTGGCTGGAATATAACAAGAACAACAGTGCACCCGTTTTCCTGAATCTCCCAAGTCTTTCTTCAGTAAACAAGAAAAAAGATTACAGGCCTGCAGCATTTCAAGTCTTCACCCCAGGGAAAAGCAAGTTTAACAGAGGATTCTTTAAAATCATCAGAATTAACGCATGTTATCTTTAGAATCTTTATCTTTTCTTGAGTGTGTGTATCTGTATGAGTGTGAGAATGGGTGTTGTATAATAGTCATTTTCTTTTAAAACTTACGAGAAAACCTGTCATTTGTCTGTTCTTGATAATTAAAGCATTTAGGGGTTAAAAAAAACACAACTTTTTAAAAAAACATGCTGTCTTCGTTCGCAAGGTGAAAAAGGGGGAAACAATATCATCTTTCACCATCTGTCTGTCTGTAACAATATAGAAATATAGAAAAGTCATTAAAGTCATATATATAGTTATTAAAAAATAAAAATAAAATAAATAAATAAAAGGAACTCAAGAAAGTTACAATCAACAGGGAAGTGGTACTGAGCAAATTGCTGGAGCTGCGAACTGAAAAGTCCCCGGGTCGTAATGGATTTCATCCTAAGGTCTTAAAAGAAGTGGCCAGTGAGATAGTTGATGCGTTGGTTTTGATTTTCCAAAATTCCCTAGATTCAGGGAAGATTCCATCAGATTGGAAAATAGCCAATGTAACACCTTTATCCAAAAAGGGAGGGAGACAGAAAGCAGGAAACTAGAGGCCAGTTAGCTTAACATCTGTCATTGGGAAAATGTTACAAGCAATTATTAAAGACATTATAGCAGGGCACTTAGAAAAATTCAAGGTAATCAGGCAGAGTCAACATGGTTTTGTGAAAGGGAAATTATGTTTAATCTATTTACTGGAGTTCTTTGAGGAAGTAACACGTGTTGTGGATAAAGGGGAACTAGTGGATGTACTTAGATTTCCAGAAGGCATTTGATAAGTTGCCACATCAAAGTTTATTGTGGAAAATAAAAGCTCATGGTCGAGAGGGTAACATTTTGGCATGGTTAGAAGATTGGCAAACTAACAGGAAACAGATAGTCGGCCTAAATGGATCATTTTCTGGTTGGCACTATGTAACAAGTGGTGTGACACAGGGATCAATGCTGGGGCTTCAACTTTTCACAATTTATATAAATGACTTGGATGAAGGGACCAAAGTCATTGTTGCTAACTTTGCTGATAACACAAAGATAGGTAGGAAAGTAAGTTGTGAAGAGGGCATAAAGAGGCTACAAAGAGTTACAGATAGGTTAAGTGAGTGGGCAAAGATCTGGCAAATAGAGTATAACATGGGAAAATGTGAAATTGACCATTTTGGCAGGAAGAATTAAAAAGAAGCATATTATCTAAATGGTGAGAGATTGCAGAGCTCTGAGACGCAGAGGGATCTGGGTGTCCAAGTGCATGAATCGCAAAAGGTTGGTATGCAGGTACAGCAAATAATTAGGAAAGCTAATACAATGTTATCATTTATTGCGAGGGGAATTGAAAACAAAAGTAGGGAGGTTATGCTTCATTTATACAGGGCATTAGTGAGACCACATCTGGAGTACTGTGTACAGTATTGGTCTCCTTATTTAAGGAAGGATGTAAATGCATTGGCAGCAGTTTAGAGAAGGTTTACTAGACGAATACCTGGAATGGGTGGGTTGTCTTATGAGGAAAGATTGGACAGGCTAGGCTGGTATCCACTGGAGTTTAGAAGAGTAAGAGGCAACTTGATTGAAACATATAAGATCCTGAGGGGTCTTGATAGGGTGGATGTAAAAAAATGTTTCTTCTTGTGGGAGAAACTAGAACTAGGGGGGGCGGGGGTCACTGTTTAAAAATAAGGGATTGCCCATTTAAGATAGAGATGAGGAGAAATTTTTTCTCTCAAAGGGTCGGGAGTCTTTGGAACTGTCTTACTTTAAAGACGGTGGAAGCAGAGTCGTTGAATATTTTTAGGCGGAGGTAGATTCTTTTGGGCCTCCTTATCTCGAGAGACAATGGATATGCGCCTGGAGGTGGTCAGTGGTTTGTGAAGCAGCGCCTGGAGTGGCTATAAAGGCCAATTCTGGAGTGACAGGCTCTTCCACAGGTGCTGCAGAGAAATTTGTTTGTCGGGGCTGTTGCACAGTTGGCTCTCCCCTTGCGCCTCTGTCTTTTTTCCTGCCAACTACTAAGTCTCTTCGACTCGCCACAATTTAGCCCTGTCTTTATGGCTGCCCGCCAGCTCAGGCGAATGCTGGCAACTGACTCCCACGACTTGTGATCAATGTCACACAATTTCATGTCGCGTTTGCAGGCGTCTTTATAACGGAGACATGGACGGCCGGTGGGTCTGATACCAGTGGCGAGCTCGCTGTACAATGTGTCTTTGGGGATCCTGCCATCTTCCATGCGGCTCACATGGCCAAGCCATCTCAAGCGCCGCTGACTCATTAGTGTGTATAAGCTGGGGGTGTTGGCCGCTTCAAGGACTTCTGTGTTGGAGATATAGTCCTGCCACCTGATGCCAAGTATTCTCCGAAGGCAGCGAAGATGGAATGAATTGAGACGTCACTCTTGGCTGGCATACGTTGTCCAGGCCTCGCTGCCGTAGAGCAAGGTACTGAGGACACAGGCCTGATACACTCGGACTTTTGTGTTCCGTGTCAGTGCGCCATTTTCCCACACTCTCTTGGCCAGTCTGGACATAGCAGTGGAAGCCTTACCCATGCGCTTGTTGATTTCTGCATCTAGAGACAGGTTACTGGTGATAGTTGAGCCTAGGTAGGTGAACTCTTGAACCACTTCCAGAGCGTGGTCGCCAATATTGATGGATGGAGCATTTCTGACGTCCTGCCCCATGATGTTCGTTTTCTTGAGGCTGATGGTTAGGCCAAATTCATTGCAGGCAGACGCAAACCTGTCGATGAGACTCTGCAGGCACTCTTCAGTGTGAGATGTTAAAGCAGCATCGTCAGCAAAGAGGAGTTCTCTGATGAGGACTTTCCGTACTTTGGACTTCGCTCTTAGACGGGCAAGGTTGAACAACCTGCCCCCTGATCTTGTGTGGAGGAAAATTCCTTCTTCAGAGGATTTGAATGCATGTGAAAGCAGCAGGGAGAAGAAAATCCCAAAAAGTGTGGGTGCGAGAACACAGCCCTGTTTCACACCACTCAGGATAGGAAAGGGCTCTGATGAGGAGCCACCATGTTGAATTGTGCCTTTCATATTGTCATGGAATGAGGTGATGATCCTTAGTAGCTTTGGTGGACATCCGATCTTTTCTAGTAGTCTGAAGAGACCACGTCTGCTGACGAGGTCAAAGGCTTTGGTGAGATCAATGAAAGCAATGTAGAGGGGCATCTGTTGTTCACGGCATTTCTCCTGTATCTGACGAAGGGAGAACAGCATGTCAATGGTTGATCTCTCTGCACGAAAGCCACACTGTGCCTCAGGGTAGACGCGCTCGGCCAGCTTCTGGAGCCTGTTCAGAGCGACTCGAGCAAAGACTTTCCCCACTATGCTGAGCAGGGAGATTCCACAGTAGTTGTTGCAGTCACCGCGGTCACCTTTGTTTTTATAGAGGGTGATGATGTTGGCATCGCGCATGTCCTGGGGTACTGCTCCCTCGTCCCAGCACAGGCATAGCAGTTCATGTAGTGCTGAGAGTATAGCAGGCTTGGCACTCTTGATTATTTCAGGGGTAATGCTGTCCTTCCCAGGGGCTTTTCCGCTGGCTAGAGAATCAATGGCATCACTGAGTTCCGATTTGGTTGGCTGTATGTCCAGCTCATCCATGACTGGTAGAGACTGGGCTGCATTGAGGGCAGTCTCAGTGACAGCATTCTCCCTGGAGTACAGTTCTAGGTAGTGCTCAACCCAGCGGTCCATCTGTTTGCGTTGGTCAGTGATTATGTCCCCCGATTTAGATTTGAGGGGGGCGATCTTCTTGATGGTTGGCCCAAGAGCTCTCTTCATGCCATCATACATTCCTCTGATGTTTCTGGTGTCTGAGGCCAGCTGAATATGACTGCATAGGTGTTGCCAGTAGTCGTTTGCGCAACGCCTAGCTGTTCTTTGTGCAGTACTTCTGGCTGCTTTAAGTGCTGCGGATGTTAAATCGCTGGGGGCTTTCTTGTAGTTCAACAGTGCAATGCGCTTAGCGGCTATGACAGGTTCCAGCTCTTCATTATGAGATTGAAACCAGTCTGCATTTCTCTTCGCACTTTTGCCGTAGGTGGTCAAAGCTGACTCATAGATGGCGTCTCTGATGTGGGCCCACTTGGTCTCAGCATCCCCTGTGGGAGTGTTTTGAAGGGCTGTTACAAGACGGTGGAAGCAGAGTCGTTAAATATTTTTAGGCGGAGGTAGATAGTTTCTTGATAAGCAACGTGGTGAAAGGTTATCAGGTGTAAGCGGGAATGTGGAGTTGAGGTTACAATCAGATCAGCCATGAACTTATAGAATGGTGGAGTAGGCTCAAGGGGCTGAGTGGCCTACTCCTGCTCCTAATTCGTATGTTCCTATGTTTTCTAATTTTACTCCTGAAAGGTCTGGCTGTAATGTATAGACTATGCCCTTAGTCCTGGACTCCCAAATCAGTCTCTACCCTATTTGTTATTATCTTGAAAACCTCATTCAAATCGCCCTGTAACCTAAATTCCAGGGAATACAACCCTAGTTTGTTGAATCTCTCCTTGTAATTTAACTCTTGGAGTTCAGGTATCATTCTGGTAAATGTATGCTGCACTCCTTCCAAGGCCAATATATCATTCCTAGGGTGTGGTGGCTCGAACTGCTCCTAGTACTCCAGGTGTGGTGTAACCAGGGATTTATATAGCTAAGGCATGACTTCTACTCCTTGTATTCTTGTACTTCACATATAACGGTCAGCATTCTATTAGCTGTTGTGATTACTTTCTGTACCTGCTCCTGGCATTTTAATGACCTATGTACCTGGATCCCTAAGTCTCTTTGGACCTTCACTGTTTCGAGCTTTTCACCATTTAGAAAGTACCCTGTTCTATCATAGAATGGTTACAGCACTGAAGGAGGTCATTCGACCTATCAGATTCATGCCAGCTTTCTGCAAAAGTAACTCAGCTAGACCCACACCCATGCCCTTTCCCTTTAGCACTGCAAAGGTTTTCTTTTCAGGTGCTTATCTAATTCCCTTTGAAAGCCATGATTGAATCTGCCTCCACCACATTCTCAGGCATTGCATTCTAGATACTAACCACTCACTGCATATAAAGGATTTTCCTCATGCCACCATTGGTTCTTTTAAAAAATGTCCTTAAATTGGAGTCCTGTGGTTCTCAAAATCTGCCAGTGGGAACAGTTTCTCTCTATCTACTCTGTCTAGACACCTCCTGATTTTGAAAACTTCTATCAAATGTCCTCTCAACTTTTTTTATTCATTCGTGGGATGTGAACGTCGCTGACTGGCCAGCATTTATTGCCCATCCCTAATTGCCCTTGAGAAGGTGGTGGTGAGCTGCCTTCTTGAACCGCTGTAGTCCTTAGGGTGTAGGTACACCCATAATGCTGTTAGGAAGGGAGTTCCAGGATTTTGACCTGGCAACAGTGAAGGAACGACAATATAGTTCCAAGTCAGGATGCAAAGCAGCTTGGAGGGGAACTTGCAAATGGTGGTGTTCCCATGCACCTTCTTGCCCTTGTCCTTCTCAGTGGTAGAGGTGCTGTTGAAGGACCCTAGGTGCATTGCTGCAGTGCATCTTGTAGATGGTACACACTGCTGCCACTGTGTGTCGGTGATGGAGGGAGTGAATGTTAGTGGATGGGGTGACAATCAAGAGGGTTGCTTTGTCCTGGATGATGTTGAGCTTCTTGAGTGTTGTTGGAGACGCACTCATCCAGGCAAGTGGAGAGTATTCCATCACACTCCTGACTTGTGCCTTGTGGACAGGCTTTGGGAAGACAGGAGGTGAGTTAATCACCGCAGAATTCCCAGCCTCTGAGCTGTTCTTGTAGCCGTAGTATTTATGTGGCTAGTCCAGTTCTGTTTCTGGTCAATGGTAATGCCCAGGATGTTGATAGTGGGGGATTCAGCGATGGTAATGCTGTTGAATGTCAAGGGGAGATGGTTAGATTCTCTCTTGTTGGAGATGGTCATTGTCTGGCACTTGTGTTGCCAAATGTAACTTGCCACTTATCAGTCCAAGCCTGAATGTTGTCCAGGTCTTGCTGCATATGGACATGGTCTGCTTCAGTATCTGAGGAGTCATGAACGGTGCTGAACATTGTGAAATCATCAGCAAACATCCCCACCTCTGACCTGATAATGGAGGGAAGGACATTGGTGAGCAGCTGAAGATGGTTGGGCTTAGGACACAACTCTGAGGTAGTGTGTAGTCATGGCCTGGGACTGAAATATTTGACCTTCAACAACCACAACCATCTTCCTTTGTGCTAAGCATGACTCCAATCAGCGGAGAGTTTTCCCCTTGATTCCTACTGACTCCAGTTTTTCTCATTGATGCCATACTCAGTCAAATGCTGCCTTGATGTCAAGGGCAGTTACTCACACTTCACCATCCTTCTCTTCTCTAAGGAGAACAACCCCAACTTCTCTAATCTATTCACATAACTCAAGTCCCTCATCACTGGAGCTATTTTCGTAAGACTTTTCTGGACCCTCTCTAATGTCTTCATATCGTTCCTAAAGTGTGGTGCCCAGAATTGGACACGATACTCCAGTAGAGGCTGAACCAGTGTCTCATACGGGTGAATCATAACTTCCTTGCTTTTGTGCTCTATGCATCAATTTATAAAGCCCAGGATCTCGTATGCTTTGTCAACCACTTTCCCACCCTGCCCTGCAACCTTCAATGATTTGTACACAAATACTGCCAGGTCTCTCTGTTCCTGCACCCCGTTTAGAATTATACTCTTTCATTTCTATTGCCTCTCCATGTTCTTCCTGCCAAAATATATCACTTCACACTTCTCTGCATTAAGTTTCATCTGCCCTCTGTTTGGTCATTCCACTAGCCTATCTATGTCCTCTTGAAGTCTATCATTATCCTCCTCACAATTCACAATCCCTCCAGATTTTGTGTCATCTGCAAATTTTGAAATTGTGCCCTGTAGACCCAAGTCTATGTCATTAATATATATCAAGAATAGCAGTGGTCCTAGTACTGATCCCTGGGGAACCCCATTGTATACCTTCCTCCAGTCCACAAAAAATGTTCACCTCTACGCTCTGTTTCCTTTCAGTGAGACAACTTCGTATCCTTATGGCCACTTTCCCTTTTATTCCATCAGCCTTAATTTTGCTGATCCAAAGTGGATGGCCTCAAATTTGCCTACATTGAAATCCACTTGCCACAGTTTTGCACATTCACTTAAACTACCAATATCTCTACAATGTTATGCTTCCATCTACACCGCTTACAAATGCCACCCATCTTTGTACCATCAGCAAATTTATATATGCAGCTTTCTATCCTATCATCTAAATCATTAAAAAATAGGGAACAGTTGAAGTCCCAACACAGTTCCATTAGTCACATCCTGCCAATTAGAGTGCCTGCCCATTATCTGTACTCTTTGTCTCCTGCTGTTCAGCCAATTTCCTAGCCAGGTCAATAATTTGCTTTCAATTCTATGAGCTTCAGCGTTAGCTAACTGTCTTTTGTGAGGGACTTTATCAAATGCCTTCTGGGAATGTATATGCATAGAATTCCACTACTTTACTCACCTCTTCAGAAAATTCAATCAAGTTCATCAGGCATGATATACCCTTTACAAATCCATGCTGCTCTCCTTGATCAGCCAAAAATTTTCAAGGTGTTCAGTGAATCTATCCTTAACTATAGACTCTAGTAACTTTCTGACAACAGATTAGATTAGATTAGAGATACAGCACTGAAACAGGCCCTTCAGCCCACCGAGTCTGTGCCGAACATCAACCACCCATTTATACTAATCCTACACTAATCCCATATTCCTACCAAACATCCCCACCTGTCCCTATATTTCCCTACCACCTATCTATACTAGTGACAATTTATAATGGCCAATTTACCTATCAACCTGCAAGTCTTTTGGCTTGTGGGAGGAAACCAGAGCACCCGGAGAAAACCCACGCAGACACAGGGAGAACTTGCAAACTCCACACAGGCAGTACCCAGAATCGAACCCGGGTCCCTGGAGCTGTGAGGCTGCGGTGCTAACCACTGCACCACTGTGCTAAATGGTTTATAATTGCCTGGTTTCCCTCTCACCTTTCTTAAATAGTGGAGTGACATGCACAATTTTCCAATCTAAAGGAACCATTCCCAAATTTTTTTGAGTAAGGAAGAGAAATAGTTGAGGGAAGTCAAGCATTGCAGCATCTGGTAATGTTCAACAAAAGATGCAGCACTACCAATGAATTATGCTACTTGCTGCAATCTGGTCTACAGCCCATTTCTACCATATATCTGTGAAGGTCACAACTGCACTCAGCTTTTACACTATGGGGTCATTCTCACTGAGGAAATCAGTAACATTAGCCAATCAGCTGTGTACTAATGCTTGAAGCTAGTCACAGATACATTACTTGCTAGAGCAATCCAATTCTTTTGTCCTCCCCATGGACAATTTGTGGCAGCATGACAGAGTACTGCAAGTTGACTGATGGGGATGACAGTCCAAGGCCCAAGGAGCCATAGATTTCACTCAATAGTCATTCATGCTCTATTGATCAATACCACCATCTATGTCAACAGGAAAAGATTCAACTCTCTCAATGTCCAGCTCATTTGTGAGCATCAGACATGTAATTGATCATTGTACTTGTAGCTGCCAGAATGCTTTTGTTTTAAGGCAGTCCACTGTTTCCTCACTTTTTCACTGAGAAAGATGTGGCTGTGTGGATGTAAAAATCAGACCGATAGCTGCACGCTTTCTGAAGACACCTAAGCACTTCCTCAGAACACCAGTTAAGAACCAACCCCAATGACAGCCATTCTTTCACCACAGGTAACAACTGGAATCCTGAAGAAATGATTTAGGTGCCTCAATTGATCTGGATAATTTGACTATTTTATTCAAAATCTTGAGTCACTTGTTAAATTGCAGGTTTATGTCATTTTAAAACGTGGAATTCCTGAGAATGCATTTCTGTCAATGTTAATCAAAATAAAGTGGCTAATCACATTGCACATGCAGTAAAATCCTTTAACATTTCCCAAGAAGCTCACAAATCACTTAGTCATAATAAATGTCACCTATCTGTCCTAAACCAGCTGCTGGGCATGCAATTATGAAAAAATAATGGTTCAAGGCTAAACTTAGTAGGCAGATTGGATGACCAGCCTCTGCACATACTGGCATCCTCAGCAATGCAGTGTCGCTATCAAATTTTAAGCAGGAAAGGACAACAGCCCTCTCCACCCACACCAAATCTACTAAGGAAGCATAAAGAGTGAATTCTGTGTATTTAAAACTGTAGGAGATGCAGATAAAGGTGCACAACTTAAAGAGCACAAATCCAAGGCATCACTATTGCAACAGACCTGAGATAGACTGGGATATAGATAGAGAAACATAGAAATATCAAATAAATTCGCACAGAAGGAGGCCATTCAGCCCATCATGTCCATGCCAGCTCTCTGTAAGAGCTACTCAGCTAGTCCCACTCCCCTGCCCTTTCACCATAGCCATGCATTTTTTTTCTCTTCCAATAATTATCAAATTCCCTTTCGGAAGCTACGATTGAATCTGCCTTCACCACACTCTCAGGCAGTACATTCCTGACCCTAACTACTTGCTGTGTAAAAAAAGCAAAATATTTGTTAAAGATACAGGCTCAAATATATTGACACAAATAAATCATAGCAAGAAGGTAGCGCATAAGGTAAAAATAAAAATAGCAGGATTATGCAAATTACATGCCAGAACATGAACAAAAACGCAGGGCAAAAAAGAATTACTGCGTGTCAAATCACCCTGTCTCAATCCTCACTCGACTTTATTGACCAAATTTAAAACTAATAAACACAATCGATGATGGACCATATAACTAGAAATATCCCACTACACATGAACAAGCTTTGAGTGATTGGCACCAGTGATCGTAGCACATTTCTTTGTTGACAGAGAAAGTAGCAACAACAAAACCTATAGCCCAGGCCATCCATTCAACGGGTGACTGAGAAACGAGGCTAATCCCCAACAGCATAGAGAAGAACTCTGAGGAACGATTTAATAATCTGGCACGCTGCAACCTCAGTAAGAGATGTTTCAGAAGGAACCATATAGAAACATATAAGATGGATATAATAAACCCAAAACAATAGTTTCAGATAACTTGTTCCATCCATGAGTGAGGAAGATTTTGTTGATCACAAGTGTTAAAACCATCAAGTGTTTAAGGAATGCTCACCCATTGAACAAATTAGTTATTCCATCACCCAAGTACAATCTGCTTTCAGAAGCATATGCATAATACTTGAATTTAAACAGCATCTAATAATATCTTAATATCTCAAAGTGCTTCATGCAACAAATTATTTTTGAAGTGCAGTAAATGAGAATATTCTAAGTTTTAATTTTCTTAGTAGATTTTGCTAATGAAAGTGATTAAAACTGCAGAGGATATGCCAGTGCTCATTAGGTTTTGCCTCGCCTCTCTACACCTGATTCTGGGACAGGCTTGACAGACCAGCTGGTCTTTTCCTGTCTGTTATTTTCACATGTTACCATTTTGAAAATCATCTTCAGAGATGAAATATTAACAGAAAGCATTACTATCCTTTGATAAGTGAATCAATGAGTTAATGTGGATATCTAAATTTAGTCTCTCTGCATGTAGAAAATAAATTAAAATAAAGACTAAAAATGACACAGCACAATATTATTACCCAAATGATACCATTTGTATCCATTTCCATTAGTCACTATTTCAATGGGCATACCTATCTATTTAACACGAACCAATGTAGGAATTTGATTACAATGCACATAAGTATTTAAATAATAACATTGCACAGAATTATATTGTCAAATTCTCTGTTGGATATATATATAAAATGAAATGCCAGATCCATTCTGAGCGACAGGTCACACATACAAGAACTGTCACTTGATGAGTGCAGCTTTGTGACAGCATGGAATTTTGTTGGAACCTTAATTGCATAAGAACATAGGAAATAGGAGCAGGAGTAGACTGTACAAACCCTCAAGCCTGCCACACCATTCAAAACAAACATGACTGATATTCTGCCTTAACTCTAATTTCCCGCCTGCTCCTCAGATCCCTTGATTCCTTGACAGACCAAAAATCTGTCTCTCTCAGCCTTGGACATACTCACCAATGAAGCATCCACATCCTCTGGGGTAGCCAATTCCCAAGATTCAGGACCCTGAGTGAAGAAATTTCTCCTCATCTCAGTCCTAAATGACTGACCCCCTTATCCTGAGACTGTGCCCCCCTGTTCTGGATTCCCCAGCCAGGGGAAACAACCTCTCAGTGTCTACCCTGTCAAGCCCCTTCAGAATCTTGTCTGTTTCAATGTGATCACCTCCCATTCTTCTAAACTTCAGAGAGTATGGCCCAATTTACTCAACCTCTCATTATAGGACAACCCTCACATCCCAGGAACCAATTTAGTGAACCTTCGCTGTACTGCCTCCAATGGATATGATGACCAGAACTTCACACAGTATTCCAGGTGTGTTCTCATCAAAGCCTCATTGACAGCTAAAAAATATAAGGTGTAGACAGAATTCCCGCCAAAATTCTAAAATACGGTGGAGAGGCACTCTTGACATAAATACATGGTCTCATCTCCCTCATCGGGAAGGAGGTGAACATGCCAGGGGATCTCTAGGATGCTGCAATTGTGACTATCTTCAAAAAAGGTGACAAGACTGACTGTGGTATCCACAGAGGGGTATCCCTGCTGTCCACTATAAGGAAGGTCATCGCAAGAGTCCTTCTCAACCACGTCCTCCCCGTGGCTGAAGAGCTCCAACCGGAATCACAAGGTGGATTCCGTCCATCAAGAGGTATAGTAGACATGATCTTCACAGCAAGACAACTCCAAGAAATACGTAGGGAACAGCAGCAACCTTTGTACATGGCCTTCTTTGACCTCACAAAAGCATTTGACTCTCAACTGGGAGGGATTATGGAATTTGACTGCCCAGAGAAATTCGTCATCATCCTCTGCCTGCTGCACGATGGCATGCAAGCCGTAATCCTTGCCAAGGGATCTGCCACTGATCCAATCTGAGTGCAAACTGGGGTCAAGCAAGGCTGTGTCATCGACCCAAGATTCTTTTCCGTCTTCCTCACCAGAACGCTCCACCTCATCTCCATGAAGCTCCCTACGGGAGTAGATCTACTCTACAGGACGAGTGGGAAACTTTTTAACCTACGTCGCCTCTAGTTCAGAACCATGGTCACTCCAACGTCTGTCATCGAGCTGCCGTATGCTGACGATGCTTGCATATGCGCACACTCAGAGGCTGAGCTTCAAACCCTCATCGATACATTCACTATCAAGATCCACAGTGAACCACTGGACAATGTGGATCACTTCTCATACCTTGGGGGCCTCCTCTCAGCAAGGACAGACATTGACGATGAAACTCAGCTTTGCCTCCAGTGTGCCAGCGCAGCCTTCGGTCCTCTGAGGAAAAGAGTGTTTGACGACAAAGGTCTCAAACCTGGCACCAAGCTCATGGTCTACAGGGCTGCAGTGTTAGCTGCCCTCCTGTATGCATCGGAAACATGGACACTATACAGCAGACATCTCAAAGCCCTGGAGAGATAGCACCAGCGGTGCCTCCACAGGATCCTGCAAATTAGAGGCATGGCAGGTGCTCCAATATCAGTGTCCTCTCTCAGGCCAGTATCGAGACACTGGTCATGGCTAGTCAGTTACGTTGGGTGCCCCACATCATCCACATGCCTGACACAAGACTCCCAAAACAATCTTTCCACCCAGAGCTCCGTCACGGTAAGAGGCTACCAGGAAAGCACAGGAAACACTACAAGGAAGTCCTAAAGCCTCCCTGAAAAAATGTGACATCTCCACTGATCTGTGGGAACCTCTTGCCCGAGACCACCCAAAATGGAGAAGAAGCATCCACAAAAGTGCCAGCCAGTTCGAACAACGTCGACATGCCCAGGCAGCGACCAAGTGCAAACAACAGAAGGAGCATTTGGAAATTTGAGCATCCCATTTACTCGCCTCACCAAACACCACCTGCCTCACCTCTGGCAGAGTGTGCGGATCCAGATTTGGACTATTCAGTCACCCAAGGACCCACAACCCTAGAGTTGAAGAAAGTAATCCTTGTTCCTGAGGGACTGCCTAAGAAGAAGCAATTGCAGCAAGATTCCTTATTCTTGTACTCCAATTCCCTTGCAATAAAGGCCATTATGCCATTTGTCTTTCTAATTGCTTGCTGTACCTGTGTGCTATCTTTCTGTGTTCCTTGTAAGAGTACACCAAAGTCTTTATGAATATCAACATTTAGAGGTTTCACACCTTTTAATAAATATTCTGCTTTTCTATTCTTACAACCAAATTGAATAACTCACACTTCCCCACATTATACTCCATCTGCCACCTTGTTGGCAACTCCCTTAACTTGTCTGTATCTCATTGCAGCCTCTTTGTGTTCTCCTCACAGCTTTAATTCCCACCTAGCTTTCTATCATCAGCAAACTTGGCGACATTACTCTCAGTCAAAGTCATTAAAATAAATTGTAAATAGCTGAGGCCCCAGCACTGATCCTTGTGGCATGCCACTAGTTACTTGCAATACAATCTCTGAGAGGAACAAGCTCGCTTTCACATTTCAACAATAGAACTACTATAAAGCTGTGCATTGATATGAAGAAAGAAGCTTAATCATCCTTGGGTGTCTGTAATATGTCCATTTCTAAAGAGTTTGATCAAAAATTATAACTAACTTGCGTCACATAAAATACCAGAAACTTCCTAGTGTCTTTCTAACAAGGTTATTTGCACTTTTACTAGCTTCTTCAAATGTATTCATGTTTCAACTGCAGCAGAATGTTCCTGTTGAAACAGGGCCATAAATGCAAAACTGTAGACATTTATGAATCCTTGATTCTTTTATTACAAAAGGGACCACTGCAAAAAAAACCTTCCTGTCTACTGCAAGTATCTTCAGACATATTGGGCTGCATTTTAAGACTCCGCCGCCAAAGTAGGCAGCAGACGTAAAAGAAATGCAGCCTGTGCGCATGGGCAGCATGTCACGGAGCTGCTACAATTTCAAACATGGTGGCTCCTTTGCATGGCCGCGGCGCCCACCCCCGCGATGACATGGAGGGTGCGGGCAAGCTGTCACCGGCAATGACATCCAGTGCCAATGCACAGGCGCTGGCGCCATTTTTAAAGGGGTTACAGCCCTCAATGGATGTTTGAAATTTAAAGGGCCAGGTAAGTTAACGTTTTGCATAAAAGATTTAAATGACCTTTCCATGCATTTTCCTACCCCCCCCCCCCCCACCCCCCACAATGGTTTTTCAAAATATTCCTGCCCTTCCCCCTCCCCGGAATACCGATATGGAGAATTTGACCTTTCCCTCCACCAAAGTTCGGCACCTTTGTCCTTTACCCCATCCCATCAGCTCCCCCCCCCCAACCCCTGACCAATCTGCAGTATAGTCACCTTGCTTCCCCCTCCCACAAAGTGAAAAAAACCTCCTCCCCCCTCCCCCCAGGCATTACACCACATTTCCCCGAATGAGGAGTCGAAGGTGTGGCATTGCCGGCCGCCTGAATGAAGATCAGTGCAGCAATTAAGGAGGCGACAGGACCCTCATTAAATCTGGTATGTAAATTAATTTACATATTGAAATGGGGATCCCATCGCCGAGTGGTGGGGCAGCCTCCATGAGGCCTCAGTGCCGCCACCGTCGAGATCAGTACGGGGCCTGCCGCCGTCAGGGTCGGTGGCGGGCCTCCGCTGTACCAATCTTCATTATCTCCCCGTCACCGTTCCCGACGGCAGAGGGGCTTTAAAATCCAGCCCATTGTCACCGCCTCACAAGGGTACAAAGACAAGAGTTTTTAACTGTCTGATTGGCAGGATGTGACTAGTGGTGTCCCGCAGGGATCTGTGTTGGGGCCTCAATTATTCACATTATTCATTAACGACTTGGACGATGGCATAGTAAGTCATATATCCAAATTTGCTGATGATACAAAGTTAGGTGGCATTGTAGACAGTCTAGATGATAGCATAAAATTGCAAGGAGATATTGACAGACTAGGTGAATGGGCAAAACTGTGGCAGATGGATTTCAATGCAAGCAAGTGTGAGGTTATCCATTTTGGACCAAAAAAGGATAGAGCAGGGTACTTTCTAAATGGGAAGAGGTTAAGTATAGTGGATGTCCAAAGAGACTTGGGGGTTCAGGTGCATAGATCTTTCAAATGCCACGAGCAAGTGCAGAAAATAATCAAAATGGTTAATGGAATGCTAGCCTTTATATATAGAGGATTGGAGTATAAAGACACAGAGGTTATGCTGCAGCTGTACAAAACCCTGGTTAGACCCCACCTGGGCACCACACCTTAGGAAGGATATATTGGCCTTGGAGGGAGTGCAATGTAGGTTTACAAGAATGATATCTGGACAACAGAGGTTAAGTTACGAGGGGAGATTACACAAATTTGGCCTGTTTTCGCTAGAATTTAGAAGATTAAGGGCTGATCTGATCGAAATCTTCAAGATATTAACAGGAAAAGACAGGCTAGATAAAGATAAACTATTTCCACTGGTTGGAGATTCTAAAACTAGGGGGCATAGTCTAAAAATTAGGGCCAGACCATTCAGGAGAGATGTTAGGAAGCACTTCTTCATGCAAAAGGTGATAGAGGTTTGGAACTCTCTCCCACAAACAGCAGTTGAAGCTAGAACAGTTGTTAATTTTAAATCTGAGATAGATAGATTTTTTTTAAGCAAAGATATTAAGGGATATGGGCCAAAGGCAGGTATATGGAGTTAGGCCGTGGATCAGCCATGATCTCATTGAATGGCGGGACAGGCTCGAGGGGCTGAATGGCCTACTCGTGTTCCTATCTTCCTATGTTCCTATGTAATTTCCCCAGAAATAGCTCTAGTAAGCTGGAGGAAAAAAAATCATTCGAATAATATGTGAAGCTCAACCCACACACTTAATTCTAACTGCCACAAGTGGTTTACTGTTAATTGGGATAAAGCAGATATGCTATTATGTTTAGAAGGAGCATAATATAAATTCATTTCGGCAGCAGCACAGATTGGAGATAGTGAAATGGTAGCTAGTTAATTGGCAAATAGTGAAATGACCAATAGTGAAATGGAGATAGTGAATTGGTGAGTAGTGAACTGGCAAATAATGAACTGGCGAATAGTGAAATGACAAATAGTGAATTGGCAAAGAGTCAGTTGGCGATAGTGAAATGATGATAGTTGGTAATGGTGAAATGGTGAATAGTGAATTGGAAAATAATGAAATGGTGAATATTGAAATGGTGAATAGTGAATTGGCGAAGAGTAAATTGGCGAAGAGTGAAATGACGAATAGTGGAAAGGTGAAAATTGGAATGGTGAATAGTGAAATGACAAATAGTAGATTAGAGATAGTCAAATGGCAGGCTGTTATGCACTCTGCTGATTTTCTTTTCCATTGCCTGTTTTGTGCTGTCATAGGAGTTGAATTTGTTTCCATTGTAACTCCCTTTATTGAAGCCATATGTTGCCCTCATATTTCAACCACTCACTGCTGCAAGATAATGTATTTAGTTAGAATAGATCACATGCACTGTTGGAAAACACAATCTTACCATGGCCTCCAATAAATAATCTCCATAAATTTGATCACTCGAGTGAAAAGCAACACATTTTCAATCTTCAACTGTTTACACCTAAGATCAGCTAAATTAAGGATGTTTCATACTGTTCTAGTGAATCAACTTGGAACAAGATTAAGAAGGATAAAATGTTTCTTCATGGTTCCTTACAGTGATTAGTAGCTGATAATCTTTTAAGTCACTAAGCAGGATGAGTGTTTAGTTCAATGTGTTCTTTTATCTTTGATTAAAACAAGGTTCTTATGAAAGCTTTTGCTGTTTGAGTATGACTTAGATGCACACCTCTAAAGGTAAAGGCCCCCAGCTGGGATTACTATTGTATATTCTTTAGGTAACACAGTAAAGGAAATTGGAAGATTGCCTAGCAAAGGTAGAGTTAAAGTTCATTCAGGCTGATTCCAGAGTTCACGCCATACCATTTAACATATAGCATTCAGCACCCTATATGCCTCCACTGCCTCATGCAGTACCCAGTGCAATGTAAAATAATACAGTGAACGTTGGGTAGTTACTGGGCAGGTTATGTAAATAGACTGTGTGCATCATCACAGGATATAATGTAATCTGTACAGAACATTGTGAAGAGTTGTAGTGAAAGCCTTAAATGCAAGATGTGTATAAATAAACTCAAGTTACTTTAAACCTTAGACTCATATTTATATTCTGTATGAAGTCAATAGTTACCAGAATATTATATGGTGGCAGCAGAAAAGCAACTATCACAATGGAAAAACTGAAGAAGAAAGCAAAAAATGGAAAAGTCTTTGACTCTACTAGAAAACTTCAAGAGTGTAGCTGGACCGAACCAAGCTGAGGCATGGCCGAAATGATCCAAAGATTGTAAAGTGGTGCCATTCTACATCAGGTTTAGCGTGGAAGCCAGACGAAGAACATGTCAGTGGATTACTGTATGCTATGGGGGAGTGTGCAGCCAACATCAACATTACCCAAGGCATAGATGAAAAGACGGCTACATACGAAGAAATTACGAAGGTACTCAGGCACTCGAGGCTTACTACTTTAAAGTGTTATTGTGGAGAGACCCAAATTTAACAAGTGTACCCAGCAGAAAGGGGCAGTATTGGTTCGTTTACTAGTGATTTATATGAGGATTGCGAATACAGAAACTTATGGGAAGAGCTGATTAGGGATAGGATTGGAGTCGGGATATTAGCCAGTGCCATTTCAGATCAGTTACAGTTGAGGGATGATTTAACATTATCAAAAGCCATTCAATTGAGCAAGCGGAGGTTAGGAAGTTTAACTGACCCATGATTCGAAGGGACAGAGAAAGTCTGATCTTGAGGGTATCAGACTCAATTGAAATCATTCGAAAAACTTAAGGAGAAAAATGGCAGCAAAAGGCCCGAAAGACGGGGAAAGCATCTAGAGGCAGCAGCAACTAATTGCAGTAGGTGTGGCCGAGAGAGGCACTGGTAGAAAAACTGCACAGTCAGAGAAACAGAGTGTTTTTTGTGTAGAAGGAAGGGACACTTCCAGTCAGTGTGTCACAGCAACAAACTAGTGCTGCAGACAAAAAATGGAAAATACTGAGAGAGCAAAAAAGTTAACGAAGTACAGGATGTCCAAAGTGTAGAAATACCCTCTTTAGCAGAGATCTAAGGAACCAGTGAGAATTGCTGGACAGCAGAAATTCTTGCAGAAGGAAACAAGACAAACTTTAAACTGGACACTGGAGCAGCAGTTTCAGTTTTATAAGGCACAGAACCATGGCTGAAAAAGAAAATGCTTAAACCAACAGGTAAAATGTTATATGGGCCTGGAGGCATCGAGTAGAAGGTAAGAGAGTTAAAGACAACATGAGTTACTGTGGAAAGGCAATTTCTGTGACCTTAAATGCAATTAAAAATCAAAGTTGTTCACTCCTAAGTAGGAAGGTTTGCATAGTGTGGAAGAGCTCGAAAGTAAGGAAGAGCAGAAAAAGGAGATTTTTTCTTCTCGAAGAAGTAAAAGTTTTCGCTTTCAGGACTGCACAGAAAACAGACGAAGTATGTGCGAAAATCAGGGAATATTGCTTGTATGGATGGCCAGCATATATGCCACTTAACCCTGTTCTAAAACAGTATTACGAATAGGGATTCATCGAAGCATTGTTGATGATTTGCTGATCTACGATGAGAGATTAGTTATCCCTAGGGTCTTGAGATTTGACATCTTGGAGAGATTGCACCAAGATTATCTGGGTATGACGAAGTGTCGAGTAAGGGCAAGACATTTAGTATCGTGGCCTGGTAAACCGAAAGAAATTCAAGGGATGATAAGAAGAAACAGAAGGTCATTGCTGATGATACCAAAGAAGCAGCAAATACAAGACGACCAATCATATCAAAGGTTTGATGAACTGGTAATGCTGCAATCATCCATCAACCCAGAGGACAAACTGAATGAAGAACTTCAGTCATCCAATGTTTCTACTCAAGCACTGCAGAGTCAGAAGGAGGAACGAGAAGACTAAAAAACACAAACCCCTTCGAAAGAAAGAAACAACACATCATGATAGACTTGTGAAAACACCACAGTGATTATCAATCTGAAAAGAGAAGTCAGAGACTTTGGGGGAGATGTAGTATAATCTAATATAGTGGACATTGGGTTGTTACTAGGCAGGCTATGCAAATAGACTATGTGCATCATCACAGGAAGTAATGTAATGTAATGTAATCTGTACCGAACCTTGTGAAGAGTTGTAGTGGAAGCCTTAGATGCAGGATGTGTGTAAATAAACTCCAGTTACTTTAACCCTCAGACTCATATCTAAACTCTGTATTAAGTCAATTGTTATCAGAATATCACACCCAGCACATTGATAATGTTGCTTTAACAGTATTCTGAAATCCTTGCATCTCAAAGGAATCTATAACAATAGTGGGAAGACATAAATTCTCCAAATTATCACTAGAAGTACTAATGGGAAAAATAATAATTTTTTTCATGTATCGGTTTATTACAACTTGGAATATGTAGCTAAATGTTGCTACTGAGAAAGAGATCAAAACATAGCACAGGCCGATGGGCTGAAAAACCTCCTTCTGTGCTGAATCATTCCGTGATTTTACGATTTAAAGGGGAATTGAAGTAACATTTCAAAAGGAAGAACTGAAGGGATACAGGGAAATGGGCTGTAATGGGGGGACCAGTTGGAGAGGTAGCACTGGTACAGACTCAATAGGCAAATGGCCCCTTTTCTGCAGTAATTACTGTGATTCTATGGCTAGAATTTTACATTGGGCAGGAGGCCCCGCCCAACAGCCAAAAAGTCAGGAGTGAGCTCACCTCCGACAGGCCTGTGGAGCCACGCCGGGATTTTTCACTCCACAGGCACTTAATTGACTTCCTGCCTCTCTGGGGCAGGTCCTCCTGCCTCTCTGAGGCAGGGGGTCCTGCCTAATGGAGCTGCCGGCCAATCAGTGGGAGCGGTGGCCACTGCTGGGGCTGCAACCGCAACAAGGGGGATGATGGCTCCTGAAAGAAGGTAAGTTTTTGGGGCTTCGCCGGGGACAACTGGCTGATTGGGCGGGGGGGTGGGGGGGGAAGTATTGTGCAGTGGGGGTGGTTTCGCCATCGGGAGGAAGCGGGGGGCCTCCAAGGAGCACAGAAGGGCCACCCCCAGCTCATAAGAGGGCCACCAGGTTTTACCTGGCAGCGTGTTCTGGGGGCGTTTGCCATCCAGCCGCCGAGGGTAAATACCAGTGGCGGCGGGAGGAGGCCCTTAAGTGGCAGTCAATTGACCAGTTAGGGCCTTGATTAGCCTGGGGCAGGTGGGCCATGTCTTACCACTGCCCCGCGTAAAATTGCAGCAGAGGCGGGAAGGTGTCGGGAATGGCACACCCTGCCTCCAATTCAATTTTACAGCCACCCCCTGCCACCGGTGGGGGGAGGCCCATAAAAGTCCGGCCTATATCTGACTTCTGACAGGGCAGCACAGTCTCAGTACTGCACTTGAGTATCAGGCTAGATTTTGTGGTCAAGTCTCTGAAATGGGAACTTGAACCCACAACCTTCATGATTCAAGAGGTCAGCATAATTCCACTAAACCATGGCTGGCACTGCAGGTAAAATAACGGATTGGACTGAAACTTTGTCCCAATCAAAAGTTAATCCCACAAAGCCTAGAATTCTCCACACCTCTACTTTTTTTCTATTTGTTCAACCTTATTAAAATTCAGGCTAATCTTTCTTCCTTAGGTCTAATGAAGGATTCACACCCATAATATTAAACTGCAAGAATTTTAATATTTCTCTTCATAGATGCTGACTAACCTGCTGTGTATTTCCAGTATCTTATGTCTTTATTTGAAATTTTGTCCATGTTTCCACACTAAATGCATAGAAGGCCATATCAACATAACAGGCAGGTGGGAGGGAACCTGACGAGATCAAGCCAAAGGTCAGTTTTATCCCTGTCCAACTTTACTTTCTATTGAGGGTGGGATGCAAATGTTTACCTTCAGAGAGGTGAGGATAAAATTGCCTCCTAAAGATTTATATGATTGTCCTGCTCAACCTGACCTTTCTGACATACAGGCGGGTAGTTCTTAACTTCATCACTTGGCCAGGCAAAGTGGATTGCTTGTCCTATCTAGATCCTGCCTGAAATCAATGGAGTTAAAAACAGCAGCTTCTACAAAGGGCAGGTGATCCACTCTATTGGATTCCCAATGATGCAGAGTTTGCTCTAAAGACTGAAGGAATTGATACATGACTTGCAAATCACCCGAACCTGCGATGCTTTCTGTCCCTCCTACCTCCTTCATCATTGGACCAACTGCATCTTTCACCTTCCTTTAGAAAGAAAAGTCACTTGACTTTTCCAATGAAAGCTGTGTTACAAACTAGCAAGCACTCAGCACCAATGTGGGTTTTAAATCAAGTTTCATTAAGTCTCAATTTTACACATCATCACATTCTCTAATTATGGTGAATGATCCAGCCAACTTTTGGAAAAATTGGACCCTTCCCCAATATATGACGAAATTGGAATATTTTTGACTTTGTAGGAAGAAAGCTTGCTGATGAAGAAAGCATGGAGTAGAAGATTTAAACTAACAGAAATTCATCCAAAATTCAATTTCCCAACCAAATATCAATTATCCACCGAACCAAAAATGGATCCAATGCATCAACTGCTTTCTGCGAGATTCCTTACTTGTAATTTAGAAAAGGTTGCTTGTCAGAATTTTAAACTTGCCACTAGTAATCTAAGTTTTGAATATACTTTAATAAATGGCTTCTTATGTAACTGATCTTACTGTTGCCTAAGGGAGAAGGCATACAACTGTGCTGCGATGATTATAATGAGGATTTCATGAGTGTTGTTTTTATTTTGTTAATTGGACTAGGAGCAGAGAGCTGATTAAAAGCAAGTTCCAGCTAAAGGCTTTAATTCATTTGAATCCCTCTGTGACCAGATAACAACATTGTCATTTTCATTCTGGGAATTAGTGGGTGGATAATAATATGGCTATTAAGTTGTGTCAATTTTGCCACAAATATCTGCTGCATTATTCACAGATATTGCAAGAATTCAGTAATCTGTACTAATTGCTTCTTAACTCAAATGAAAATTATAACATTATTTTCATCATCTATAAAAGTTTTTTTAGAAACACACAAATAAATACTTAAAAAGATAGTCAAATGAAGAATGGGACCGTGTTTTTTTATTCGTTCATGGGATGTGGGCATCGCTCGTTAGGCCAGCAATTATTACCCATCCCTAATTGCTCTTGAGAAGGTGGTGGTGAGCTGCCTTCTTGAACTGCTGCAGTGTTTGGCGTAGGATGTACACCCGCAGTGCTGTTCTAAATTTTGACCCAGCTACAGTGAAGCAATATAGTTCCAAGTGTGCGGCTGAAGTGATTTATGACTTTAACCCCTTACAGGGGCCAAACCAAATCAAGAGCACATCCCTACAAACCTCCTTCAATCAAGTTCAAACTAGACAAATTCTCAGACAATTATTTGGGTCCAAAGAATTGCACTTGTTTTTCCTCAAAGAAAGAAAACCAGCAGAGAATTTTACCATCTTTCGGATAGCCCACTTCTAATATTTTATGGCTAAGTTATAAATATCCCAGATATTATAAGGGTCTGGGGAACTCTCTTCAATATGCATCTCTCCACTTAAAGAGACACAGAGAGGGGGTTCTTGTAGTTGTATACAGAATACTACATGAGACAATATATTAACTTTTATATATTTATTAAAGAATTTAACATGCAATAAACTTCTTAAGTCGATAAGTATATCACAATATCAAATAATACTGAGAGATGTAACACATATTCCTATTTCTAATATAGAATTCAAAAGTTTAATCTTGCTAATGTTACAGTAAAATTATCTTTGAATATCCAGAATATGCATCAAAATTTAAAGTAAACTTTTACCTTAAATCCCCTGAATAAGGCATGGATGAGAAGTGTTGGTTGAGGATATAACAACTCTAAGTGTTTGCTTCAAAGCCTTGTATTTTTATACTATTTCTCAGGTGTCATATGACTTTTGCATTAGATGTGACCTTCCTGTTTTCTTAAAATCCACATCTTTAATTACCATTTCCACTTAATGTTTTACTGGAATTTGAAGTTGTGAGCTTTTATCTGGTCAAAATGTTTATAATTGTGTTTACTTGACTCCTTGTTCCTGTGAGTACATTCTCATTTATTGTTAATTGCCCTTTCCATGGCACTCCAAAGCAACCGCTGGAGCCAATATGTCTCAACAAACCAATTAAGTTTGTTGCTACCACTTACTGACAGGATATTTCAATGTATATTTTGATCTTCCAAGTCCCTGACAACAGAGATTCTATTCTACCAGGGACCTTGAAATATTTAACACTACCATCTTAAAGGGGAACTTCAGTGAGCTCTGAAAACTAACCATTTATTCAATCTTTAACTCTAAAGGCTTAATACACTAACTATTTCCAAATTCTACTTAATCAAGCCTATTATACTTATATTCCATCACACGGTTTAGAGGGGAACTGTGCGTCGGTGGTGGAAGGAGTGATTGTTGAAGGTGGTGGATGGGGTGCCAATCAAGCGGGCTGCTTTGACCTGGATGGTGTCAAGCTTCTTGAGTGTTGTTGGAGCTGCACCCAGCCAGGCAAGTGGAGAATATTCCATCACACTCCTGACTTGTGCCTTATAGATGGTGGACAGGCATTGGGGAGTCAGGAGGTGACTTACTCACTGCAGAATTCCCAGCCTCTGACCTGTCCTGCAGCCACAGTGTTTATGTGGCTAATCCAGTTCAGTTTCTGGTCAGTGGTAACACCCCCCCCCCCCCACCGCCCCCCCCCCCAGGATATTGATAGTGGGGGATTCAGCAATGGTAATGCCATTGAATGTCAAGGGAAGATGGTTAGATTCTCTCCTGTTTGAGATGGTCATTGCCTGGCACTTGTGTGGCATGAATGTTACTTGCCACTTATCAGCCTAAGCCTGGATATTGTCCAGGTCTTGATGCATCTGGACACGAGCTGCTTCATTATTTGAGAAGTCACGAATGGTGCTGAACAGTGTGCAATCATCAGCGAACATCCCCACTTCATACCTTATGATGGAGGGAAGGCCATTGATGAAGCAGCTGAAGATGGTTGGGCCTCGGACACTACCCTGAGGAACTCCTGCAGTGATGTCCAGGGACTGAGATGATTGACCTCCAACAACCGCAACCATCTTCCTTTGTGCTCGGGATGACTTCCACCAGTGGAGAGTTTTCCCCCTTTTTCCTATTGACTTCAGTTTTGCTAGGGCTTTTTGATGCCATACTCAGTCAAATGTCTGATGCAGTTACTCTCACCTCACCTCTGGAGTTCAGCTCTTTTGTCTATGTTTTCTCCATGATTAGGAACTAAAAAATCTTCTTGTGGTGGCAGAGTGTACAGCTGAAGTACTAAGTGACTACTTTGCATCTGTGTTACTAAAGAATAGGATGCTGCCAATGTAGCAGTAAAGGAGAAGGTGGTAGCAATATTGAATTGATAAAAATGGGTAAAGAGGAAATACTTAAAAAGTTGGCTGTCCTTTAAATAGAAAAGTCACATGGTCCGGATAGGATGCATCCCAGATTTTTTTTTAATATTCGTTTTTGGGATGTGTGCATTGCTGATAAGGCCAGCATTTATTGCCCATTCCTAATTGCCCATTCAGCTGAGGTTACTGAGCAAAGTAAGAGTGGAAATTACTGAATCTCTGGTCACAATTTTCCAGTCCTCAATGGATATTGGGTGGTGCTAGAGGACTGGGGGATTGCAAATGTTCCACACCTCTTTAACAAAGGGGAGAGGAATAAATACAGCAACTACAGGCCAGTCAGCGAAATGTTGGTAGTGAGGACACTTTTAGAGACACTGGGATAAAAATTCGATAAGGCCCATTAAGTGGGAACAGGGATGGCGATGTGTGATTATGCTGTGCCTGATGGAAGTGATGCAGGCAGCATGCAAATTTCATGCTGCCTGCTCTTCTCTATGATTGTGGCATGCAGCCCAGCGCTAAGTGTGCTAAGTGTTGCACCCCTCAGCAGGGGGCCCAGCTTCATGCGAGGCGAGCACTAGTTAAAGCGAGCCCACACTTCTTAAAGGGCAGGTGAATTCTGGATGTAATACATGGTGGCAGGACTATATCTCCAACACAGAAGTCCTTGAAGCGGCCAACACCCCCAGCTAATACACACTACTGAGTCAGCGGCGCTTGAGATGGCTTGGCCATGTGAGCCGCATGGAAGATGGCAGGATCCCCAAAGACACATTGTACAGCGAGCTCGCCACTGGTATCAGACCCACCGGCCGTCCATGTCTCCGCTATAAAGACGTCTGCAAACACGACATGAAATCGTGTGACATTGATCACAAGTCGTGGGAGTCAGTTGCCAGCATTCGCCAGAGCTGGCAGGCAGCCATAAAGACAGGGCTAAATTGTGGCGAGTCGAAGAGACTTAGTAGTTGGCAGGAAAAAAGACAGAGGCGCAAGGGGAGAGCCAACTGTGCAACAGCCCCGACAAACAAATTTCTCTGCAGCACCTGTGGAAGAGCCTGTCACTCCAGAATTGGCCTTTATAGCCACTCCAGGCGCTGCTTCACAAACCACTGACCACCTCCAGGCGCGTATCCATTGTCTCTCGAGATAAGGAGGCCCAAAGAAAGAAGAAGAAGAAGAACATGCTGGAAGTGGCTGTGAGCTTCTGAGCTGGAGAAAGTCAGAGCAATGGAGCAGCAGGCCAGCGAGAGGGTTGAGTTCTGATGAAAGGTCAAACCTGAAACATTAACTCTGCTTCTCTCTCCACAGATACTGCCTGACCTGCTGAGTATTTTCAGCACTTTCTGTTTTTATTTCAGAGAGAGGGCTCGCAGGCTCTCAGATTCAGGGCTGGAGGCATTAATGCAAGAGGTAGAAAGGAGGAAAGAGGAGGCCAGGAGACCCTTCAGCCATTCACTGTGAAGGCAGTGGGAGCAGACAGCCACAAGGTCAATGCCAGATGTTTGGCCCAAGGACCTGGCTACGGTGTAGGAGAAAGTTCGATGAGCTCACACGAGTGAATGGATCTTCAAATCCCATCACCTACTCACTGCAACATCAACCTCACAGACTGCTCTATGCACTACACCCCATTACTCACCCATCAGCGATACGCTAAGCATCTGCAATAAGATAGATGAACTAGTGGCACAAATAGAGGTAAATGATTTAGATCTAATCACCATTACAGAAACATGAGCCAGGATTTTACCCTAGGCGGACGGGAGCTGGCCACCGACTAAAAAACCGGTGGCGAACCCGCTTCCGCCTCGCCTGGGGGTCTGACCTGTATTTTGGGGGTCGCTGGGCTTCAATTGTTCTGAGGCGGAACTTCTAACCCCTTGAGGTAGGAAGTCCCGCCTAATGGAGCTGCTGGCCAATCAGCGAGCTGGCAGCTCCTAGACCCAGCAGCACCACCGGGAGCATTGGCCACTGCTGGGACTACAGCCCAGCTAGAAGTCAAGATGCCATGGAGCCTGGACAGCAGGTAAGTTTTGGTTGCCTCACCGGGAGTAATCGGTCGGCCCCTGGCGAGGCAAGGGTAGTCGGTTGGGGGGACGGGGGGTGCCTGTTGGGTGTTAGGGGTGGGTTGGGGTAGTGGGGGTGGCCTTCCATCGGGCACAGGGTGCCCAATCATGAGGGCACCCCCCCCGGAACGTTCGAGAGCTGTCTGGTTTTGTTAGGCGGCTTCTCTCGGGTCCAGGACGCCTGCTTGCCACATGTAAAATTAGCGTGGAGGCAGGCGAAGGCCCTTAAGTGGCCATTAAGTAGCCACTTAAGGGCTTTGAATCGCCTTGGGCAGGCGGGCTGTTTTTTCCTGCTGCCACCCTGCATAAAGTGGCGGTGGGAGCAGGTCAGAAAGGTCTCTCGGAGCCTCCTGCTCCATTTTACGCCAACCTCCCCCCCACCCCCCGACCACCAGCCTCCTCGTCAGGGTGACGTAAAATTCAGCCCATGGTTACAAGGTAATCAAGGTTGGGAAATAAATGTTCCAGGCTACACAATATTTCGGAAAGACATATGGAATGGCAAAGGACAAAGGGTAGCTTTGATAGTAAAGAATGACATAAGGACAACAGTGAGAAAGGATCTGGCCTCAGAAGATCATGAAGTAGAATCAGTATGGATGGAAATTAGGAAAAGCAAAAATCAGAAAACACTGGTGGGAATAGTTTATAGGCCCCCTAACAGTAGTTATACCATTGGACAGAACATTAACAAAGAAATTATTGGAGTTTGTAACAAGGAAATAATAATTCTGGGGGAATCTTGATATAGTCTGGGACAATGAAATTGGCAAGAGTAGCCTAGAAGATGAGTTTGTAGTATGTTTTCGGGGCAGTTTCTTAGAGCAATACGTTTTGCAACCAACTGGGGATAAAGCTATCTTAGATCTAATATTGCGTAATGAAGCAGGGTTAATTAGTAATGTCATAGTAAAAGATCCACTGGGAAATAGTGATCATAATACCATTGAATTCCATGTGAAGTTTGAAAGTGACATACTCCAATCACAAACCAGAATCTTAAAACCAATTACATAGGTATGAGGGGAGAACTGGCTAAGGTAAACTGGGCAAATGGACTGAAAGGTATGGTGATAAATGAACAGTAGGAAACCTTTAAAGAAGCAATTCAAACTGTTCAACAAAAATACATTTCATTGAAAAACAAGAGCTTAATAAGAAAGGCTCATCCGTGGCTCACTTAGGAAGTTAAGGATAGTATTAGATTAAAAGGAGAGGCTTACAATGTTGCAAAAAAAGAGTTGTAAGTCTGAAGTTTGGGAGCATTCTAGAAACCAGCAAAGGGCCACCAAAAAGTTGATAAAAATGGAAAAATAGAATTTGAGAGTAAATGAGCCAGTAATATGAAAACAGATTGTAAGAGATTTTACAGATATATAAAAAGGAAGAGAGTAACTAAAGTAAATGTTGGTCCCCTAGAAGCAGAAGAGAGGAGAATTTATCATGGGGAATGTGGAAATAGCAGAGGCATTGAACAAATATTTTGTGCTTGTCTTCACAGTAGAAGACAGAAGTTTCATATCGACTCAGACGATAACCTAGGGGCTAAAAAAAGTGAGGAAATTAAGGAAATTAATATCTACAGAGAAAAAAATATTGGAGGAAGTTAAGGGACTAAAGTACGGCAAATCCCCTGGACCTGATAGCCTACGTCCTAGGGTTCTAAAAGAGATAGCTGCAGAGATAATGGATGCACTAGCTATGATTTACCAAAATTCCTTAGATTTGGGATGGTCCCAGCAGAGTGGAAGTTCGCAAATGTTACACCGCTTTTCAAGAAAGGAGGGAGAAAGAAAACAGTGAACTACAGGCTATTTAGCCAAACATCAACTCTTGGGAAAATGCTGGAATCTATTATTAAGGAAGTCTTAACAATGCACTTCGAAAAACACAGTATGATTAGAACAAGTCAACATGGTTTTACTAAAGGGAAGTCCTGTTTGACAAATGTATTAGCTTTTTGAGGATGTAACTAGTAGGGTAGATAAAGGGGAACCAGTAGATGTAATATACATCGATTTCCAAAACACATTCAATAAGGTGCCACACAAAAGGTTAATAGGCAAGATTATGTAGGTAGTTTGATCCTAGAGTAGGTTAAAGGTTCGGCACAACATCGTGGGGCGAAGGGCCTGTACTGTGCTGTACTGTTCTATGTTCTATGTTCTAAGATAAGGGCTCATGGAGTTGAAGGTAATATATCAGCATGGATAGAGGATTGGTTAATGGACAGAAAGCAAACAGTCGGCATAAATGGGGCATTTTCAAGTTGGCAGTGAATAGTGGGGTGCCGCAAGGATCAGTGCTGAGGCCTCAGCTATTTACACTCTATATTAATGAGTTAGATGAAGAGACAGAGAGTAATGTATCTAAGTTTGCTGATGATACAAAGGTAGGTGGAAAGGTAAGCTGTGAGGAGGACACAGAGAGGCTGCAAATAGATATAGAAAAGTTAAGTGAGAGAGCAACAAGATGGCAGATTGAGTATAAAGTAGGGAAGTGTGAAGTTATTCACTTTGGTTGTAAGAATAGAAAAGCAGAATATTTTTAAAAGACGTTCAAAGAGACTTGGGCATGCTTGTACAGGAATGCAAAAAGTTAGCATGCAGGTACAAGCAATTAGGAAGGCAAATGGCATGTTGGCCTTTACTGCAAGGGGATTGGAGTACTAGAATAAAGAAGTGTTGCTACAGTTGTACAGGGTTTTGATGAGACCACATCTGGAGTACTGTGTGCAGTTTTGGTCTCCACATTCAAGGAAGGATATTCTTGCATTGGAGGCAGTACATCAAAGGTTCACTAAATTGATCCCTGGGATGAGGAGCTATCTTATGGTGAGAGGCTGAGTAAATAGGGCTGATACTCTCTGGAGTTTAGAAGAATGAGAGGCAATCTCATTGAAACATACAAGACTCTGAAGGGGCTTGACAGGGTAGACACAGAGAGATTGTTTCTGCTGGTCGGGGAAACTAAAACACTGAGGCACAGTCTCAGGATAAGGCGATCATTTAGGACTGAGATGAGGAGAAATTACATCACTCAAAGGGTTGTGAATCTCTGGAATTCTGTACCCCAGAGGATTGTGAGTGTTCAATCGTTGAATACATTTAAGGCTGGGATAGACAGATTTTTGGTCTCTCAGGGAATCAAGGGATATGGCGAGTGGGTGGGAAAGTGGAGTTGAGGCCTAAGAAAAGCAATGATCATATTGATTGGCAGAGCAGGCTCAATGGGCCATATGGTCTACTCCTACTTCTATTTCTTGTGTTCTTGTGATCTGTAGCAAACAGGACTCATGCCTAACATTCATACTCCTCCTCAACCTCACACACTTGCCATTGCAGCTTCACACCCACATCTCATAGTTTCCACATACTTCCAGCCATTCTGTTACTCTGCTACTCAGACACACCACCCAAACACATTGCAACACACTTACTGACACTCTTCTCTCTCTCTCGCAGGACAAGGTGGCCCATAACAGAAGAGAACAGAAAAGAACCACTGGAGACAGGCACAGCTGCATGTCCTCAGCTCTTTGGAGGAGAAGATGCTGTGCATTATTGGCATGGCAGACATTGAGGCCATTGCAATCAGAGTCACTGAAAGCATCCAGAAGATGATATGTTCTTGCTTTGTGAGGCTTCTCAAATCCCACTTCACCCTCATCCAGAAATCTGGTATGATGTAAAAGCTGCAGAAACACCTATTGTTTTCCCCTCACCCCAACTTCAACTTCACCGCAACCCTCCCCTTGTGCATGTTTGCTTTCAGAGACCCAAGACGTACCTGCCAGCAGCCAGTGCAACCTGATGCTGAAGGGTGAGAAGAGTACACATCTGAGGAAGAAGCGCCATTATTTCATTTGACATTGTAGCCACTAACTCAGATACAGGCACTGTGCATACTTTAGGGTGTAGCATAGAGGCGGAATCTGCACATGGTGAGTCACCGGGCACAAGTGGGCTGCAGTAAGGCCAGGGGTAAAGGATAGCATGTGTGCCAGCTGCCTGGAGAGTGAGGTCGCAGCTGTGTTCTGCTGCAGAGGCCTCAGATGAGGACTTCAATGGGGCAACATGGAGGAAATGGCTGAGGGAAAAGCTTACCAAGATGCTTGTTGCATTGTCTGGCCTGCCAGAGAGCCTCTCATCACTGTCAAGGAGCATGGTGGAGTCCGGCTCCAACTTGGTGCATGGCATCACACAGAGGTAGAAACCATCTTTCCAGCATGAAAATGGTTGTCAACTCCATGACAGCGCTTGCAGACCCAACCGTGATGCAACATCAGATGGGCAATATCTCAATTTCTATTGCAGCACAAGTAGAAGCTACTCAATGTCTGAAGTTATGAGATCTCTGCTTGTTGCCATGCAAGCTCAGACTGCTGCAGATACCAGTGCCAAAAGGGCTTGCAGGTTGTCACAGCAGTCCAGCAATCTGACTCCAATAGATTGCTGTTATATTTATTATTGGAAGTGATAATGGTTGGTTTGTGGTGTCTATCCTTTCAGGGTGATGGTCAAGTGGATGCTGTGATAGTTCATAAAAGCAACTGGGATATGGGGATTTATTCATGGGAATCAGAGTCTGGTGAGATGCTCAGGGACAACCCGTCCAGAGCGATGATGTTCCAGATGCCTCCTCTCTTTCTCCTCCTCCTGATCCTCATCTCTTCTCAGCTGAGTTGGCCTTCATAGGCCTGGTGGCAAGGGCTGTGCCCTCATGATGGCCATATTGTGGAGGGCGCAGCAAACAACCACAAATCAGGACTGCTAATGGGATACTGGGAATTCACCAACATGATGAGCTGTGCGTGTTCACACTGCAGATGCATGTTCGGGGAGTAAAACCCTTTGTGGCACCCGCAGAATCACAGTCGATGGCACCATTGGGATGCCAACTACCCTGGAAAAACCAAATATCTGCTTCACCTGCTTCTCTCTGGTTGGAAAGAAAACTATGACATCCCCTCTTCTTGTGTATTAGGCCTCTGTGACCTCCTTGATGCAGCGATAAATGGTTCCAGCCTGCAAGGATGCTGAGGCATAGAAGTTGAGGGCCATGGTGACTTGACAACCATTAATAGTGCCAACCAAACTGCTTTATGACCGAGGAAGTGGCACAATTCTGTGACCACCAACTTGATGAAGTGTAGCCGCCTCATACATTGCTCCTGGCTGAGGTGAAAACAGGAGAAGTGCTCACTGAAAACCCTTGGTGGGTAGCTCCGCCTGTTGAGCCCCCTCCTCCTCCCTTTGCACACAGCTTCTCTTCTCTGCTGCCTCTGCTCAATCTCCCTGTCATGCTGATTGTTCGCCTTAGAGCAGAGAAGTTTAAGGGGAGACTTCACTGAGGTATTCAAAATTAAAAAAGGGTTTTTATAGTCGGGTGAATTTGTTTCCTCTGGCAAGTGGGTAAGTTACTAGAGGTCATGGATTTAAACTAGATGGTAAAAGAACTAGAGGAGAAATAAGGAGAATGTTTTCACAGAGCTGGTTGTTATGATCTAGAACACATGACCTCAAAGGGGAGTGGAATCAGATTCCATAGAAACTTTTAAAAAGGCAATTGAACATGTATCGGAAGAGAACCAAATTGAAGAGTTATGGGGAAAAAGCTGGTGTGTGGGACAAAACTGGACAGCTCTTTCAAAGACCAGGCACAGACATGACAGGCTGAATAGTCTCCTTGTACGCTGAAAGATTCCACGAATGTAGTTTTGAGCTATGCCACTGTTAAAATTTAAGTCTGCTTAGCTACCTTCTCCGGTTCAGTCACTTTTGTAAGTAGTCAGAGCATTTTACTTTTATGTGAATTGACTCACACCTCCCTATATGTACTGGTACGATAGCATAACCCAGGCGGGTGACTATAGTATTCCTTTGTGAATTGAACTAAATAGTCATCTCTTGTAAATGGGTGCTTCTTCAGTCTCTCCAAAGGTGAACAAAGACTCGGTATCATCAGACTTGACATGAATCATTAAGCTGTTTTATTTCACAGTAAGATCAAACTACAGAGCAACAGTTATGATCAGATTCATTTAATCAATTCAGTACAACTTACCTTTGTGCAATAATACAAAATAAAGAACATGCTACACTTTCTGATATCAGTTGGTTATCTTACTTGATTTAAACCAAATCACTTCTAACTGTCCTCTAGCATTTCTAATTCCTTAGTCTCAGTGAGGGCCCTCACAGCTTTCTCTATAAATAAAACCTGGTCATCTAGGCAGGCTTTGCTGGGCCTTAACTCCATCACCTCTCTACAGGTGTGTCAAAACTGTGAGGTGGTAAACTTTGGTAGGAGGAAAAAAAAGAGGCCCCATACTCCTTGGAAAATAAGTTGTCTAAATGGAGTTGGAGAACAGAGGGATCTGGTGATACAGATACACAAATCACTAAAATAATGAAACAGGTTAATAAGGCCATTAACAAAGTGGCAGGATTCATTTCCAGAGGGATAGATTGGAAAAGCAGAGAGGCTCTGCTAAACTTGTAGAGAACATTCGTTAGACCATACTTGGAGTACTGTGAACAGTCCTGGCCCCCATATTAAAAAAATAGAGACACCGGAGAAGGAGAAGGCATGAAAATGATTTACTAGAATGTTACCAGAACTGAGAGGTTATACCTATCAGGAAAGATAGAACAGACTGGGACTATTTTCTTTAGAACAGAGAAGACAGATGGGGTAACATGATTGACGTCTTTAAGATTATGAAAGGGTTTGATACAGAAGTAATAAAGATATTTCTACTTGTGAGAGATCAGAACTAAGGGCCATCAATATGTACTTCTTTCAATTTAGTATATTGTGTTCGCTGCTCACGTAGATTGGGTGACTGTTTTGAGGACCACTTCCGTTCAGTCCTCAAGCATGACCCCAGGTTTCCAGCTGCCTGACATTTTAATTCCTTGCCCCACTTCCACTCTGACCGCTCTGTCCTCAGCTTCCTACACTGTTCCAATGAAGCTCTAGTTAAGTTCGAGGAACAGCTTCTCATCTTTTGATTAGACACTTTACAGCCTTCTGGACTCAAAATTGAGCAACAATTTTAGATCATAAACACTGCCCCCATTTTTTCAGACAACAGCTTTTAGTAATAATTCTATCTATTCCCATTCACAGCTTCTCTAGACCCATCTTATGTATCTTTACTTGTTCCGTGACCACCCTTTTGCCATTTAATCTCTCCTGTATTCCACCTTATCTTCCCTTTAGTTCTTTCCTACCTTTCCTGCTATCCCTGCCTCTGTACTTGCTTAAAACCTTTTACAAATCTAAAGTTTTTCAGTTCCGATAAAACGTCATTTCTCTATACAGATGCTATCTGATCTGTTGAGTATTTCCAGCATTTTGTGTTTTTATATTTCAGATTTCCAGCATCTGCAGTATTTTGCTTTTGCCATTAGTATAAGATAAATATAAGTAATTCATAAAATCCATTAGGAATTTAAGAGTAACCTCTTTACCCAGACTGTGGTTAGAAAGTTCTCCACAAGGAGTAGTTGCGGCAACTAGAATAGATACATTTAAGGGGAAACTAGCTTAGTACATGAAGAAGAAAATAATATGCAGATTGGAGAGTTAGATAACGTAGGGTGAAAGGAGGTTCATGTGGAGCATACACACCAACATGGAACTGTTGGGCTGAATAACCTGTAATTATATAATCTTCACTCCCTTGTTTCCTATTTCCCAGCAAGCTGTGGCTTGTCTGTTGATCTCTAGCGAGGGGGTGGCTAGATGACCTGCTTTCAATCCTGTTACTGTTCCCTTTGAAATTAGCTTCATGGAAAGCTCGACAGGAATGGACATTTGAAACCCCGAAAGTATGAATGTTTGCTGGCAGTGCCTCAGAAGATAATGACTCTTCTATCATTCTTCATCACCATGGGTAACAATTAGATGTTTGGATTCAATACACAGTCTCCAAAAGCCTGTAGCCGGTGGCCTATTTTAAAAATCTGTGGAAATTTACTTTGTTTTAAAGTATAACACTGAAATTTAGCTCACTCCCAAAATCCTTTCTGTGAAATAGTCTTAGAAAATCAAAAATCCTGAAATCTGACAGCTACAAAATTCTCTGTCTCACACAAACTAGATGTGAACATGTTTACAATTTGCAATTCTTAAATGTTAAAAATCATTGAACACTAAAGAACAAATCCATAAACATAAATCTATAGAACAAAGAAGTCTATAATATGCCAATTACCCTTTATATCAGGGTTTTCACATGGGGGGCCACATTCCAATTTTTGTCTTACATGAGGGGCGGGGGGGGCACGGTGAGACAATTTCAGAAAGATAAAGGCATTAAAAAATTATCTATTAATCTAAACTGCAACAAATGGATATTTTGTGAAGAAGCTTTAAATGAGAAGACTAATTTATTGACTTTATCTTCACTATGTTGGACACTGATTTAGTGAAAAACCTGGGTTTTTTTGCTTGCACAAGTAGTCAATGTTTGCCCGCACACTTCTTGTAGCGATGGGAAATATTCTGGATAGATAGATGTCATTCTGTCAGGAGTGATCTTGATCTCTCCCTCTCTCTCTACACCCCGCCTCTCTCTCTCTCTGTCCCCCTCTCTCTCTCGTTCTGTCCCCCTTTCTCTCTCTCTGTCCCCCTTTCTCTCTCTCTGTTACCCTCTTTTTCTCTCTCTCTCTCTCCCTGTCCCCCTTTCTCTCTATCTCTGACAGTTTCAGAGAGTGGGAATGCTCAGCAGATAGTTGATCAGTTTTTTAAAAATCTCAAGTCAGTTTCACAGCTGACAGTTGCTGACATCAGGAACATTTCCCAACTTCGGACAGATTTGGGGTTTTCTGGTGGGCTAGCTTGTGTAGCAGGAAGCTGCCTGCTATTAGTAATGACCCCCAGCCCAACAATGGAGGGATGTCCATCCCTGATCCTCCTGAGATGGGAGGATGGAAATCCGACCCTTAATATCAGATCCCAAGATTTATATTCTACTCCACGTACTGTACAAGCCCAGATTCTTTTATTTGGCATTTTCCTCCCAGCTTCCTACCATTTCGAATTGGCTATAACATCAAGTCATCTTTGTATGTTAGTGAAGCATGGTGGACATAAAAGACCTGAAATAAAAATCCCTTCACTTAGTATACACGAATGACTATACTGATACCAGAATGATAGTTATAGTTCATGCTAGATAATGCACCATTAATTATGTATAAAGTCAGCCTTTGGCTTTATTAATAATACAGAATTCCAGTAGTGATTTTGCTGTGAAATAAGTGGCTGTCAGGGCAATGTGACTTATTTATGTCTTCCAGATGAATTTCTGAAAGCAAATCTAGTGACTGGAGTTAACGCAGGGCTATTGAAACCCACACAATAGAATCACCTGCCTAGATGAAGTAATGAAGTAAGACACAGCTGAAACATTTCTACTTTCTGCACTCCCAGTAGAATGGCAGAACAATCTCATGAAGCTATTAAGTATGTGGTACATTAGCTGGGTAATGTATGCACCTGCAGGCAAATTTGCAATTTTGTTCTTCCATCCTCTGCTGCTTTTATCAGACACTGCCATCAAACACTGAATCCATTCATTTACCATGACTATATGATGAGCGGATTGTTCTGACTCTGATCCACTCAGCAAGTGGCATTTTCACTGAGTCCAGCACTTTTTTAAAGTTATAGAATTGTGGTATTTTGCCACCAAATTTCACTGCCCATGGCTAATGTAGAAATTTGCGATATGTTTTATGGGATGTCGTACCACAATTGCCCTGCTACTGATATTCTACAAGAGTCTAGTGTGTAAAGCGGTGAAAACAGGGGAGGACAAAAGTGCAAATTTATTTCCTGCTTAATTAGGGATGAGTATGAATCTGAACCTGAATCAGAATTGACATATCAGAAAGTTAATTATCAGCCATATCGCATCCCTCAGATTTTCATATTTATGCAAAATATATTGGAATTTACTTGGTACATTACAAGTCCACAATACTAATATACATAATGTACTTTCTGCTGTATTTATATAGTTTGTATTTTATTTCAATATTGATCAGCTGGTGTTAAAAGACATCTGACTGTGCTTTCTTCCAGAGTCTAAATGACCTTACTCTTCAGTAATTCCTTACTCAAATCTTTGATTCTCACAAATCCTAGAGTTGAATTGTTTTTCCTTTTCTCTATGGGCTTCTTTACTATATTCCTTATCATTTCTACATTTTGTACTTGTCTTGTTGCTCTTGGTTAATTTGGTTCAACTGTTCAACATCACATTACTTGCAACCATTGTCTTAAATATACAGACTGGAACAATCAATAAAGGGATTTGTAAATCAAATTTAATTTTAAAAGAAATTAAGAGAATTCTACAGATGTACAGCAGGCCAATCAACATCTACAAAAAAAATGACGTGTTCAACGTCTGTCAGCATGATGAAGAGTACACAGCTTAAATGTCTCAGCACTCTGCGTAGTTCCAGCATTGCCTGTTTTTATTTCAGATTTCCAGCAATTGCAGGTTTTCTTTTTTATTTAATTAAAAAAAATAATTATACTAATAATTAGTTATGCATGCTATATCTACTTTCACAATGGTGAAATTTTAAAACAAGAACATTTCTACAGTTGCTGGCATCTAACCAGTAACAATTTTTATGCCAACTTAGTGCCAATTGAAAAATAACAAACTTGGCCTTAATGTTTCTGATATGGACTCAGATCAGCATTTAGTGCTTATTACCACAGGATTCATAATGAGTGACTAAGCCATTAAAGTATCTATGTTATAAATCACCACTGGACTCAACTTCAATGACACTGACACCAAAGGAGTTACCTTTGGAGTTTCTCTAGATGGCAGGAACATTTCTGTGATTTTTCAGTTGTTCTTGTAAATAATGGAACCTCTGCACACACCCGAGAGGTTCTCTCCTTCAGACAGGGCCCAGCATTGGACTGGAGGCTAGAATGCCGAAAAGTTGAGGTGCACTGGCCTTCATTTGGGTGAAATTGGGCTCTAGGGTGTGTTGGGTTTGAGGGCAATGGTGAAATGGGTAGTTGCCCAGGGAGGTAGCCTGAACTTTCAAATGCAAGCATTTTTAAAAAAAAGTCTTGTTCAATCCCACACCCTAATTTTCACAGGAGGCTGAGGAGTCATTCAATAGTGTCTATGGTTTGCGGGGCGTGGGGGTGAGGTGGGAGGGCCTGAGTAACAGCTACGCTTCCCACCCCCTCCCACCCCAACACAGGTGGGTAATGCCAACTTTGCCAGTGGCTGGGGATAGGCACTTCTAATTGTCCTTTGTGATGTGGGTGACTGTTAGCCCCCATATATATTAGGTACTGAATCTACAAACTTCAGCGGGGTCAATTCTGGAGGGCATCAGCCAGACATGATTATGGTATATCTCTTGAGAGCATGGCCAGTGGATTTTCAGGTCCAATATGTTTAAATTCGGATGGCTGTATATTTCAAAGAACATCCAGGGCTGCATTTTAGGACTGTGGCAGGCGTAAAAAATGCGGCCTGCACGCACGGGGACCATGTCATGGAGCCGCCACAATTTCAAACGCGGCAGCTCATTTGCTTGGCCATGGCGCCCACCACCCGTGATGACATGGCGGGGGCAGACGGGCCATCACCGGCAATGGTGTCCGATGCCAATGCACAGGCGCCAGAGCCATTTTTAAAGGGGTTGCAGCCCGAAAAAGCTTCAAAATTTTTAAAGGGCCAGTAACTTTAAAGTTTAAAAAATGAATGGACAAGTCTTACCATGCATTCTCCACCCCTCCCCCCAAATGGCATATCACAACGTACCTGCCCTTTCCCCCCCGGAATACCTATTTGAAAGATTTGACCTTCCCTACCCAAAGTTCGGTACCTTTGTCCTTTACCCTTTCCCATCACTCTCCTCACCAATCCGAGTCATTCTAACCCTACTCCCCCCTCCCGCACAGAGAAAAAAACCTCCTCCCCCTCCCCACAGATGTCGCGTCACGTTTCCCTGAATGGGGTTTCAAAGTCGCAGCATTGTTGGCTGCAGAATGAAGACTGTAACGTGTTGGAAGGCAGGCTGTGGCCTGCATGGTGAGTATCAATCAACATATTTAATGCGGGTCCCATTGCCGAGTGGCAGGGTGGTCGCAATGAGGCTTCGCCGCCGCCATTGAGATCGGTACGAGGCCTGCTGGCGTCAGTGTCGGTGTTGGTACCGTTCCCGGTGGTGGAGGGCCTTTAAAATTGAGCCCCCAATTTCAGATTTACTATTATTTATTCATTCATGAGTGAAAGAGTCAACAGCTATTGTCCGTCCCATTGAGAAAATGGTAATGAGCCATCTTCTTGAACTGCTGTGTTGAAGGTAGTCCCACAGTGCCGTTTGGTAAGGAGCTCCAGGATTTCGACTAAGTGGCAATGAAGGAATGGCAACAGATTTCTAGGTCAGGATAATGTGTGACTTGGAGGGAAAACTGGAGATGTTGAAGTTCCCATGTGCCTGCTGTCCTTGTCCTTACAGGCGGTAGGGGTCACTGGTTTGGGAAGAGCTATTAAAGAAACATTGGCAAGATGCTGCAGTGCATCTTGTACATGGTACACACTGCAGCCATGTTATTCCAGAGGTGGAGGGAGTAAATGTTTGAGGTGGGGGTTGGGATGCCAATCAAGTGGGCTGATTTCTCCTGGGTGAGTGTTGATGGAACTGTATTTATCCAGGCTTGTGGAGAGTACTGCATGACACTCCTGGCTTGTGCCTTGTAGGTGGTGGAAAAGTTTTGGAAAGTCAGGAGGTTAATCAGTCACCACCAAATACACAACCTCTGACTTGCTCTTGTAACCACAGTATTTATGTGGCTGATCCAGTTACGTTTCTGGTCAATGATAACCCACAGGATGTTGATGGTGGGGGATTCAATGATGGTAAATTTTTATTCGTTCATGGGATGTGGGCATCACTGGTTAGGACTGCATTTATTGCCCATCTCTCATTGTCCTTGAGAAGATGATGTGAGCTGCCTTCTTGAACCGCTGCAGGCCATGTGGGCCAGGTATACCCACAGTGCTGTTAGGAAGGGAGTTCCAGGATTTTGACCCAGCAACAGTGAAGGAATGGTGATATAGTTCCAAGTCAGGATGGTGTGTGGCTTGGAGGGGAACTTGCAGGTGGTGGTGTTCCCATGCATCTACTGCTTTTCTCCTTCTACGTGGTAGAGATCGCAGGTTTGGAAGGTGCTGTCTAAGGAGTCTTGGTGCGTTGCTACAGTGCATCTTGTAGATGGTACACACTGCTGCCACTGTGCATTGGTGGTGGAGGGAGCGAATGTTTGTGGATGGGGTGCCAATCAAGTGGGCTGCTTTGTCCTGGATGGTGTCAAGCTTCTTGAGTGTTGTTGGAGCTGCACCCATCCAGGCAAGTGGAGAATATTCCAACACACTCTTGACTTGTGCCTTGTAGATGGTGGACAGGCTTTGGGGAGTCAGGAGGTGAGTTACTTGCTGCAGGATTCCTAGCCTCTGACTTGCTGTTGTAGCCACGCTATTTATATGGCTACTTCAATTCAGTTTCTGGTCATTGGTAACCCCCAGGATATTGATAGTGGGGATTCAGTGGTCTTAATGCCATTGAATAACAAGGGGAGATGGTTAGATTCCCTCTTGTTTGAGATGGTCATTGGCTGGCACTTGTGTGGCTCAAATGTTACTTGCTACTTATCAGCCCAAGCCTGGATATTGTCCAGGTCTTGCTGCATATTGTAGGCCTTGAAAAAATGGTCACGTCATGCTTTATACCCAGCATGCTTTCAAGGCAGTAAAGGCAGGAGTAGAATTTGATGAGACAGCTACCAGACATGTTGAGACTTGTGGTTAAGGGTCGGTGACTGTTGGACAGGACTGTTGAATAAAAATAGATAAAAGAGGAACAGATATAGGGGAACAAATGGTGGTTATCGTAAACAAGTCTGGACTTCTGTCCAGGTGGCTAAATGGCTATTGCTTGCCAAAGATGAGGTAATGCTTGAAGATTTGTGCAAAACAAGATCCTGTGAGTCATGGGTTGAGCAAGGAGCCTTTGAAGAATATATAAGGGTTATCACTGGAGGGTATTCTCAGCGAGAACCCGGGAACAACTCTTGAAGGCAGGACCTTGAGTCTGGAGGCTCAGTGACCAACCGTGACGAGAGACTGATCACCTCTGCGTTGATGGGTAGTATTCTGTACAAGAAGTGACACTTGTACTTTTTGGTGTCTGAATAAGGCTGTTGCATTAAACTTCTCTTTGTTATGTATTTGTATCTCTAGGTTGGGTGCCTGGGAGTTTGATATAATTGGATAAAGGGTCAATCTTCCCATTCAGAGATAAGATAGGTGCAACAATTTCTACACGGACTGCTTCAGTATCTGAGGAGTCGCAAATGGTGCTGAACATTGTCATTGAATGTCAAGAGGAGGTGGATAAACTCTCTCCTGTTGGAGATGGTCATTGCCTCGCACTTAGATGGCACGAATGCTACTTGCCACTCATCAGCCCAAAACTGGATGCCATCCAGGTCATGATGCATGTAGGCATGGACTATTTCATTATCTGAGGAATTGCAAATGAAACTGAACACTGTGCAATCATCAGTGAATATCCCCACTTCTGACCATATGATGGAGGGAAGGTCATTGATGAAGCAGCTGAAGATCGTCAGGCCTAGGACATATAAAGAAGAGAAGACTTTTTTTACACAAATTCAAAGCTGGACATTCAACCAGAACAGTGTTGATGGAAGAAAAAACTTGTTAAAAAGTAGCCAAATCAGATGGTGCGATCAAGAAGCAACAATAGACATTGTGTCCGTGTAAACAAGGCCTTAAATAGGTTACACAGAACTCAATGGGGCTCATGAATAAACAATCCTTATCATAAAGTTGGCCAGCTAGATGGTTGAAATTTGATCTATCCAACCAATCAACTGCTACTGCTGTCTTCACAGGATGTAATTTACTAAATGGATGCTTAAATCATATCATGCAGGCTTAAACTTTAAGCTTCAAACAAAAATTAGATATATTATTGGTTATCATGATCTAAGGCTATTATTGACTGGCCAGTGAAGCCTTGGCGATGTAACATCCTGTCCGCCATTGAAAGGAAATGATATAAAACAAGCTGCAAAGAGAACATTGGCTGACTGAAATCAAAAAGGAGATAACATGACCGATCGTGGAAGGAGGGCTGCAATCGACAGGAGCTGGCCACCTTGGGGTGATTACATAATCATTTTCTTAGAACACATTTGGCACAATATTGCTAGAGAATCTTTATTACTAAGGTAGAATAAGAAGAGCTTTGTATTGTCAGGTAGACTAAGAAGGTATTGTGTTGCCAAGGACACTAAGAAGAGTATTGTATTGCCGGGTAGATTAAAAGGAGCATTATATTGCCATTTAAACCTACAAGCAGTTTTATTTTTTTTCCTCTCCTCTTTTTCCTTTAATAAACATTTATTTAACTTACGAGCATTTGGGTGATTCATTAATTATTTCCTCTTGTAATTTGTGGGTCAAAATGAACTACAAGCCTGAGAATAGGACAGAAAGGCTTACAGAAACTACCCTGAGGAACTCCTGCCATGATGTCCCAGGCTTGAGATAATTGGCTTCAAACGACTACAACCATCTTCCTTTGTGCTATGTATGACTCTAACCAGTGGAGATGCTGCAACCAGATGACAGGATTTTTTTTATCCATAATGGTATATCATTACATATTATGAGAAGAGAACAGGACATAGGAATAAACAGGATCAAAAAATTAACATTTTCATCCATTTGATTAAGCTCAGAAATCAAAAACCAAATACACAGTTCACCACCTACATCCACTAATTGATTCACTTGCCAAATGCCTATCCAACTCCCTTTGAAAATTATCAACCTTCATTACCTCCCTGGGCAATCCATTCCATTCAATTACTACCCTCAGTGTGAAATAATTATATCTGACCTGGCCATTCACCACCCTCCTCCCCTTCACAACATATTTTCTGAGGTTCATTCCATACCACTTCATGGTCATTCTTGGGACCATGATAGACATTTGTCAGTGTCTGTTGATCAGTTTAAAGGTCTTGATTTCTTCTCCTTGCAATTTGGATGTGTGATGTCAGGTATCACATAAGTAATCCTTTGCTCCACAATTTCCAGAACCACAAATTCCTTTCTGTAGTACAGCAACCAAAACCCAAACAATACTCCAAATGGGGATGACCCACTGTCACACATTGTCTAGATGGTTTCTATCATCTGTCCCCACCAGTATCCCACATCGTTCCTCTGTCCTGTTATCCTACAGGCTAATGGCATTTAGTTTATAATTCTAACATTTATCCTTTTTCACTCATCTTATAATTTTACACTTAAATTTATTTTCCTATTTCTCAGTCCAACATCCTAATTTATCTAGATCCCTCTGCATCTAATCAGCCTACTTTTAATTACTTACAAAGACCTTCCTTCACATTACCTTATCAGCAAATCTTCATATTTTTGACTCTGTTCTTCCAAATCATTAATTTACAATGTGAATAACACATTTCAGCAATGGACCTTGGGGCACCTAAGGACTTCCTGCCACTTCAATACAGCTTCATGAATGGCCACCTATTGTCTTCTTTGAAGCAGCCACTAACTGCCCAACAATTCAGTGCTTTTCCAACTAAATGGATTAATCTACCTTGCAGCACTGTATTAAACAACTTGTTGAACTGTAGATAAAAAAATGTCCATGGAAGACAGAGTAAGATTCTAAGAGTATAGATGACAAAGAGGTAGAAAGGTTGAAAGGGACTGAAGAAACAATTTGCATTTAGATAGCACCTTTCATATCATCAGAACATCCTAAAGATTGGGACAACCAATAAATTACTATTTCAAGTGTTGTCACTGTTGTGCAGGCAAACAGAGCAGACAATTTACAAAAAAAAAGGACTCACATATCGAAATGGGATTAAAGACCAAAGATCACTGGGAGAATTCCCTTCTATTCTTGAAATATTGCAGCGGGTTTCTTTTTTTGCATCCACCTGAATGGCCAATCACACCTGCTAAATGAAAACATATTAATTATTTCATATGGGACACTACTTGAAACATTTTACCAGACACTGCAAAAGACTTGTTTAAAAAAAAAAATGAGCTGAGCAGCTGAAAACGTGGTAGCACATTTGCATTCTGAGAGACATGAATGGAGAGACAATGAGGATGCTTTTTGATTCAATTAACAAGATTGATCTGGATAATAGTGGTCATCCACATCCTTTGACCATGTAAGAACCAGAACTCCACCCCCCACTGAGTGTGTCTGGAAAGCTTTGAAATCCAGCAAACCTCCCAGAAGCTGCTGTTTCAAACAAAGAGATGGCCACATGACCTACTTGCAGGTAAGTCTGGGGCTTTTTTGAATTGTGCCTCACAGAAAGGAATAAGACTACAATTTGAACAGAAAGGAGAAAGACTGCAACAGGACAAGCAAAAGGAAAGGTCCCTCTCTCTCCCTCTTCAGCAAAGTCCCAGGAAAATCCTGGTGGCAGCGTAAACTGCAAGACTACGGACAAAGCCTCTCTTCAGCCTTCTGATATGAGAAGCAAGCTTGAAATTGTACATTGAGGCCCAGTGAGGACTCCAAGACCTTAACTTCAATTGAAGACATTGTATTAAGGATATTACCGCCCAGTAACTGAATTCCACTTACTACAAACTCTATTTCAATCCTCCCCTCAATTCTTTTTTCCCTCTCCATCTATTTGTATGTGTGCCTTTCGTATGCATGCGAGTGTGGTTGTGTTGTGCATTTTAATCATTTTAACCAGGTTAGAGTGTTAAGGCTAATAAACTTACATCTTTCTTGTTTAAACCTAAGAAAACCTGTCTGATTGGTTCATTTGCAATTACAATCAGAGTGCAGTGAGCAAGGGCTAAAATCACTGTGTTTTAAAAGATAAACCCTGTTAGAGCCAAGCCAGTGGAGCCTAAGACCCCTTCCTCACCCAGTCGTACATGGTGAAAACAAATATCAGGACATGGGAAGGCAATAAAAAGGGAAAACTATCAAACCAAATGATTTCAAACTAACATGTCCATGCATTAATTCAAGAAGATAAGAGACAGAATTGATATCTAAAAATCATTGATCTAAATAGGAAAGACATGAAATAACAATAATCACTGAAATATGGTTACAGTTGGGTTAGCATTGACAATTAAATATTCCTGACTAAAAATGTTTCAAGATGCATAAGAAAAAAGGTTATTGCCATTAATTGGAGATAATAACATAGCACTAGAGAATCTGGATTTAAATACAAATGCAATCCCACAACAGCTCAATAAGCTTCCAGGCTAACAGCTCTAGGAGATAGCTCATAAATTTACCTTCATTTATTAAGTGCACTTTGAGTTGTATTGATTTTCCCATTGAGTTTAGGGATAATTTTACAAAAGCATGGTCCCAGCCTCAGCTATCAGGAGCACATATTAGGTATTTGGGCATATGTGTTTTTGGTGATTTTTTTGCCCATTAAAATTAACTTTCATAAGTGTAACTCTAAAATGAATTCAAGTTTCATAGTAAAAGAGCCAATGTCATTTCACTGGGCTGTGTCTTACAAAGTGACGACTGTTTTATTTCTATTAGTATCACTCTGCTGCTTGTGAATAGAAGTGTGCATTTCTAACCACATGTATTTTAATGACTTGTGTTTTAAACAAATGGTTTGGTTCCTAACTAACCTTTTATTGTATTCACATTAATGTTGTTTGCAAGTACATAACATCAGTAAAAGTACAAATATTACATGTAAATGAAACATTCAAAATTCAGTCATGATGGTCTCTTTCTCCTGGATAAATGGTGCCCAGATTGATCTCCTTCCTTTGAGTTTATTTTGCATTGATTTGATGATGTAAGCCTTAAATAATAAAGATAAAAGTGTGAGTTAAAGACCATGAGGTTG